>NC_079320.1:85715655-86055655 GCF_029931775.1 Euleptes europaea
AAAAGTTGTCCTTGTTCTCGCATATAACTGTCCACTTGATGCAAGAAACAAGGCAAAGTCTCGAGAGATCCGTCATACGTAGTCCTCAATTTGAGTTGCTTCCAAGGGCCGGGCGCAGGTTGACCCGGTTGCACGGGTGGTCCGGGTGGAGGAGCAACAGGAGCTCCAGGAGGCAAGGGTGGAGCAGGCACATTAGCGGGTGGCTGTACGGGTACCCCCTGACCCGGTATCGGAATGGGCTGTCTCTGAGCTATCAGGGTTTGTTGTAATTGCCTGTTCTCTTGAAGCATAAGTTCCATTACTTCCTGGAGTTGATCAACACGGTCGGAGAGCTCCCGATTCTGGGCTCGTAAGAGATGAACCTCCTCACTCGGGCCACCAGTAAGATGAGGCTTACTGGTCCGGAAGCTTGTGGCCCATTGAGAGCTATCCCCATATAAATCCTCGTCTTCAGACTCTCCTGAGTCTCGACGTCGGTCAGCCAAACGGCGTGCGCGTTGGGTCGCGCGCGACGGGACAAACGCCGGGGAAAAAGACAGACCCGATAGCCCTAGTACATTGTCCTTGGGGCGTGTGTCCACGTTCGCCAGATTCCTAATCCTTGCTGCAGCCGCCCTGGCTGCTTCCGCAGCCTCTCTCTCTCTTGCGACCTTAGCCGCTTCGGCGGCTTGCTGATCCGCAAGAACTTTGGCGTTCTCAAGTCTTAGGGCAGTCTCTGCTGTAATGCGCGGCAAAAGTTCTGTCTCCAGGAGTGTGAGTAGGGGGTCGGGTTCCCCGCCCAGCAGAGGTTGTACTCGAACCGCCAGTGCGGGTGCCTCGGCTCCAAAAGTCGAGGTCAAAACTTGAGCCAAGGTGGCTACCGGGGTGTCCTTTGTACATTCCACAAGGAGAAGAGCGGTGCTAATAGCGACTCGCTTGGCCTCAGCCTGACAGCTGGCTGCATCCGGGATCAGGGAAAAACCCTCCGGCGGGGCTCCCGCCATGGTAGAAAGAGTTTCTCGAGAAATAAGATTATCCAAAAGTCCAGTTAATATTTGTAAATCCTCAGTCGCCAATCGGGCATCGTCCAGTAATTGATCCAAGTCCTGAAGATCTAGACGAGCATCAGTATCCTCCGACGTTAACATCCAGAGACGTCCTTTAAGAGATTGCCACTGTTCCTGTACCAGTCCCCTCAAGCGGCAAACCTCTCGGGTCGTCTGGAAAAGTTCAGCGATTAAGTCTTGTAACAGAGTAGAATCCTCAGAGAAGGGCTCCAGGGTGTAGATCACCTGGAGAGCTGCACAGCTCCCATCCAAGTGGCAGGCGAACCCCCCTGGGCTCCAGCCTGGCTAGTAGAATGGTGAAGAGAAGGGATAGCTGTCATAATGTCAGCCCTTGGCCCACAGAACCAGAAATCACCACAAAGTCAGATAGAGTCCAAACAGATGGCTTTTACTGGTCAAATAGGCATACAGTGCAAACGAATAAAATGACAGCTATGAGAGACTCACTAGCTGGGAGATATTATAAGGCAGGAAAGGCGGGAGATTACACGCACAGGCTGAATACAGTTTCCCAGGAGCTGAGTTCCCAGGCCTAGGTATGCGACCTTGGGGGGCAGACAATACAGCGCAGAGACAGAGGCAATAACGAAACCGAGATAGCAGCCTGACAGGCGGAGGAAGGGGACGGGCAGCCAAGGGGGTGGAGGAGGGGGTGGGGGCGACTCGGCGGGCGTAGCGGTGCGGCCGGCAGGGCAGCCCTCGGGGCCGAGCATGAGCGGGCAGCGGCGAGTCTGGAGTGACGCCTGGGTGAGGCGGCAGCGCTGCTGCTGCTGCTAAGGCGGAGTGGGGCGGCGGGAGGCAGATGGCGTCGAGGCCGCGAGGAGGGGGCGGCAGCTCCACGCGTGCCCATAGAAAGGGCTCGGCGTGCCGCTTGTGGCACGCGTGCCATAGGTTCGCCAACACGGCTATAGAGCCTCTAGTGTAAAACATGTCTGTCACTTATCCTGAATTTTTATTTTTTTCATTTATTTATTTTTGATTTATACTCCGTCCCTCCTCTGGATCACAGGACCCGGGGTGGTTCACAACATTCAATAAACAATCAATCAATAGAGATAAACACATAGTTACAAAATCTTAAAGTACAACCCCCCCCCCCAAGTAACTTAGCTCAGGTATCAAAATAAAAGATGATCATTTGGCACCCGACAACCAACAAACCAGACTGCTGGCAGTACAAAACTGGTAGTACAAAACTGGCTTTGACCATCCACAATGGAACTAGGGTTGCCAGGTTGCTTGGACTGGCAGGTAATTTCCTGCCAATCCATCTGCCGGCTCGGAACAGGGATTGCACATGTGTGCTGCTGTGCGCGGCGCAATTATGTCACTTCTAGGTTTACCCCTGGAAGTGCTGCATTGCTATGGGACACATTAGTACACTAGCGTTTTGGAGTTTGAGTGCTAAAGAGTCCCATTGCGATGTGGTGCTTCCAGGGTAAACCTCAAAGCACAAAAAGGAAGCTTAGCCACATGAATGGGGGTGGGGGGTGGAGCAGGAGAGAGGAACTTGAGTAGGGTTACCAATCTCCAGGTGGTGGATGGAGATCTCCTGCTATTACAAATAATCTCCAGGTGATGTAAATTAGTTCCCCTTGAGAAAATGGCTACTTTGCCAATTGGACTCTATGGCATTGGCGTCCCTCCCCCACTGGATATCTGATTGGCTGTGGAGATTAAATTAATGTTTCAGCAGTAGCTGCCACCACAGTGTCTTTTATTCCCTCTCCTTCCTCTGTCCCAGTGTGTTCTCTTCTCCTCTGGACTTCCTCTGTGTTTGTGGCTCTGACTCCTGTGGCAGCCATTTTGTAGTTGTGCCCAGAATCCCAAAGGTGCCTACAGGCTCGGAAAGATTGGGGACCCCTGAGATAAGATATTGCAGTGCTTACAAAAATAAGATGCAGCATTGCCTGAAACGTTAATGACCCTCCCAATGCACACAGACACAAGTACACACTCATACATTGGGCACGTTTCTGCACACTGTTTTCTAAAAACGGGTCCTTGGCAAATATAGTTCTACTGCCTTGGGAGTGTCTGTATAGTTAAGGCTTCTTTGAGAGTACTGTGGGTAGCCCAGCCACCCATCAATGCAGGTTTGAGCACCAAATCATAATGATTTAGCAGGGCTTAGACCAGGGGTGTCAAACTTAAGGCCCAGGGGGTGGATCTGGCCCCTTGAGAGCTCTTACCCAACCTGTGACCCACTCCCCCAGTCCCAATCTGGGCTGATGAGCCCAATGCAAGCTCACCAGCCAAGGCAGCCACACCCCTGCTCCCGAGGTGTCAATCATCAAGGACTATTAAATAAAAGAAAATACTGTAAGAGTGTTATTGTTTTAAGCATGATTGTATTTTAAGTAACAAATAAAGTAAAAATAATATCATTAATTGGCTTTACCTGTATCTTTTATAAAGTTTGTATCTCCAGTATCTGGCATTAAATTTTATGGTACACATGGCCTGGGCCGACTAAGTGACATTTATGTCATATCTGGCCCTCGTAACAAATGAGTTTGACACCCCTGGCTTAGACTAAATGGGATCAATCTATCCATTCAGTTCCTCTGATGTGTTTCGAAGAGAGAACGAAGAACAATGCCGCCAGCGCTTTTGAATGTGCATCCCAGGGTGAATTTCAAGCTCTCGGAACAGCTTGAGGACAGGTACGCAAAGCAAAACAGACGGCCTAAGCAGCAGGAAGTGAGAAGGTGGAGTGTTGGTGGCAAGAATGTAAATCAAGGGGGAGTTTATGAGTGGCCACCCGGGTGACAAAGCGAGAAGCAGACCGGGTTGTTGTGAGAAAAAACAATGAGGAACACACATGTAACAATATCAGCTGGGGAAGATGACCCTGGATTAGGTCTCCGGGTAATGCTGCAGTTTCCCTTAAATGGCATTCCCTCTCCCTTCCTCTTTTTAAAATTTTTTTACTAGCATCAATGGTCCACCAAAAAAAAAAAAAAAAAAAAAAAAAACCTCTCTTGAACAATAAACATGAATGGCCCATGGTGGTCCTGTCAAGTTGGGATCTTTGTAAAATAACCAGTGATCCACAACTCTTTCTGGAAGTGATTTCACAGATTTGTATCTTCTCTCATTGACAGGGGGTTGGAGCAGGGAGTGATTTTAAAACAACAACAACATATCCTTGTAGTACCAGCAAGGGTTTCTGTTCATTTCCTCATTATTGTGAAGGATCTCAAAAAGCAAATGCATTGGATGAAAATGAGTCTTCTTACCAGAGGCAAAACAAAAACAAATCAGGCAAAACCATTTCAGTTTGAAAATAACACTTTCAAATATAGCAGATATAAATATTGCTGGAAGGGGATTAAAAAAAACAAGTCAGTACACTGGTGATATCTTGTGATTACTTATGAACCTTGCAAATTCATAACGACTGTAAAGTTTGCAAAAGTATGGTCAGCTACCAGGATATCAGATGAATAAAGTTAAATAAATTTAATTGGAATAAATGTAGGTGCAAATGCATGGAAGTGATTTCCATTCTGTACAATTTTGACTGAACTCTTAATAAATCAGTAAATGGATTCATGCTGATGTGAACACAACACGGGTTTATTATTGAAAAGGAAGGCAGTCAAATGCCACCAGCATATATTCTATGGGACTTGCAAAATCATAGATTTTTCCATTGTTTGATCTATGATAATCCTTTAATAGAAGCACTGATTTATAATAATCCTTTAATAGAAAAAGTTGTTGAGACTTGGGGAACACTGAAAAAATTTTGGTCCTCAGATTTCGTTATTACACTCATTTATTTATAATAAAGAATTTTAAATTATGGGTTCTTAGAAGAGGGAGAAATTCTAACTGTACAAGATTTGTAGACATCATCAATAATTGGGATTGTATATCTTTTATGGAAATCATGCAAAAATGCAGGAGCCAAGTTATTTCAGTTTATTCAGAAGCCTAATTTCATCAATTCAAAGAAAGCAATTAACCAATTAAGTAAGGCACTTGGTTTGAAAAGCTGATTTACACTGGAAGCACTCAGAAAGGATTGCTGTCTGTCATATACTCCAGTATATTTCCTAATATGGCAATAGTAGAGTGTAGCACCTTTAAGCAATGGCAAAATATTGTGCATGAAATCATTTCTGAGAAAGATTGACAATTGGCCTTTGTGTCCACTGCGGTTTCAGCCATACATGTTAAGATGAATGAGAATTTTAATAAAATAATATATCAATGGCACCTAATTCCACAAAAATCAAATGGGACCTACTTTGCCAAGCAACATGTGTGTTGGAAATGCAGCCCTCCCCCAACCCCCAGATTTTAAACATATATTTTGGCAGTAGCCTGTAGTCAAGAAATTCTGGGAGAAGATGCTTGGAAAAATCTAGAGCATGATAGGATATGAGATTCTGAAGGATCCAAGTTGTATCATGTTAGAATTTCTATCTGATTCACAATTCACAAACATTTGATTCTTGATTTTTTAACAGTGGCAAAAAAATGTTACTTGCATAAAAGGTAAAAAACTTAAATACTACATCTCAGATTTAAAAGTCTGGGATTTTAAAAGTATAACTATCTAAACTGCCTGAATTAGTCAGGTTGAAACCATTTAATGACTTTTGCAAAAAAAAAAAGAAAAAAAAAGAATTACATTTAGATTTTGTCATATTTAAATGTTTAAAGTTATATAAAACAATGATTAATTGAATGTAAAGGTGTAGCATTAATGGGTAGACAATGAAATAGGAATCATAATAAACATTGCCTAGAGGTTTAAATCTTTTTGTTTTGTTATTAGTATTCTTCTTATGATGATATACAAACTTTAAAAAATTATCCAGATGGATGGGTGGATGGACGGACGTAGGTATATGTATAATTTTGAAACAATTCTTTAAAAAAAAAATTATACTTTCAGCTACTGAAATGTTAAATTGATACAGTCCTTTCAAAACATGAGAGAAACGCAGTCTGTTCCTATGCTATGGAAATTTATAAAATTCTCTCTGTCTGAATTTCTCCATGGATTTGGGGTTCCAAATTACTTGAATGGCACTGATGCATTAGCAATCTGCTGTCCTTCTACTTTGAAACTACAGAATTTGTTCAGTCGGCTGTACATGAGCATTTTTTCATTCCTTTCCCCCCATTCTTACAGTTTAATAATGCACGAATGTACAATGGTACATACCACACACAAAAAAGGAATTTTGATCAGGTAACTCGGTTGCACCTGGCTTTAATTTTCCACAATGCAATAAACAACGGGGAAGTGTGATTGTGTGTAATGCTAATCTATAAGGGAAAATATATGTGAATTGAAAACTCCAGCAAGCTTCACATGCACCAATTCTGGAATTAATGTTTACAAATTGACCCAATTAAATTGGAAGGAAGGTGGAATGGTCATAGGTCAGAGCCAACCCAGGTAACAAAAAAACAAAAAAAAAACAGACTAAAAATAAACACTATTGAAATGTTTTTTTCATGGCCGCGATTTATCCCTGTCAATCTCGATGTAGTTTTGGTTTTTCATGGGAACAAAGCACACTGTATTTGACAACGGTTTGGTCTGTCCCTTTTGCAGGAGGCCTCCCCTTCCAACAGGCTCATTGTTTATGCCTGCCCCCAGCTCCGCCCCAACCCCGCCCAGCAGATTACCTTGTGCGGTTCACCAGCCCCAGTGCAAAAAACAAGCACCAGTCCCTCTGGTCTCCTCCATTTTTCTTCCACCCTCGCTCTGTTCTGCTTTTGGAACAGTCAGATTCCAAATGGGGGGGGGGGAGGCAGCGCTTTCCTCAAAGCTTCTCTCTATTTTCTATAGGTGTAGAACCCATTGCCCTTTAATGATAGACAGGATTGGGGAGGGCAGGGAATCCATGTGCCCAGAGAAGTGTTTAGCTGAAAGTGGGAATGGCGGGGTGGGAGGGAGAGGAAAGAAGGCCCCTGGATTGCGCGCCAGCCATGATCTGGCCACATTGCATCATGAAAGACAGGAGAGCTCCTAGATTGCACGCCAGCCCCGATCCAGCCAGTGTGCATGGCGGGGGGGGGGGGGGAGAGGAAAGAAGGTCCCTGGATTGCGTGCCGGCCATGATCCGGCCACATTGCATCGTGAGAGACAGGAGGGCTCCTAGCTTGCGCGCCAGCCCCTATCCAGCCAGTGTGCATGGCAGGGGGGGAGGAAAGAAGGCCCCTGGATTGCGCGCCGGCCATGATCCGGCCACAGTGCATCGAGAGAGAGAGGAGGGAGATAAGAGCAGGCTGGCTGCCCCTCTTCAGAAGAGTGATGGGAGAGAGTTTTGCCTTGGGTTTTCCGCTCGCAGGATGCATATTTTCCCATCTGAATTCTCAAAAATTCCCCCTCTCTGCTGGGGTAGAGGGGCATGGCAGGGGGGGAGAGGAAAGAAGGCCCCTGGATTGCGTACCGGCCATGATCCGACCACATTGCATCGTGACAGACAGGAGGGCTCCTAGGTTGCGCGCCAGCCCCAATCCAGCCAGTGTCCATGGCAGGGGGGGAGAGGAAATAAGGTCCCTGGATTGCGCACCGGCCATGATCCGGCCACAGTGCATCGAGAGAGAGGAGGGAGATAAGAGCAGGCTGGCCGCCCCTCTTCAGAAGAGTGATGGGAGGGAGTTTTGCCTTGGGTTTTCCGCTCTCAGGATGCACATTTTTCCCATCCGATTTCTCAAAAATTCCCCCTCCCCTCTGGGGTAGAGGGGCCAACAGCCCCTTCCCTTGAACATCCCCCCCATGGGTCCAGCTGCCCTAGACCGAGCTGCCACCACCACCACCCCCAGCGCGTGAGGAGCACATGGCGTGGCCCCGCTGGTCACCCCCTGGAGCCGTTCATCCGACGTCCCCCTGGGCTTGGAGGTGTGGGCCCAGCTCCAAGGCCCAGCCCGGGCAAGGGGCGGGGAAGGCCTGCCCACTTGCCAGCCTCCAGGTCGGAGGGAGAGGTGCCAGGACTCTAGGCAAGCAGGCAGGCAGGCAGCAAAAGGGGCGGTATTCTTGTCAGAGCGCAAAACTCCCCCAGCCAATCACCGTTCTTGGGGGAGGAGAAATGAGACATCCTGGGGAGCGAAGCAAACATTTTTTCATGGGCAACCGAGCAACAAAACACACTTCTACTAGAAAGTACGGCTCAGAAGTGGTTTGGTTTGCCGCTGACATAACGCGGCTTTTATATCTCTATCAGGGAAAAGCCAGATCTGCAGTGAATAACCAAAATTTGACTCCGACGCAAATCAGCGTCGAAACAGCAGCAAATCTCCGTGAAAAATTCCCCAGTCTGTTCCTTTCCTGCATGTATTGTTTTCTGACACAACAGTTCCTCTCCTTTCCACAGCAGTGAAGCAGTTCAGAAGGAGATAACTGGAACATCATTATACATTGCAAATAACTAGAACATCATTATACATGAATTGTTTCACGAAAATAGTTGCATGAATGTTTTTAAAGGAACATGGAATAAGCAACTTACAACATTTTGTTTAAGAATAAAAATGCATCTGTTTTCTTAGATGTTTCCTTTTCCAGTCTTCACATGTCCACCTGGCTGTTCTTTGAATTGCTAGCCTCTTTGCATTGAAGCACATTTTTCATTGGAGTTTCCACATTCATAATTATTCCTCTCAGTCCTCAGCTGCAAGAAGACAAACCAGTGTTTCATGACTTTGGGGAGTTAATAATATGGTAGGCAAAACATCAGGAAAAATTATAATGAATGAAGCTATACACAGTTGAGGGAAACAGATGCTGGTGTTATAAAATGTTCCCATCATAAATCCTGAAAATTTCACTGTATTCACAAGCGAATAGCTTTTTAAAATGCATAAACACTCAATTAATTTAAGGTAATATTATATACTATAAAGATTCAAGCCTGCATGGCATAGAAAAGTAGAATTCCAGTTATGGCTTTCAAAAAGTACAGTTCCTCATGTCCTCTGACCTTCCTGAGAGGATTAAGTTCTACCTTCTGCATTTGAAGAGAAAGCGTAGAGATGGACCATGTCAATGGAGGCCAGATGACCTACCATTAGTATTGCTGTTTCCGCCATCACTCCAAGTGGCAACAGAAGAACAATAAACAACAACAAAAAAACACTGCCAGGATAACTCCCCAGAAGTGACATCTGGCCACTCTAGGAATCATTGGAATAACACAGTGCTCGACCTTGGACTGGTTCCTGGACTATGCTGCCTGCCTCTAGCCCTTGTATCTGCTGGCATCAGATACAGATACAATACTTGAATGACCATCTTTTCTGGTATGAACCTGGTATGAATGGTTTTGATTGTTTGCCACCTTGAGGACCCTAAGTTGGGTGGATAGGCGGCATTAAAATCTTCTAAATAAAATAAAATAAACCTGTGTGTCAATTAAGATCATCCCAGAAGTACCTCCTGTGGTTCCTGTGGATGAAGAAGGTCTCTGTTATGAAAGGAACAATTTTTAACATAATTTCAAAATGGGATTTTGTTTATGTGTTATGTTTTATGGACAAACCGAATATGGTTTAACCACGTGGTTATAAAGTGAAGTTTTAACCCCCAAGTCAGTTGATGAACCTAGTAACTGTTGCTAAGGGATATTAAAAGGTCATTGTGATGGGCTTTCAAGTTCCAAATAGGGTTTCAGCCCTTCAGACGGATTGTAAACTTCAGAAGGCAAGAACTAAGACTGGACAAGTGTCAGAAGTTGATTCACTAGAATCTTCCTCGGCAGGTATTTAAGGAGAGGCAGTTGAGAGGGAGAGAGAGAGACAACTGGTGCACAACTGGAAGATGGAAGATATACAAAACAACAACAACAAAAAACTGTAGAGCTCTTAGAGCCACGGTCTTCCAAGAGCTTGATGAAATGAGAGGCTGGGGGCAAGGAAGAAGACTCCTCATCCAGAAAAGCAGCAGGGAAGGAGTAAAAGATAGCCATCCTTGAAGAAGAACCTCCCAAAGGAGGTGGGGAGGGCACCTTCTTTGCCTTCTTTTGAAGGCACTGCAAAGTAATATTGTTTAGGAGGGACTTTGCTGGACGCTGTGAGCTCTGAATTTTGGGGCACTTGCACATATACAGTTCTTAACATTTTTTGTGTTGTGCCTACTGATCTTGTACTCTTTTTGTAAAATCACTGCAAGACTAACAGGTTCCCCTAAGACGACTCTTGGAGAAACACTTCAGGAATTTTGGAAATTTTAATTGAGTAATAAAAATATTTTACTATGCACCATTATATCGTAGGGGCCATCTTAGAAGAGGTCTTCCCTCTTCTCTCTCATGCATGCCTCTCCTAAAATAGTGTTTGTTCTAGTACTAACATGCATCATCTAAAAACGAAGATTATATATTTTGTTGTCCAAAATTATTTTATTCATGTGCAAATTAATGTAGTTTAATTACAGGCAAAATTGTTCAGGAGAGTTTTTGATACTGCCCCCAAATTTTTAATTATGTATGTTTGTTGGTTTTTAAATGTACTTTTATTTATCATTGGCACTCACCTTGAATCTGTTTTCAGAGAAAGATAAGCTAAAATGCTATAAATAAATAAATGTTATCAGTCTGATTGGTTTCATAACAACATTCTTGAAGCGAAGGGATTGCAAAGGCAACTGAAGATGAGAGAAAATGAGGACAAAGCAAACTAATTGGATAAACAAATGGCAGTGGTAGCCAAGAGCCCCTGTCACAAGCTTTGGCTGTTGAGCCAGCTGTAGCTATTCCTGGGCTGGAAAGATCTTGCAACTGTGGTGCATGTCGTAGTAACATCTACTCTAGGTTACTGCAACATACTCTACATGGGGCTGCCCTTGAAGACTATCTGGAAGCTAGAGTGGGTACAGATTGCTGTGGTTCATAGGGACCCACACAGTGGCCAACCAGGTGTTTGTGGCTCCCTAGAGGCACCTGGTTGGCCACTGTGTGAACAGACTGCTGGACTTGATGGACCTTGGTCTGATCCAGCAGGGCCTTTCTTATGTTCCTATGACCCTGTAACTCCAGTTTTGTTCCAATTTGTTTCTGGGCCCAATTCAAGGTACTGGTATTGACCTTTAAAGCCCTCTAAGACTTGGGGCCAACTTACCTGAAGGATTACCTACTCCCATTTGAACCTACCTGACTACTCTGCTTTGAGTGCCCTCACTATCTGAGGCTAAACTGGTAGCAACCGAAGAAAGGGTCTTCTTGGTCATGGTGCCAAAAATTTGGAACTTTCTTCCTGGGGAGGTTCATCTGTCTCCCTCTATCAGTCAGTATCTTTCACCAGTGGGTGAAGACTTTTTTGTTTTATTTGGCATTTCCTTTATTTGGCTTGTTAGCCTTCCTCCTTATTTGGGTGTATTATCTGACATGCTGTTCTGGGGGGATCACCCTGTTTTCTGTCCCAGAATTGTCTCTATCAGTTTTCTCAAAAATTATGTGGAGTGTCCCATCCTTGAGTTTAGTCCAAGGCTCAAAAATTACCAAGACCACTCCTGATAGGAAATGAATTGGGGGGGGGGGCTCCATGTTCAAAGGTTGTTACAGCCTCTCCGCTGCCCAATCCTGCATAGTCTACCCCCCCGCCCCCCCGCGCATGGGACTTCACAGTGGACTTCATGAAAAAGGGCAATGAAAAAAGAAAACATATGTAAATTGTACTCTAACAGCCCATTCCACAACTGCGCCAGTGGCCGCGGTGAAAGACCTTAGGAGGCCCACAAAGGCCGCCACCGGCACAGGGGCCCACACGCCGGTGCCTGGACGGCGCACGCTGGTGTGAGTGGCCCCAGCGCTGCCATTTTGGCTCAGGAACGCCTCTTTTTTATTTTGTAGAGATACGCCAACTTTTTGCTGGCGCATCTCCCGTGCAACCCTATGAGGGTTGCATGGTTTTTTTGAGCCGGGTAGAGGTGCCGAAACCTCCTTAGGAGGCAATGCTACTGGGTTGCCTCCTAAGCCCGGCGCAGGCATTCCTTTCAGGAATGCGCTGTAACCCAAATGTTTCCTTATTAGTTTTCCTTCAAAATTTCATAGTGTCTGTTCATAGTTGAACCAAGATCACAGATAGTAGCACATTATTTATCATTTTTACAGATCTTCAATCTTGCTGAAGTCTTACTGATTCTCATTAGATGAAATAGGAACCCAAAACTCAAAGGCAGGCCAATAGATTACTTTTTGATTTAATTACTGAAGCTGTGTAGTTAAGGATTAATACTAAAGCATACCGTAGTATGAATCCTGTAAGATTTGTAGAAGTAAGATGCAAAGTTTGTCAGATTCATCTGGAGAAGTGCTGTGAAATTTTCTCAGGGTGAAGCACATGATTGCCTGAATTGCTGTGATGTCATCAAACATCTGTCAACATTCTAACCATTAAAGGAACCACTGACAATAAAATGCCCCCCCCCCCCAAAAAAAAAAACACCTCAGGCAAGCTGTAGGATCATGAAGAGTTTGGGGAGAGGAAAAACTAGATAGATAGATAGATAGATAGATAGATAGATAGATAGATAGATAGATAGATAGATAGATAGATAGATAGATAGATAGATAGATAGATAGATAGATAGATCGATAGATCGATCGATCGATCGATCGATCAAGGGAAATCTGTCCCATGAAGTGGAATGAAGGGAATGGGCAAAGAGAAAAGAGAGGACTGGAAAAGGGGAACTCAAGGAAACTGCAGATGGAAGAGACTGTGGCATGAGAAAATGAAAGAAGACAGGCAACTAAAAAAAGATGGCAGAAACAGTTGATATCTATAGGTGCCTTTAGGTGTCCTTTTGAGATGGTGAAGAAATGGTGACATAATTTTCTACTCAGTCAACAAAAGGAACCCTCATTGTCAGAATGTGAGGCCATTTGTAATATTTTTTCATTCCACATTACAATAATTCTCCAGAAACAAATCATCCTCGAAATAAAAAGCATGCCCTAAATTCACCACCACTCTGTTTTAAGTTTGCCTTCAGTAATTAAAACTGGATGCTAACACTTCAGTGGATTAGTCTACCAATTCAGTCGAAAAAGGCTTCTTGTTGTCCTAGTAATTTGATGGTCCTTAAAAATGAAGCCACAAAAATGGGAGTAATGGGGGGGGGGAGAGAATCTTTGAGATGAAAAAAGAGAGAAAGAAAAACATGCGGAATAAATTCATCAGCATTCATGGCAAAAGAAAGTGGGCGAGCCCTTTACTTTGAAAAACCTTCCAGTACAACAAATCACTGGGTCTGACAAGTTTTTAATTCTTCAAGACTTCACAGTATCCTTCTTAAGTGTTTTGTTTTAAATAGTGAAGTCTTAATAGAGGGACTCATAATAAGCTTCTGTGGGATTTGGACTTTATCCCATAAAGCGAAAGGAAGACCTCATAACTCAACGAGTGATGAAGCCACAAGAGAGTTATGAAGGTTTTCCACACTGGTAGGATTAATTCCATATTCCACAGATGCCCATTATATAATAGAGTTGCTCTCTGTTTATACTGCAATGAGGTAAAAAAGCATTTTTATTAGATTAAAATGTCAAAGTTCAATATAAATATCTTAGTCAGAAGCATAAAGAACCAGTTCTTTGTGATGTCATAAAGCATCCTGGAAATGGTGGTATAGTTAATGAAAGGCCCTAAGATAAAAGGGTATGTTTTGCTGACACGTGGCTACTGATAATTCTCCCTCTGTGTTTCAAGCCATTGCTCTTAGCTTGTGGAAGAAATTAATCCTGATTGGTAAAGGTTTTTAAAGTTGTGGCTTGCGTGGCATTTATTAATATAAATGTCAGAGGTATCTGGAATAGAGACCACCTATAACATCCACTCCTCTTTAGCCTAGAGCGGATCCTTCTATGATACAGCTCTCTCTCCCCCAAAAAAACCCTTCCCTTCCACAAAGCCATAAAGCCACTGGCTTAACTCCAATTCCTATTCCCCAACTGAAGTTAAGCTTAAGTAAATGGGAAACTCTCATATTCACCCAGGTCAGACACGCCTGTCCCTTTCCTCCTTTCCCATAGAATCATAGAGTTGGAAGGGACCACCAGCGCCATCAAGTCCAACCCCCTGATAATGCAGGAAATTCACAACTACCTCCCCCCTCCACACCCCTAGTGACCAGAAGATGGCCAAGATGCCCTCCCTCTCATCATCTGCCTAAGGTCACAGAATCAGCATTGCTGACAGATGGCCATCTAACCTCTTCTTAAAAACCTCCAGGGAAGGAGAGCTTACCACCTCCTGAGGAAACCTGTTCCACTGAGGAACCGCTCTAACTGTTAGAAAATTCTTCCGAATGTCTAGACGGAAACTTTTTTGATTTAATTTCAACCGGTTGGTTCTGGTCCGACCTTCTTGAGCAACAGAAAACAACTCGGCACCCTCCTCTATATGACAGCCCTTCAAGTACTTGAACATGGTTCAATGGGAGGCTTTGGGCCAGCCACAGTCCTTTCTGAACTCTCTCAGCCCCTCCTACTTCACAAGGTGTTTGTTGTGGGGAGAGGAAGGAGATTGTAAGCCAGTTTGATTCTCCTTAAAAAGGTAGAGAAAATCAACATATAAAAACCAACTCTTCTTCTTCTTCCTCCTCCTCCTCCTTTGCAGAGGGTCTGTTATTCTTGGGAGTCAGCTCTTCTGGGAGCTTAGGGCACCATCTTTATTATTTGTATTATTTTATGCAATTTAATTTATTTTAACTTTCTGTTTTTAAAAGTGTATTTGACATGTGACCTGCCCTGAGCCTCACTGTAGGGGGGGCAGGATATAAATCTAAAATATTTTATTTATTTATTATTAAACTTATACCCCACCTTCCCTGGCACTGACAGGCTCAGGGTGGCTTCCAATAGATAATGCAATAAGCATAAAACACACTAATATAAATACAATATATAAATAGAGGCCTCGATTCCTACCATATTCAAACTGGTTTATCTAGTCAGGGTTCATCTAGGAAGCAACTCTCTTGCAAGCCAGGGCACTGGAATATGAATTTACCACAGAGAGTTAAGCTGAGAAATCCAGTGGGGGGAGGGGGTCCATCCCCTCGACATATTCCTCCTGCCAACTAAAGGGATGAAATCACCAAAGTCAAAGAGGCGGGATCATTGCCAAAAGCTTCATTAATACTTAGTTTCATTTCAATGGAAATCTTGTAATGGAGGACGGCTCCTCAGTCCCTCTGGGCCTTGCACAAAGACCTTTTGTAAAAAATCAACCTCGGGCATTTGGCAACTTCATATTTTGCGAAGTCCCTGCGGATTCATAACTCTCCTGCTTCAGTAACCTTCACTTCTCCCACACCACAGACTCCCAAATCATAGGACCACCTAAGCTTATTACATATTACCATGAAAAAAAAACCTGCTTTCCTTTTCTTCATAGGCACTTCCCGTGCTCCAAGTTCCTGCTTACAGCTCCAAACATTCTGCCAAGGACCAGCTATCTCTTACTCCCCATCCTGTGAGGAAATTTCTTTTATACACTCATAAACCGAAGAATCTCCACCATCTCTTTTGGAGATCGCTATGGCAGCAGTCCAAGGCAAGGGCGAAATATTTGCAAAGCATCATCCTGTATTTGCTTAAGGTAATAAGGCAGAAACAGACATTATCTCAGAAGAAACATATTCCCAACCAGAGTTTATTCCAGCATCTTTTTAGTTTCATTCTTACTCTTGCTGTTGTCAACGAGCACCACTGTTTTCCCATGTGCTTTCAACAACCCCTTCCATCTTTTTTTTTTTGCCATGACAGCAGAAAGAAGTATGCAAATACTTCCAAAGTCAGGTTGCCAACTTCCAGGTGGTGAATGGAGATCTCACGCTATTACAACTGATCTCCAGGCAACAGAGATCAGTTGACCTGGAGAAAATGGCCACTTTGGAAGGAGGACTCCATGGCATTATACCCCACTGAAGTCCCTCCCCAAAACCTGCCTCCTCAGTAGGGTTGCCAACCTCCAGGTACTAAACAAATCATAACAAAACATGAACAGACAATATATACATATACACGACGTTCTTAATTGAAGCAATGTCGCTCAAAAGCTTTTCAAAGTTCATAAACTAAATGTTACAGAGAATGGTATCTTCTTATTGCCTGACGGCTAAAGGTAAGTAAATGTGGCTTCTCAAAGAAGTCTTCACAGCCAGAGGATAGAAATGTTCAAGCCAAAAAGGAACGTTTTCTGGATAAATTTCAAACGTTTTCGCCCACTGCTAGGGGGTTTCGTCAGCCTTAAATTCTATGGCGTGAACGCCTCTCAATGCCTCATCAGGCTTGATAAGTCAGTAGTGCCTCTACGGGCTAAATCGTTTCTCAAGTGGGAATCACTTGAAAGTGACCATTTTCTTCAGGGGGACTGATTTCTATTGCCTGGAGATCAGTTGTAATAGCAGATCTCCAGCCACCACCTGGATGTTGACAACCCTAAGGTGACAGAGGTCAGTTCACCTGGAGAAAATGGCCACTTTGAAGGATGGACTCTATGGCATTATATCCCAATTAGGTCCCTCCCTTCCCCAAACCCTACCCTCTTCAGGATCCACCCTCAAAATCTCCAGGTATTTCCCAACTCAGAGCCGGCAACCCTACAGAACATGTAGAACTGAAGTAACCACATGCAACCACTGTGTTTGTGAAAATACCCTCTAAAAAGCTGTCTGGGACTCAGAACAGAAAACACAAAAAACAGGCCCAGTTGCAGAAGAATGCAGGCGGGATGCAGAGGTTCCTTCAGTTGGCAGAAGCAGTGGGTTCTTCATGCAGTGGTCTTGTGAATGTGGAAGTGCTCAAAAAAGACAGAGGAAATGTTCATGTTCCATGAATTTAGAAGATGGTGGGAGCTCAGCTTCTGGTTAGAAGCCAAGTGGAATAGTGCTACAAAAGGAACCACATCAGTAACAGCACTGCTGATCCTGCATTGTGGCCAAAGGTAATGCAGCCTGAATTTGTAGATGTAGCTGTTTCCAATGGGCCAAGTGAAACTGAGGATATGCCTTTTCCTATAGATCAGAACAAATGTAATGTCTCAAAAACTTTAGCTGAAAGAGTTTTAGGAAATGGCCAGAAGCAGAAAAACCATTGGCTTGTATATTCTAAAAAGTACCAATGAGGTTTTTTGCTTCTGCTGCAAAATATTTCCAGGAGTGGCTACTGCCAGTTCTTCACTTGGAAGTACTGGAACTAGTGATTGGAAACACTTAAGCAATGTTCTGAAACAGCATGAAAAGTCATCCAGCCACTTGACTGCATACTGCAGGTGGATGGAAACTGCATCCATGTTTAGATCAAACAAGTGCATTGATGCAGAACGCCAGCAGATAATAAGGCAAGAAATTCAGTCTGGGAAGGGTGTGCTTGAATGCTTAATGGCTGTTATGGTGTACCTGGAATCACACAACTTGGCAAACAGCCTTTGGGAGATTTTGCACATCTGAAATGTGATTAGTGTCCAGGACTTGGACAAAAACCAGATACAAGCTCATTCCCCCCCCACACACAGTCATTTGACAAATTCATTAAACATTCACATTTTGACACCTCAAATGAAACAACAAAAATTTGTCTCAGTTCCAGTTCTGCATTTGCTAAGGGAGTGGAGGAGGACAGATTTTAAGGGGAGGAATGGTGAGGGCATAACTTTTCATGAGCCTACTAAGTCTTCCTGGCAAATCCATCCTCCCTCGAGCTGTCTTCCCCCCAACCGACTCGCAATTTCAAAGCCCATTGAGGGAAAAGAGCCTTTAAAAGCAACTGGGGGTTGCCTCTTGTTCAGCGGCCTTTGGCCACATCCAATAAATGCTACTTGGACTCTGCTAGTACAAACTGGCCTCATGTCTTAGGGTAAAGCAGAGCTTTCGATAGCCAGTTTTGGCTTTTCCTGTTAATTCAAAACATTGTTTTGTAGCTGTATTCAAAAATAAAGCTTCTATTTTCAGCTGCTCTCTTTTAAGAGCCAAATCAAAATATTACTGTTTAACCAAGCTTTTAATTAAAGGGCCTTTTAAGAGCATTTTATTGTGCTTTTAGTCTGAAACTGTTATTTTAAGCTGCTGCTAAATGGTCTATGTCTTTATGCTGTGGCTGGGATTCTTTTAATTAATGGATTGTAATGCTTTGTTTTTATTATGTTTCATTTTGTAAGCCACCTTGGCCAGGTTCCCTGGAGAGGTGGCATAAACATTTGCTAAATAAACAAATAATTATTAAATAGTCATATAAGTATGTATGTATGTATGTATGTATGAATGTATGTATGTGGTCATGCCTATGCCCTTAATATTGGAATAGAGCACAGTAGCCATGTACCCAGTTTATGGATTTACCACTTGAGATTAGGGATTTATCATTTTATTATAGTTGTAGTATTTTATAGTTTTAACATGATTGGTACCATATCAGCTGTTACTGGACTTTGACTGCAAATATATATTATGTTATGTTATTAAATAGGAAATGTCAAGCTTTGCCTTGACTTCTACCATTTCAGTTCAATTCATCAACACCTCAGTAAATCTCAGCATGCCTCTTTTGTGATGAGTATCAGAGTATATAATTGACGGGTAATGTTTTATTATTACTACTGAAGCCGAGACACAAATTATTCCTCCATCTGCAGTTTGGGTTCATAATCAACACCTTGCAGATTTCAGATATAGGAAGTCAAATATACTGAAACACAAAGAATTAATTGAGTTTGAGTAGCAGATAAATCTGCCATGCCAGATTACTGATTTTTATATCTTCCCATCACTAAAATGGCAGGCAGCCCATTCCTGAGCCTTTGGCAGCAAGGGACTGCATGGCCAAGATGCCTCCAAAGTCATTTCCCTGATGCCGAACAACTTTAAAAAGCCTTTTGGAGGCTTTTAATTTTTTTAATGGGGCATTTTGCCCCATTAAAACAGCAAGGCTGTGCCAGCAAAAAAGCTGGTGCAGCAACGTTGTTTCTCCATTGGCGTACTGGGCCAAAAGGGGACAGGAAGCTGCCTACTGGCAGCTCCCCCCCCCCCAGCACGCCCTGAGAACACTGCCGGCACACCAGCGCTGGGCTTTGAGCCAGTGGGACACCGGCAGAAGGCCCAGCTGGCATCCCTGGGCGGCACTGCCACGGCAGCTCCAGGACACTAGCGTCTGTGTCCCCCCACCGGTGTCCGTGCCAATCTGTACAGCACTTATGCTGGCGCAGCCCCTTTTTGACCTCCAAAGGACTTTCATCCTTTGCGAGCAGGAATGGGCTGTAATTTTAGCATCTCAGGCTCTCCATGTCATTTGATTCTACTTCTAAAAAGAATCTCAAATTGACAATTGACCTTTCATGAACATTTTTAAGATCCCAGATCCAGATTTGATTGAATCCAAATTCTATTTGAAACTAAAAATCTGGAATTCTGAATAACTTTTCCCCAGCGCTGGCCAATACCAGGGAGCACCTAACTACATATCAAACTCTTTTTCAAAAACAAAAACAAACAAAAACAAGATATATTTGTGCCAGCAAACTCATCAAGCTCTGGGGGGACATTGACCGGTTTTGAGGAAAAAAATGATTTTTCCTTCTGTTTATGAACAAAATACAATACTTCCCACTCACTTGTCCCCTTTCCCCCCTTTTATGAGAAAGTACACAACTGAGCACCACATGATTTGCAATCACGAAATTATGTCCACATCATAATTCTACTGTAAGGAGAACTAAGCTTACACTCTTTCCTAACTAAATCCAGTGGAATTTAATTAAGTGATCAATTGCCTGATGAAGAGAGCCAGTTGTTTGGTTCTCTGTTCAGACGTCTCTGAATGAAATTTGGTGAGTTAATTTGATGATCATGTTGTTTCTTTGTATGGGAAGACTTCCTTGCCACCACTACTGTTTTCCCATCATCTGTCTGCTGCTGCCACCATCTCCAGTTGTTTACATTTTGTATGGTGAGAGATTCTGATGCAATTTCACATAAAATTAGCAAAAATGCAGATTACTAAAGTCTGGCTCTCCTTATATTTCAATGGCATTCCAGTAGGTAGAACTGCAGGAGCTAAAATCCCATCTCTCATATATGGCTGAACAAAGATTAGGTCTTTTTTTCCTGGAGAATTTAAGGTGATCATCAACCTGACCTGGATCATCTTCCTGACCTGGATTGCTCAGACTAGCCTGATTTCGTCAGATCTCAGAAGCTGAGCAGGGTCGACTCTGGCAAGTATTTGGATGGGAGACCTAGGGACGTGATGTGGCAATGGCAAACCACCTCTGAATGTCTCTTGCCTTGGAAACCCCACCAGGGGTTTCATAAGTCCGCTTTCATCATTGTTTGAGGGAATACACTCATTCTGCTCCCCTCTCAAATAACCCGGTATTGCCATGCTTCAAAGATTTGCTGTGCTTCAAAGAACTGGCTTTACTGGTACCAACACAAGGGTCATTGAATTGCAAATAAAGTTTTCAGTGACAAACTAATTCTCGTGTGTAAATGCTGAGGATTTATGAGTTGTGGATATATTTAGAATTAAACTATTCAAGATTCTTTTCAAATTCAATACTCTTACAATATTGCATCGATTCTTCATTTGACCACTGTTCTTCATTTGTCCATTGTTCATTTATTCATTTATTCATTTGGCTAGTGATGTTGATAGCCAAATAAAATTACAAATAGCTTGTATAACAATGACTAGTATTTTTACAGTGAAATGATAAGCAAAATTATTTTTCTAAGCCCACTGACTTCAGTGGATTTGGAAGGTGTAACTCTTATTATAAGTTCGCGAGGGATAAGTCTACCTTTATTAAACTTAGTAAGGCTCCATGTAAATTAATGGCACTGTAATATTATTATTATTATCAACAACAAAAACAACAATGATGATGATCAGTATGCAAGCTGAAAACAGGAGCCCATTTGGGGCCAATGACATAAAAGCATTCCTGGTTATTTTCTCCTGTTTAACATGCTTGGAAATAATTGAAGGAGCAAGTAGCATAAATTCTCTTGCAGCCTACTGAAGTATTAGCAAATAAAAAATATACAGTTATGTCACCAACCTAACCACTGAACAGTGCAGCAGCCATAAACACTAACCACTTGGGGGTCATTGCTCTCCCCCTCCCTCCATGAGTGTGCATATCAGGTTCTGTATAACTGTTACCACTATGGAATAATGTGATATAACAATAAAAAGAAATTAAACTCTCCACTTGGGAAAATACAATGAAGGTGAGGTTTCCTGTCCAAATAGCTTTCCGTGTAAGTTTGATGAAGGTTTTCATCTGGTCAAATATTAAGCACATTCCTGGTCTCTCCATTGCTCATAGCTAGTAAATAGTTAATTGTTCTCCTTTTATAGCCAGCGTTGTTCATTACCTTTGACTATAAAAGCATAACAATCTTAGCCAGCTTCCATTTACAATTCAATTGCTTCTTTTCCCAGAAGTGCTTTAAAGTGCACAATGCTCAAGCACCTGTATTTTGGTAACGCTGGAGGAAAACACAGAGAAAAACTATGTCCAATGCAAGGCAAAGTTCGATGTATCAAGTTCACCTGCTGCGTAAAATTAGCACATGTGGGTTCTTTGTTGGCTGTAACCGCAGCAAAATCAACCACTTATGCCAACTCGGTGGTTGTTGTCCTAAGGAATGTGTGCCAACCTCTACTACTGTGATTTCTGCTGATTGTTTGAACAAAGGGGGGCGGGAGGCAAAGAAGATTAGGTAGGCTCCATCACCCGGCATTCCCCCACCCTCATTAAAATAAAACCCTCGTATCAGAGAGCTAGAAGACATTTATTTTAACTGGAGCCATGTGATCCCCCCCCACCAGTGTTGGAGGTAGTAAAAAACATGCATGATTACTGGGATTAGGGTTGCCAACTTCCAGGTGGTAGCTGGCAATCTCCCACTATTACAAGTGATCTCCAGGCGACAGAGATCAATTCCCCTGGAGAAAATGGCAGCTCTGGCAACTAGACTCTATAGCATTGAACTCCCTCCCCACTCTAAACCCCGCCCTCCTCAGGCTCCACCCCCAAAATCTCCAAGTATTTCCCAACCCAGAGCTGGCAACCGTAACTGAGATGTTTATACCGCATCCTCTTTCTGAGCCAGGTTACTGGGAATACGTTGAAGCATGAGTTTCAAAGATTTTCTTGTACCCTATATAAGAGCACCAAAGTGCACAGACATCCTCCTCTGCACCGCTTGGCCTTGAGACCCGTGAAAGGAAAACCTCTAGGAGTGTACTGGCCATTATGGTCACTGAGACTTTTCCTGGTAGGGGGATAACCTCGCAAGTCTCTGCCACTGCAGCTTCAAAGCAGCACCTGAGAGAAGGAAATACAAGCTTTGATGTTTCCCTGGATCCTGGCGATTGCAGTGGCTTGAAGGTGTGCACTTAGTTGTACCTAATTCAAACAGAGAAGGGCCCAGAAGCTCTAAGTGCCTTCTTTGGAAAGAGTAAGGGGTGGACAGATGGGCTGGGCCATTCCTTCTGTATTCTTAGGTTGTTCTATTATGCCAACATGTTGGGAAATTCTACAGAAGACCATTGGAGCAAATCCCAATAAATGAAGAGAGACAAAACCTTAAAACATCACAGAAATGAAGGAATCTGCTCATCCCTAAAAATAACAGTGTGTGTGAATCATGGGTAGGGTTGCCCGGTCCCTCTTTGCCACTGCCTGAGAAGGGCAGGGTTTGGGGAGGGACTTCAATGCCATAGAGTCCAATTGCCAAAGTAGCCATTTTCTCCAGATGAACTGATCTCTATCGGCTGGAGATCAGTTGTAAATTAATAGCAGATCTCCAGTTGGTACCTGGAGGTTGGCAACCCTAATCATGGGAACTCAGAACCTGTTCAAGGTGTTTTGTCATCCTGAGCAAGATAAACTCCTTCCCTCTGTGCGTTGTGCTAGTCAGGTGGAAACATGCTCAGGAAGGTATGTAGGTTCCTCTTGTGTCGCTAATGGTGTGCCTGATGGTGCTGCTTCAATAGGGCTGCCAACCTCCAGGTACTAGCTGGAGATCTGATATTACAACTAATATCCAGCTGATAGAGATCAGTTCGGCTGGAGAAAATGGCCGCTTTGGCAATTGGACTCTATGGCATTGAAGTCCCTCCCCAAACCCTGCCCTCCTCAGGCTCCGCCCTAAAAACCTCCCGCTGGTGGCAAAGAGTGACCTTGCAGCCCTATGTTTCAAACAGTTGCTTCAGTGGCTTGGCCAGAGAACCAGCCCTGTGGGCAAGGAGAGCTTCCTCAGGTAGGATTGCCAGCCTCTAGATCAGTGGTTCCCAACCTGTGGGTCGCAACCCCCCCAAGGGGGTCGCGAAGTGTTTTCTGGGGGGTCGTCGCCACGTAACCCAGTAAGCCCCCTTTCGTGTCCTTCCACAAAGGTTTTCCCCAGACCGTTCCACAACCGCCCAGCTCCTCTGCTGCCCGAAAAACATGGCTGGGCTCTTTTTTACTCTCTCTCTCACACACACACACGCCCCGTCTCCAGCCGAGGCGCCAGGCTGCCCAAAAAGCCCCGCTGTGCTCGCAGCCACCCTCCCAGCTCGTCCACCACGCCTGCCCCGGCGCTCGAGAAACTCCCGCTGTGCTCTGTTCTGCTGGCAAGCGTGCGCCCCCCCTCACCTCTGACCTCAGGTGATTGAACGTTCTCTTGTTATGCGGATGACGCACGCTGATGGGCTGGACATTTTAAAATTTAGAATTTAAATTGTGTGTGCGTGTGTGTGTGTTCAGTGCCGTCAAGTTGTTTCCGACTCATGGCAACCCTATGACTCACAACTTCTTTGGCTACCCTCAATTGCATCTGCCAAGGTTTCCTCATGGAAAATTTGACCATTCAATTATTATATATATATATTTGCTACCATGAAGCTCTGATACGAACACTTCAGTTGTGCTTGAACAATTATAGTAGTCAAGCAACCATTCAAATTTGACTTCACTGGCCCTGTGTGTGTTAAGTGCCATCAAGTCGCTTCTGACTCATGGCGACCCTATGAATCAATGTCCTCCAAAATGTCCTGTCTTTGACAGCCTTGCTCAGGTCTTGCAAATTGAAAGCCTGTCAAGGCCTGCTCGCTGTGTCTCAAATAGTTTCGTTTTCCCACAGACTTTCGTTCAAGGACTGTTTCCCTAAAACTGCATTCCTATTCCCTTTGAAGCTAGCCGATGCCCGTGAGAGCCATGGTGTCTCTAGACTGTCTGAGGTTATCTCATGAGACTGTATTACTGCAGCTTTTCTACTGTTCCTATATTATCAAGTGCATTCCATGACCCCCCCATTCCTGTCTTTGGATTTCTAAGCTCTGCTTGCCTATGTTACCAGTAAACCTACTCTTTTGGACTACTAAGTCTCCTGGTGTGGTTTTTTGATTTCTATGGACCAAGTGCTTACATTAAGGCAGGAATCACACCTCTCTCATCTGTCAGGCTAGAGCCCCGGAGGGTTCACCTGCCGCTTGGATTGGAGCTAGGACGGTGCTCTCCGAATGACCTACCCATGGCTGGAGCCCCGCGTGGTTCGCCCGGGACCCAGGTGAGAGCGGATCTGCTCCCCGGGTGGTGGTTTCCTGCTAGGAACCCTGGAAGGCTTCCATCCTTGGTCCCTTCCCTTAGGAACAGCAGCTGACGACCCCGAGCTCGTATGGGACGTTTTAGCTGAGCTTCTTCGTACTGATGCGGAAGTTAATCGCCTGACTGGACTTGTTCGTGCTCAGTGGCGTTCTCTAGCCGCGACTTGTTCCCTGGACATCCGACATTGCGGATACCAGCGCCTGCCAAGACCTCCACACCCTCGACTGGTTGGTGGAAGATGCTCGATTGGTGACAGAGGATTTACAATTGTTGACTAGCCTGTTTGCGGGACTAACTGCCGGTGAAACGCAAACGACTCTGACTGCGGTCCCGATCCGTCCTGCCACTTCTTCAGACATGGCGACCCCGGCCACACCACCCCCCGAGCTCTGCCAAGCGGAGGCGAAAGCGGTGGCCACACAGATGGCTGCTCTTTTTCAGGGACACACTGCAACCACTATTTCGGTGGCTGAACTCACGAAGCATCTGGCCCCTGACTTCGGTGCTAATGCAGTGGCCCTGGCAGTGCAGATCCAGCCGATGTTGGATCTGGCAGATCCCGCTGAACTCCTCTTCACCTTGGAACAGGAGACCCTTCCGCTCGTTACCACGGCACTGATCGCCAAGCTAGAAGCCGACCAGGCCCTGGCCGAATGCAAAAGAGCGGAGGAGCAGGCACGGGCAGTGGCGGAAGCCACGGCAAAAGCTTGGGCTGAACAGGAGGAGAGGGAACGCTTAGCTGCCGAACAGGCGCGGGCCGGCACGCGCCCCCGACAACCCGGGGGCTATGAATTACCCCCGTTCTCCTCGACTTTTGTCCCATCGCGTAGCATTCAACGCTCCCGCAGGATGGCAGAGACATTACCCGAGGTGCCAGACGATTCCGACGAGGAGGACTTATATGGTGGGGAGTCTCTCTGGGCCGCTAATTTATGGGTCAGCCAGTCCCGCCATGCTGCCGGCACCGGCAACGAGGTGTTTTTGCTGCAAAACCAAAATCTGGACCTTATGGAGCAGGTGGCACGCTTACAGGACCAACTGACCCTGGTACTCAGAGACAACGACCTGTTGCAAAGGGCTCAAACCGTACCCATTGCCCTGGCTCCTGGGATGCCACAGCAGCCACCGCAGCAACAGCCACAACAGTCGCCGCAGCAACCAGCTGCGCCGGTGGTTCCTCCTGGCGGAGGACCCACAGCTCCTGGCGGAGGACCCGAAGCTCCTGGCAGGGGTCCCGTTGCTCCTGGCAGAGGACCCGTAGTTCCTGGCGGAGGCCCTGCAGCACCTGGCGGAGTGCCTGTTGCACCTGCCTTACCGGTACTACCGGGTGCGCTGGGGTTACCAGGAGCACCAGTTCCTGGATATCCGCCGGTACCCCCAATGCCATGGAGACAACCGAAGTTGAAGATTACCTATGACGGCTCAGTTGAAACTTTGCCCCGTTTTTTACATCATGTGGATAGTTATATGAGGGAGCAAAGACAATTCTTCCCTACTGAAGATAGCCGTGTTCGTTTCGTTGCCTCCCTGTTAACGGAGAAAGCGGCCGATTGGATGATTCTCCAGTTCGATACGCGATCCCGTTCCATTCGCTCCCTCAACAATTTCATGTTCACCTTGAGAAGGAGCTTTGAGGATCCCTTCATGGGAGAGAGAGCCAAAGCGGAACTTTTGCAACTCAGGCAAGGCTCCTCTCCAGTTCGGGAATTCGCAGATGAATTCCAACGACTCACGAGTAAAGTAGTGGACTGGCCTGAAGCTACCCTTATCCACTACTTCCGTGAAGCTTTGCACCCGGACATTTTAAACTTGTCTTATATGCGAGGCGACCCAGATACCCTGGAGGATTGGATTCTACTGGCCGAGGAAGTAAAAAGTCGCTGTCGGTTCGTTTCCCTGGTCCGAAATCAGGCCAAAGAGAGGGGCAGTCAAAAACCTCCCCCCAAACCTTCGACTCCCAACCCGCGGAGACCAACCCGACTCCCTCTGGATCGCGAGTCCCGATTCCAGAGAGAAGCCTGTCTCGTTTGCGGTGTTATGGGCCACTTTGCAGCGGCTTGTCCTCAACGTCCAGAGCCCACTCAACCGGGCGTGCCTCCTCGAGCTCAGGGACAACCTCAATGCAGAGGCACCGCAGCCACCCGAAGTGCAGCGGCGGGACGACCCATACCCTCTGCACTTCATGTTGGAGAATCGTCTAGTCTCCCTGCATCCATCGACCCCGTAGGGTCCCGAATTACAAGTGCCCCAATGGGGGACAGCTCTCCTTCTTCAGATGAAGTTCATCAATGGAATTCCCCAGCTCTGAATCTGGAATCTCCTCTTGACTTGTCAAAAAACGGAAATGGTCTGTGGTGAGTGGAGCGTCCCCACAGACCCCTGCGGAAACCCCTGCAAAACCCAAGGCTCCTGTCATGGTGAGTGAAGTCGAAAATACTGTGTATGTGGACGTAGCGTTACAACACTATAAAAAGGGCCCCCAGTTACGTGTCAAAGTACTCATAGATTCCGGCTGCGGGCGCTCTTTAATCAATGAGGCCACGTTTGCAGCTCTACAAGTCGAGTCCGAAAACCTACGGGCTCCCGTCCAATTCGCCCAAATGGACGGTAGCCACTTTAAAGGGGGGCCGGTCGACCGTCGCACACGGGGAGTAGCGATGGGCATCGGTTCCCATTGGGAGCAGACAGATTTTACCATTGCTCCAGTCCGATACGAGGTCATTTTAGGAATCAACTGGCTCAAAGGGCTCAGTCCTTCCATAGACTGGGAGGCTGACACTATCGCCTTTGCCAACCCTAAGTGTGACCAACATCGACATGAGGTCGCGGTTGCTCTTCCACCCGCCTCAGCCTTAGCTCCAATGCCCCACCGTCGACCCAATTACCCGAGGTATACCGAGACTTTGAGGATGTTTTTGATGTAAAAGAATGCGATGCATTACCCCCCCCCACCGTACTACGGACTGTGCGACTGAAGTGGTGGGAGACTGCAAACTGACTAAAAGCAAGATTTACCCTATGAGTGTTTCCGAACGCGCTGTGCTGCGAGACTTTCTAGACAAAAATCTTGCTCGAGGGTTCATTCGGCCATCAGCTGCCCCCAACTCAGCCCCTGCCTTCTTTGTCCATAAGAAGACGGGTGACTTGTGCTTATGCATTGACTTTCGAAAACTCAACGCAGTCACCCAAACCAACGCCTACCCCATCCGCTGATCTCGGACATCTTAGGACAACTAAAGGAGGGGCGCATTTTCACCAAACTGGACTTGGTTGAAGCTTATTACCGAACCCCTCATAGCCTTTTCTAGCTGCTTTGGAATGTATGAATTTCTGGTGATGCCTTTTGGGTTAAAAGGGGCCCTGGGGGTCTTCATGCAACTCATTAACGAGGTCCTCCATGACTTATTATATCGGGGCGTGGTGGTTTATCTCGATGATATCCTTATTTACTCTAATTCTATGGATGAACATATTACTCTGGTCAGAGAAGTGTTACAACGTCTCCGAAACAATCAACTCTACGCTAAGTTGTCTAAGTGTGAGTTCCACCAAGAACAATTAACCTTCTTGGGATACATAGTTTCACATCAGGGCCTCACCATGGACCCTGCTAAGATTCAATCCGAACTTGATTGGGCTCCTCCCTCCACCCGCAAGCAGGTGCAGCAGTTTCTCGGCTTTGCCAGTTTTTACCGTGGTTTCATTCCCAACTTTGCTCAAGTGGCACTGCCAATCACCGACCTCCTTAAGACTAAGGGTAAAGGGGTCTCTGCCACGTTGCCCACCGCCAAGGTGCATTTGACAGATCAATGTCAAGCTGTCTTTGCAACTCTCAAGCAGCTTTTCACGTCTGAACCTGTGCTGCAGCATCCTGATCCAGACCAAATGTTTATTGTGCAAGTAGATGCGTCTTACGTAGCTATGGGGGGGGGGGCTCTTTTGCAAAGAGGGCCAGACAATCTTCTTCGCCCCTGTGCTTATTTTTCAAGGAAATTTGCGCACTCCCAACTGAACTGGCCAATTTGGGAAAAGGAAGCTGCAGCTGTCCATCATGCCCTCACTACGTGGAGGCAATTTCTGGAAGGTTCCAGGGCCCCCTTTGAAGTTTGGACCAATCACAAAAATCTAGAGGCTTTCACAGGGGCCCACAAACTGTCCGCAAAACAACAACGTTGGGCTAACTTCTTTGCTCAATTCCGTTTTGTGCTCAAGCATGTGCCTGGAAAGCAAAATGTGCTAGCTGATGCTCTTTCCAGGCTTCCCCAGTATCCGGTGAAAATCGACCGTCCTACGGTCTCCTTATTCACCCCAGCGCAAAGGGGAGCTTTACCAGTTCTAGCTGTACAGACTCAGTTCCAAACTCTGCTCCAGTCCCAGCCCCAAACAACGGACAGCAGAGCATCTGTCAAGAGGGAACCAACTCCCTCACCAGACCCACCCACACCACCTACGCCCAACACCCCACATCAACCAGTCCTCCCCTCCACCCCATCGCCACTGCCGGCGGCTCCTGTTTGACCCCCCTCTGCGGGTGTGTGTGTGTGATCCTGCCCAACTCCTTCCTGGACTCCCTTCGTGCTCAGTGCCTAGCCGAACGCACTGCTCAGGCACTGCCCTCGGGCCTGCTAGAACGGGGTGGTTGTTGGTACAAAGACTCGAAATTGTACGTGCCTAAAATACTTCGAAAAGAGGATCTGCAAATGGCCCATGGAGCCAAAACGGCAAGACACTTTGGATTCTTTAAAACCCTTCACTTGCTGCGCAGGCAATTTTGGTGGGCAGGCATGCGCACTGATGTGGATTCCTTCGTTCGCAGCTGTGCCACTGTTAAACGATCCCAGGGTAAACCTCCTGGACTGTTGCAACCGCTGGAGGTTCCCACCAAGCCCTGGGAAGTGATTGCTATGGATTTCATGACTGATCTCCCGCTCAGTGAAGGAAAAACTGTTCTATGGGTTATTACTGACTTGTTTTCCAAACAGGTGCATCTGGTCCCGTGTGCGGGTATACCCTCCGCCCCAAAGTTGGCCCGCCTCTTTGTGTCACATGTTTTCCGTTTGCATTCCTTTCCACGTAAGATAATCAGCGACCGCGGGGGTACCTACGTGGCTAAGTTTTGGAAAGCCTTTCTCAAGTTGGTGGGGGTGGAACAGGGTTTGTCTAGTGTTTTTCACCCCCAAATGGATGGGCAAACTGAATGTGTAAATGCTGTACTGGAATGTTATTTGCGTTGTTATGTCAATTATCACCAAGATGATTGGGTTGAACTATTGCCTTTTGCTGAATATGCTTACAATAATGCTGTGCATCAATTTACGGGTTTTAGTCCTTTTTATGCTGTGTATGGTCAAGATTTCAGTCCTATTGGTCATGTTGATGTTGCGGGGGAAGAGGGAAGTGATGATGTAGCCTCTTGGGCTCGAGCTATCCACACCACCTGGCCCTGGCTGGTAAAAAATTTAGAAAGGGCCAAACACAAATATAAAGCTCAAGCAGATAAACATCGCTCTCCCAGCACAGACTTCCAGGTTGGTGACTTAGTGTACCTATCCACCAAGAATCTACTGTCTACCCAGCCGCTTTTCTACTGTTCCTATATTATCAAGTGCATGCCATGACCTGCCTTTGGATTTCTAAGCTCTGCTTGCCTATGTTATCAGTAAACCTACTCTTTTGGACTACTAAGTCTCCTGGTGTGGTTTTTTGATTTCTATGGACCAAGTGCTTACAAAGCCGTGGCTTCCTTTATTCATTGAGTCAATCCATCTCTTCCTCTTTTCCTGCTGCCCTCAGCTTTTCCTAGCATGATTGTCAAAACAAAGGCAAGAAACAGACTAAATGTTGAGGATGACATGAGGTTGGCTTTAACAAACACTCAGCCATGAATTTTGAAGCTGGTTACCCAGATGCAAGCACAACTATAGCATTAAATATTAATTAATTATTTAATGAAATTAGTTAATTAAATATTACGTTGGAATTATATTCTGAAAAATCTATTTTAATGTGTTTTCTTTATCCTATTGAAAATGTCATTTTATGGCTTTTTGCAAATGTTGCAGGTTACTTGGCAATTGTAAAAGGGGGGCGCGACTTGAAAAAGGTTGGGAACCACTGCTAGATAGTGACTGGAGATCTCCCGCTATTTCAACTTATCTCCAGGTGACCAGGATCAGTTCACCAGGAGAAAATGGCCACTTTGGAAGGCGGACTCTATGGCATTATACCCCACTGAAATCCTTTCCCAAACCCTGCCCTAAGTCTCCACCTGTAAGCACTTGTCCCGTGGTAATCCTACAAACAGCATCCAGATACAAAAAGTTCAAAAATCAGCTGATTTAATGGAAAACATACAGGTATGCAGAGCTTACAGGTACATTGGCACGAATGGCAATTGGGAGTACAGGGTAGGCATATAAGGGAAAGTATCAGTTACAACAGGTCAAGGTGCCCCCCCTCTACTGAGGAGCCATTCCCACGAGAGATAACACTGGAATAGGAATTCAGCGGTTAGCCAGTTCAGCCTTGAGAGGCACCTGGTGGAATCGAAACTAAAACAGTCAGAGTCTGACAGGCTGCTTAGAGCTGTGGAAAGCAAGCCTGACATCCTGCCCTCCTTTAGGCCCCCTCCCCACCGTCCTCCACCGGTCCATGTGGAGGCGCAGGCTTGTCAGGGTAGGCAGTATGGAATTGACGGACCAAATGGGGTGCAGACACGTCACGTGCATGTACCAATTCATCGTGGGTGGGACCAAAATGTTTCCAACGGACCAGGTAGTGGAGAGACCCATGACGGACGCAAGAGTCCAAGATTTTTGCAACCTCAAAATGTTCCTCCCCCCAACCAGCACTGGTACATCAGGAAGAGGTTCAGGATGCCACTCGGGGGAAGGCATGTGTGGCTTTAGCAAACTGACATGAAAGACAGGATGGATTCTCCTGAGTGATTTTGGAGTGAAAGTTCCACAGTGACTGGGCTGATGATACGAGCAATGGGGAAGGGACCCACGTACTTGGCACTGAGTTTGTTACACGGGTGGTTGGACCGTAGATTGTTGGTGGATTGATAAACCATGTCTCCCACTGAGTAGTCCTTGCCTGGTGAGCGATGCTTATCAGCTTGACCCTTGTATTTACGTTTAGCTCGCTCCAGGTTATGTACCAGCCAAGGCCAGGTTGTCTGAATTGTGTGCACCCAGTCAGCAACACTTTCTCCCCCCTCCACCCTGGAGACATTGTTATGGCTTATGGGACCAAAGTCTTGCCCATAAACGGCCCGAAAGGGGCTAAACCCAGTTGACTGATGCACAACATTATTGTATGCATATTCAGCAAAGGGTAACAATTCAACCCAATCATCTTGATGATAGTTAACATAACAGTGCAAGTAGCATTCCAACACAGCATTCACTCGTTCAGTTTGGCCATCAGTTTGGGGGTGGAAAGCACTTGAGAGACCTTGTTGCACCCCCACTAATTTTAAGAAAGCTTTCCAGAATTTAGCTACATAGTTACTTCCACGGTCGCTGATCACCTTGTGTGGAAAGGAATGTAGACGGAAGACATGTGACACAAAGAGGCAGGCCAGTTTTGGGGCGGATGGGATACCTGCGCAAGGGACGACATGCACCTGTTTAGAGAACAGGTCTGTGATTACCCAAAGTACAGTTTTTCCCTCGCTGAGGGGTAGGTCAGTCATAAAATCCATAGCAATAACCTCCCAAAGTCAAGTAGGGGTCTCTAACGGCTGCAACAATCCGGGAGGCTTCCCTTGGGCCCTTTTTACTGTAGCACAGACCGGGCAACTGCAAATGAAGGAATCTACATCAGTCCGCAAGCCCGCCCACCAAAACTGCCTCCGTAACAAGTGCAATGTTTTTAGAAATCCAAAGTGTCCCGCGGTCTTGGCTCCATGGACCAACTGTAGGATTTCTTTTCGGAGCTCTTTAGGCACATACAGCTTAGAATCTTTGTACCATAAGCCTCTACGTTCAGTTAGAGCGGGGGGGAGGGTCTGCTTAGAGAGTTCTGCTTGGCATGCGGAACGAAGTGAGGCTAAAAAAGAGTCTGTGAGATCCAACCCATCTGGCGGTGTGGGTTCCGTGTTGGAGGGAGGGGATGTCCCCGAGGGGGGTGGGATGGCTGGACTGTCAGAGTAACTGGGTGCCAGTGAGGCTGGTGAAGGAGGCGAGGGGGGTGGTGTGGTTGGGCTGACTGGCATGGTTGGGCTTGAAGTGCCCCCCCTTATGGGGGTTGCAGTGGGAGCCAGGTTTGCACTCGGGTTTGGACTGCTAGAGTGGGTAGCAAACCCCTTTGAGCAGGAGTGAACAGGGACTCCATGGGGTGTTCAACCTTGGTTGGATATTGCGGAAGTCTGGATAAAGCATCAGCCAGGACATTTTGTTTCCCCGGTACATGTTTCAATACGAAACAGAACTGAGCAAAGAAGTCCGCCCAGCGAACTTGTTTCCCGGACAGTTTCCAGGCTTCCGTGAGCGCCTCCAGTTTCTTGTGATCGCTCCACACCTCAAAAGGGACTTTAGATCCCTCTAAAAATTGTCTCCACACCATAAGGGCATGGTGGACGGCAGCCGCTTCCTTTTCCCAGATTGGCCAGTTGAGCTGAGATTGCGCGAACTTCTTAGAGAAGTAAGCGCATGGATGCAGAAGACCATCTCTCCCCCGCTGTAAAAGTGCCCCCCCCCCATAGCTACGTCTGAGGTGTCAACTTGCACTATAAACATTTGGTCAGGATCGGGATGCTTCAACACTGGTTCAGAGATAAACAATTGTTTGAGAGTAGCAAAGGCGGTTTGGCACTGGGGGGTCCAGTTGATTTTGGCTGAGGGCAACGTGGTGGCAGTGCCCTTCCCCTTAGTCTTAAGGAGATCCGTGATGGGGAGTGCGATTTGAGCGAAGTTGGGGATGAACCCTCTGTAGAAGTTAGCGAACCCAAGAAATTGCTGAACCTGCTTACGGGTGGAGGGTGGTTCCCAATCAGTTACCGATTGCACCTTGTCAGGATCCATGGTAAGTCCGTGGTGCAAAAGGTCACTGTTTTTGGTGAAATTCACATTTAGACACCTTAGCATAGAGCATAGTCTCTGAGGCGTTGCAATACTTCTCTCACCAAGGCAACGTGTTTGTCCATAGTTTTAGAGTAAATAAGGATATCATCCAAATAAACCACCCTATACAACAAGTCATGTAGGATCTCATTAATGAATTTCATGAAGACCCCCGGGGCCCCTTTTAATCCAAAAGGCATCACTAAGAATTCATACATGCCAAAGCAATTGGAAAAGGCAGTGAGAGGCACGTCACTCTCTCGAATCCTGATTCTGTAGTAGGCTTCTACCAAGTCAAGTTTTGTAAAAATGCGCCCTTCTTTTAATTGTCCTAAGAGATCCGAGATCAGAGGGATGGGATAGGCATTGGATCGGGTGACTGCATTGAGTTTTCGAAAGTCGATGCATAAGCGCAAGTCACCCGTCTTTTTGCGTACAAAGAAGGCAGGGGCCGAAGAAGGGACGGTAGACGGCCGAATGAAACCCCTCGCTAAATTCTTGTCCAAGAATTCACATAACACAGTGCGTTCGGTAGTGCTCATGGGGTAAATCTTTTGGGCAGTTTTTCATCTCCCACCACTTCGATAGCACAGTCTGTCTGGCGGTGGGGGGGGGGGCAGTACATCACATTCCTGTACATCAAAAACGTCCCAATATTCAACAGGTAGAGGAAAGGACAAGGGGGGGTCTGAGACTAAAGCCGAGGCCGACGGAGGTGCAACAGCTACCTCAAGACGGTGTTGATCGCAATTAGGATTGGAGAATTTTATAGTTCCAACCCCCCAGTCAATACAAGGGCTGTGCCCTTTGAGCCAGTTAATTCCCAATACCACGTCGTATCTGATAGGGGCTATGGTAAAGTCAATTTGTTCCCAGTGGTGGCCGATGCCCATTGCCAACCCGTGAGTGCGACGATCCACTGGACCCCCTTGAAAGTCACTGCCATCCATCTGGGCGAACGGGATGGGAGCAGTCAGGGGCACTGACTTGGCTTTGAGCACCTTGAAAGTGGTTTCGTTGATCAGGGAGTGGGCACACCCAGAGTCTATGAGTGCTTTAACTTGTAACTGGGGGGCCCCTTTATGGTGTTGTAACACTACGACTACATACACAGTCTCTTCGACCTCACTCACCTTCACTGGAGCATTGGGTTTTGCAGGAATAGCTGCGAGGGTCTGCGGTGTCGCACCATTCACCATAGACCCTGCCTGTTTTTTGACAGATCCAGAGGAGATTCGGGATTCAAAGCAGGGGAGTCCCAGTCTCTGTCCTCATCCGAAAACGGCAAGTTGTCCCCCAGTGGGGCATTTGTAATCCGGAACCCCGAAGGGTTCGCTGGTGCAGGTTCGTGGGGCGAATCTCCGACGTGGAGAGCTGATGGCGCGGTCCATCCAGGAGCAGCGCTACGGTTGGCCGCGGTGCCTCTGCGCTGAGGTCGCCCCCGATTCCGGGGTGGTCCATCTTGCGGGCAGGTGGCTGCAAAGTGGCCCATGGTTCCGCAAATGAGACAGGCTCCCCTCTGAAACCGAGACATGCCGTCTTGCGAGGGTAGAGCAGGTCTCTGCGGTGTAGGAGCTGCGGCTTTGGTCGGGGGCTTTTGGTTGCCTCCCTCCCTGGCTCGACGACGGGCTAGTGAAATGAATTGATGACGACTCTCCACTTCCTTGGCTAATAAGATCCATTCTTCAAGAGTGTCTGGGTCTTGTTGCATATAAGCCCAGTTCAATAACTCAGGATGTAAGGCTTCCCGGAAATAATGTATTCGGGTAGTCTCGGTCCAGTCCACTATCCTACTGGCGAGTCTTTGGAATTCGTCTGCGAATTTCCGCACCGGCGTAGAGCCTTGTCGAAGTTGCAGGAGGGCTGCCTTGGCCTTTTCTCCCAGGAAAGGGTCCTCAAAGCGGCGCCGTAATGCTCTCATGAACTCGTTGAGTGAGCGTATGGATCGGGCTCGAGTGTCAAACTGGAGGACCATCCAGTCAGCGGCTTTTCCAGTCAAGAGGGAGGCAGCGAAGCGCACCCGGCTGTCTTCAGTAGGGAAGTGCTGTCCCTGTTCCCGCATATAACTGTCCACTTGGTGTAGGAAACATGGTAGGGCTTCAACCGAGCCATCGTAGGTCACTCTCATCCGAGGTTGTTTCCACTGTATGGGTAGGGGCGCAGGCAGTTGCCCTGGAGGTGGCAAAATCGGTGCTCCAGGGGCCGGCACAACCAGCTGAGCTGGGACCGGTTGGGCTGGGGTGGTTAGAGCTTGTTGCAAACGTTCATTTTCTCGAAACAATTGTTCCATTTGGTCCACACGATCATTCAAGTCCCGGTTTTGGTCCAGCAAGAGACGCATTTCGTCTCCAGCTCCCCCCGTGCGTCGAGACTGGCTGACGCGAAGACCAGTAGCCCAGTGGGGTTCCTTACCATACAAATGTTCCTCATCAAAGTCCGCCCAGCGAACTTGTTTCGTGGACAGTTTCTGGGCCCCCGTGAGTGCCTCCAGGTTCTTGTGATCGCTCCACACCTCAAAAGGGACTTTAGACCCCTCTAAAACTTTAGACCCAAAATCTCCAGGTATTTCCCAACCTGGAGCTGGTAACCCTATCCTCAGGCTACTTTTAATTCTCTGAAAAAGAAAAAAATAAATGAAGTAAAAATAAAATGAAGGGCTCTTTGTACCCAATACACCCAGAACAGTTTGTTGCTTCATGCCCCTATCAATTACCACTGAAATTTTCTGTGTCATAATAGGCAAACAGAAAGTTGATTGATAGCACATTCTTTTGAGAAGGTGGGTGAACCGAGAAGACAGAAGACGTCTTCAGACGTAGTCATCAGCTGATGAGCTGCAACATTATTTGTATCTATGAAATATGGTTGGGCAACTCTGGGCGGGGAATTCCTGGGGATTCTGCAAGTGGATCCTGGGGAGGGTGGGGTTTGGGGGAAGGGAGAGACCTCAGCAGGGTATAATGCTACAGAATTCACCTTCCAAAGCGACCATTTTCTCCAGGGGAACCAATCTCTGTAGTCTGGGGAAGAGAAGAAGAAGAGTTGGTTTTTATATGCCAACTTTCTCTGCCACTTAAGAGAGAATCAAACCAGCTTACAATCACCTTCCCCTCCCCTCTGTACAACAGACACCCTGTGAGGTAGGTGGGGCTGAGAGATTGTGACTCACCCAAGGTCACCCAGCTGGCTTTGTGTGTAGGGGTGGGGAAACAAATCCAGTTCACCAGATTAGCCTCCGCCACTCATGTGGAGGAGTGGGGAATCAAACCCAGTTCTCCAGATAAGACTCTACCACTCCAAACCACTACTTTTAACCACTATACCACGTTGGCGTTGTAAGGGGATCCTGGAGGTTGGCAAACATGTTAATAAAAATGGATTGCCAAAGCTAATACCTCAGGCAGAACTTTTCATCTCTCCTCACATCACTGTTTGAAATATGAAGTGTCTGAATTATTTAAATAAATAAATCCCTTCTGCCCTGGGAGTAAGTTTTTTTTTTTAAAAAAAAATGATGGGTATGTGTGGGAGGAGACAGGCAATCCTAAAAACTAATCAGCAACCGAGTTTCTGAGCCACATGGTGCAGTGGAGGTTCAGGGCAGAATGCACCTTAGGAAATAGCTTTTAGTAGAGTAGTGCCCCTTTCCCCCAATAACAGAACACCTGGCTGCAGCCCAGGAAATAATCTATACCATGACCCAGACTGTAATTCTGCACGCAAAGTGCACAACTGCCCCTTCCTTGAGACACACTCTTCTTTGTCTTCCATGGCCCCTGTCATGTGCTACTTACAGAATCCACACACAAATCCTGGCCTCATTCAGGGAGTGGTGGCATGCCATTGTGACGTACAGCATCTCTACGCCAATACTTGACATAGCTTTGATCCCCTTCAAAGCACAACATGAAAAAGCACAACATGTTGTAAAATGCACAACATGACATTTTTATCACCTGTTTAACTTGTCAAGTGAAACATTTTATTGGATTTGATGTTATTTAAACACTTACCGTGTGCTCTTCGGTCCTATGATTTCAAATGTGTATTCTGGCTATATTAAGCGAACATTTAAGATACGTTTGGAGTACATATTAGTTCTTTCCATTTTAAGTGTTTAATCTGTAATAAACATTCAGTGTGCTGGAAATGGAGTCCACGTACATTATTTTATTTTTTAAGCTCTGAGCATATTTTTTTTCATTCCTTTTCTAGGGCTGGTCAAGCTTTCCATGACAAACGTTCAATTTTCAGTGTATAATTTCTCCATAAAGTTTCTCACACACACGAAAAGTCTTGGCATATAATTCCCCTCACCAGAAGTAATTTAATTTTAATAAACGATTGCTTGACCTTTTAAAAAAAATCACCTTAGGAAAGAAGGAGATTTAACTGTGTGGGTTTTGAATATTAAAAGTACTTACAGGAGAGAGAAATTTCATGTTTAGATTTCCAGGTGAAATTTATACATTTCCCCACATAAGTATGGAACACTCATTGTAAGAGTCACCCATTGTAAAGAAGGAACTCACCCTAAACTAATCTTTTTGATTAATTTCTGTGTGTAAGATAACATAATACTTATGTCCTGGGCCACCCTCCCCCCAGCCTGACCCAGGACTCCACAGCGAGCCCCGACTTACTGACCAGCCACGGGCCACCACAGTGAGGGGTGCAGCAAAGGCCAGGATGCCACTGGCACTGAACTGCCCCAGCGATGAAGCAGCAGTTGCCTGCCCCCCGACAGCACGACAGCGCGGAAGCAGCAGGCCCTCAGTGGTCTCAGCCACAAGGCCTGCAGAGTTGGGAGGGATCGCCCCCATAGGGTTGCCAGGTCCCTCTTGGCCACCGAGGTTTTTGGGGCGGAGCCTGAGGGGGTGGGGTTTGGAGAGGGGGGGCTTCAATGCCATAGAGTCCAATCGCCAAGGCGGCCATTTTCTCCAGGTGAACTGACCTCTATCAGCTGGACATCAGTTGTAATAGCAGGAGAACTCCAGCTACTACCTGGAGGTCGGCAACCCTAAGCCCACACCTTGCCGCCAAACAGCTGATGGGTGGGGCTGCGGCATGCTCCCTGGCCTGGGCTGGAGAGCGAATTAGGAAAGGTGCAGAGGGCCGACAGAGGGCCCCGGGTAGGGTTGCCAACCTCCAGGTACTACCTGGAGATCTCCTGCTACTACAACTGATCTCCAGCAGATAGAGTTCAGTTCCCCTGGAGAAAATGGCCGCTTTGGCCATTGGACTCTATGGCACTGAAGTCCCTCCACTCCCCAAACCCCGCCCTCCTCAGACTCCACCCCAAAACTTCTCACCGGTGGCGAAGAGGGATCTGGCAACCCTAGCTCCGAGCCCAGATATAGGCTTGCAGAGGTGGGACTGGGGCAGAGCCAGGGAGGGACAGAGGTGGAGCCAGGAAGGCCTCCTGGCATAAAAGCCCGGGCGAGCTGAGGCCAGGGAGGATTGGGCTTCAGCTTGGCTTGTGCGCACAGAAGAAATCAAGCTGGCTGCCCCGGAAGGGGAGGACAGTTCTGACTCCCCTTCCGACTGGTCTGAGGCTGAGGAAGCTCCCTTAGGCCAACGCAGTGAGGGGCAAGGCCCTCAGGGCTGGAGCCCCATGGAGCCTCCGTACTAAAATTTATATTGCTGCCTCTGACTGGTGGGTTTGTTTTCCAGCATATTCTTTCTGTAGAATTCTGTTTACTTCTGTAAACAAAAGCCACACAATAACAATTACCTGCTAAAGAAAAGGGAAATGTATTTGGTAAACGCAAAGAATTTTTAATAGCATCCTAATTAGCATGCTGCCCTAATTTAGGTTAGACGTTTCCAGTGACTGATCCCTCCAGGGCCAAAATATTTTTTAGGGCTAGCAGTGACTTTTCCCCCACAACCTTATTTATACTTTTATTGTTGTTTGTATGGCTTTAATTGATGTTAGCTGCTCTGAGGCCGGTTTTGGCCATGATAGAGAGCAGGTTATAAGTCCAATAAAAATTAAATAAAATAAACCTTGAGACTAATATTCTTTATCACAATCTATCATAATGCTGGAGCCATCTAGTGGTGAGGGAATTACAGCTTTGGAATTTGAGCACAGCCAGTACATTATGTTCAAGATCCTCTGATGGCTGTGAGTGCCCTCCTTAGCTGGGTTGGCCTCTCTACCTTCTGCCATTGTGTCACACCCATCAGGGTCTTCTCAGGCCACAGAAATGGGGAGGCAGGGCAAGGGTTGCAGCACCATGGGTCCTTCCCACTCCCCAAGGAGCACTCAGCCCTTCCTCTAGGTTCAGTGTCTTCTGTAGTGTAGTGGTTAAGAGCAGTGGTTTGGAGCAGTGAACTCTAATCTGGAAAACCAGGGTTGATTCCCTACTCCTCCACATGAATGGCAGATGCTAATCTAGTGAACTGGGTTGGTTTCCCCACTCCTACACATGAAGCCAACTGGGTGACCTTGGGTTAGTCACAGCTCTCTTAGAGCTCTCTCAGCCCCACCTACCTCACAGGGTGCCTGTTGTGGGGAGAGGAAGAGAAGGTGATTGTAAGCCAGTTTTATTCTTCCTTACGTGGTAGAAAAATCTGGCATATAAAAACCAGCTCCTCCTTCTCCTCGGCTTGAATGAGGAGCCCTCCCTTTTATCCTCTTTCCCCAAGCCCTGGCTCCACCCCCTGGACCAATCCTCTGCCCCCTTGTACTTTTCCCTTAGCCCATTCCTCCCTGCACCTCCAGTACTATTACCATTGGATTGTGGCAGGGTCTATCTAGTGCTGGATTACTTGTGCTACTCATGGGGTAGAATTTGGCCCAGAGGCCACCAGTTACTGCTGAGTAACTGGTGGCCTCTGGGCCAAATTCTACCCCATGAGGACTATTATGTCTCTTCACCCATTTGGAAGCAAGAGGAGCAATATCTGTACCCAAAGGAGTGGGGCCTGCCCATTCACCCACTCCTTTGTGTAGTAAAGTGTTGTGCTCAACCTCACCCAAGTGTCAAGTGGAGACCCTTCCTCATCTTTCTTCTTGAGGTCCACACACTGAGCCTAAGAATTTACATATTTCCTCCCTGTCCTTTCAGAGCATCCTATTGTTGAGCCGCAGTTTTGATAAACTGGATATACATGGCCGCATGAAAATAAACAACAGTTCTATTTTATGAGATGTGTTTGGATCACCCCTTTTCTGTGCCACCCATGTCTGTGACAGCAAGCATTCCTCAGCCTGACTCATGCTTTTCAGAGTTGCTTTCTGTGGAATCTCCTCTCCCCTCTTTGTGGCTTTAAGGCTAGCCAATTAAGAACGAATCATTCAAGTACAGCTTTCAAAACATACATGGAGAAATGGCAGAGCAACAGCTGGTGGGAGGGAGTGACGAATTTCACAGCGTCTAATTTCAGTCTTTTGAGCAATCTACTGATGTGGAGGTGGGGTGGAACTGTAAACATACCATCTGCGACTCTAGAATTTTTCAATGCAGAAATTATCTTGATTGCAATAGGAATCCTCTTTTGTTCCTTGTATCTCAATACACATTTGTTATGGTTTTACAGAGTTTACCATTGTTATGCATATATTTTTTTCCATGATACATTTTCAAAGCTTAAATGGCATGTGAGAATTTTCAGATTTTACCATTCAGATTTTGTTGAAAAAATTTGACATCAGAATTTAATGCTCGGATTCCAGACTTCAAACCTAAAGTTGTGTGAATTTTTTGCTCTATTGAAGGGGATCTGAATGAATGAGAAAACTGCCAACAAGTCAACTTTCATATCATCAAAAGTAGACTGCAATTTTAAAAATTACTGGTTTGCACATTAGGACATTGAGTACCAACCACTGGGCAACCACTCACCCAAAGGATATGAATCTACCGAGGTGTTCAGATCATCTTCAAGTGACCTGCTGTGAGTTCTCCCCACCTTCTGAAGTCCAGCGGGATGGCCACTACTGAAAGAGCCTTCTGCGTTGCAGTTCTCTGTTACTAGTGGAATTTTCATCCCCAGCTTTTCTCCTGGCACCAGTTCTGGTGGATTCTCTGGGATAAACCTATGTTGTTGTTGTTCACCCAGGCTTCTAGAGTTGTGATGGGTTTTTATTTCTTGTGTATTTTCATTGCTAGCTGGCTTTCATTATTTCCCGGTTGTATCATTAGACATTCAACAGACTGCTATTACTACTTTTAGAGAGCCAGCATGGTGTATTGGTTAAGAGTGGTGGACTCTACTCTGGAGAATCTGGACTCTAATCTGGAGATCCGGGTTCAATTCCCCGCTCTTCCACATGGAGCCTGCTGGGTGACCTTGGGACAGTCACAGTTCTCTCAGAACTCTCTCAGCCCACGTGGAGGCAGACAATGGCAAACCACCTCTGAATGTCTCTTGCCTTGAAAACCCTATAGGGTCGCCATAAATTGGATGTGACTTGATGGCACACACACACACACACACACACACACACATTACTACTTTTATGTCTGCTTGGTTTTACAAATTTGTGGCGCTGTGATAAGGGGTTTTCAGGGGCATTACTGCTTTTGTGGCTGGTTGATTTCTTTGTGCTATGATTTAAGACCTTAATCATAAGGTGGTTGTCTGATATTTTGTCCTTATTCTTCTCTTAATTTCCATGGTTTACTGTTATTTTTAAAAACATATTGATTTTATTAATCTATCTTTTAAAATTTGTATGTAGGTATTGAGGGGAACAAAGGTTTTGGGCTAATGTCAAATAATTCAGGATGGTGAGCAGGGAAGATGAGCCAAGTCAAAACTCAGTTCACGAGCACCTGCCAAACATGTTCACCACAAGCTTCTCAAAGTACTTACTATTATCATGCCCATTTATTTATTTATTAGACTTATATGCCACTCAACTATATGCATAGGACTGATATGCTTAGGGCTGTTTAGCTTGGAAAGAAGGCAACTGAGGGGAGACATGATAGAGGTCTATAAAATTATGCATGGTTTGGAGAGAGTGGACAGGGAGAAGTTTTTCTCCCTCTCCCATAATACTAGAATGCGGGGTCATCTGCTGAAGCTGGAGGGTGAGAGATTCAAAACAGATAAAAGGAAATATTTTTTCACACAATGCATAGTTAAATTGTGGAACTCCCTGCTCCAAAATGTGGTGATGGCTGCCAACTTGGAAGGCTTTAAGAGGGGAGTGGACATGTTCATGGAGGAAAGGGGTATTCATGGCTACTAGTTAAAATGGATACTGGTCATGATGGATGCCTATTATCTCCAGGATCAGAGGAGCATGTCTGTTATCATAGGTGCTGTGGAACACAGGCAGGACAATGCTGCTGCAGTCATCTTGTTTGGGTGCTTCCTAGAGGCACCTGGTTAGCCACTGTGTGAATAGACTGCTGGACTTGATGGGCCTTAGTCTGATCCAGCAGGGCTTTTCTTATGTTCTTATGCCTGGTGGAACATCTCAGTCTTACATAGGGTTGCCAGCTCCGGGTTGGGAAATACCTGGAGATTTTGGGCGCCTCAGGAGGGTGGGGATTGGAGAGGGGACGGACTTCAATGCCATAGAGTCCAATTGCCAAAGCAGCCATTTCCTCCAGGGGGAACTGATTTCTATCGCCTGGAGATCAGTTGTAATAGTGGGAGATCTCCTGCCACCTGGAGGTTGAAAACCCTAGTCTTACAGGCTCTGCAGAATTACCTCAAGTCCCTCAGAGCCTGGATCTCAGCAGAGTGATCCACCAGGTCCGGGCCAGAGCCGAGAAGGTCCTGGCCCTGGTTGTGGACAGCCAGATGCTTTTTGGGCCAGGGATCACCAGTAAGCTGTCTCCAGCTGAGCAAAGTGCTCTTGGGGGGGGGGGTCTATCAGGAGAGTATATGGAGAGTCATTTGGGATATTGTGTACATTTCTGGTTGCTCCATCTCAAAAAGGATATAACACTAGAAGTATAGGAAAAAAGCATATAAAATGATCAGGGGTTGGAGCTAGGGCTGTTGAATTAAAAAAAATTCAGTATAGTTCGGATTTGGCTGAATTTGGCCCGTTTAGATTCGGGATATGCCGAAGTCCGAACTCCCCCGCTTCGGGTCCGTGCAATTCAGCGGGAATTCAAAGTTTGGGGAAGAAATTCGGCCGAATAAAGCCATTAAAAACACAACCGCGCCTTTCCGCGGCTCTGGGGGGGGGGGCATTTTGGGGGGTAGAGGTCCCAAACTTTTAGCAGAGCTTCAAAGGACGTTTCTTGAAAGACCCCCAAGTTTTGTAAAGATTGGGTCGGGGGGGCTGAGATATGGGCCCCGAAAGGGGTCCCTCCGCCCTTAATGTGCATCTCTGAGCAGAGCTTGCTGCCCACGCACAAAGCTCCCAGCCCCGACAAACAGCTGAGAAGTTTGCAAAGCATTGCAACACAACTGCAAATCAACACAACAGCAACACCTTTGCAACTGTGCAAAGCAACACCTGACACCTGGGAGTTTGCAAACCATGGAAAGGGACAGAGGCAGCTAGCTATGCATAATGAGCAGGAGGGGTGGAATTTCCCCTTTTGCATGGGACTCCAAATGCATTCTTTAAGTCACCATTTGAAAACCAGTTTTGAGCAAGCATCCAAATAGACCTAACCGCTCTTATGAATGAGGGAAAACCTGAAGACACACAACTGAAACCCCCCCTCAAACCAGGGAGAGAGAGACTCGACAGGGGACACACACCCCAGGCAGAACCGGCAAAAGCCCCCTTTGGCTTCCCCCCCCCACCCACAGAAACTGCTCCCTCCCCACACACACACAGACTCTGCTTCCCCCCCCACACACACACACACAGGAGAAAAATTATAGATTAAAGCCCCCAAAGGGGTCTTACTGTGGCTGTCTTCTGTTCCATCAGGAGGGGCTGGGGAGGACTGGGTAATCCAAGACGATTCCATTTAGGCACGGGACGTTTTGCTCTGGAGATGCATTCAGGATCCCATTCATCCCAATAGGGAAAAGGGGAAAGGGGAAAGCCCATATCTCAGGACCCCCTGACCCAATGTTTACAAAACTTGGGTGGTCTCTTAAGAAGGCTTATCTGAAGCTCCGCTCAAAGTTTGGGATCTGCACACCCAAAAATGCGCCCCCTGCAGCCACAGAAAGAGAAAAGGGGGGAGCCGATATTTCTGCCCCCACTGAACCCATCTTTACAAAACTTGGGTGGTATCTTAACAAGGATTGTCTGAAGCTATGCTGAAAGTTTGGGGGCTGTATCCCCAAAAAAGCGCCCCCTGCAGCCACGTAAATGGAAAAGGGAGGGAGGGAAAAGGGGTGGAGCCCATATCTCGAGATCCCCTGACCCAATGTTTACAAAACTTGGGGGTATCTTAAGAAGGCTCATCTGAAGCTCCAGTGAAAGTTTGGGGTCTGTACCCCCAAAAATGTGCCCCCTGCAGCCATGGAAAGAAAAAAGGGGGGAGCCCATATCTCGAGATCCCCTGACCAATGTTTACAAAACTTGGGTGGTCTCTTAAGAAGGCTTGTCTGAATCTCTGCTGAAAGTTTGGGGTCTGTACCCCAAAAAATACGCCCCCTGCAGCCACAGAAAGGAGTGAATGTGCACAAGCACCCTCCCCCCCCACACACACGAGGATTTCTCTCTCTCTCTCTCTCTCCCTGGCTGGGCCACACATCAGCTGATTCCTCCAGTACTCAATCCTGACTGATTGGCCAGAAGAAGACCCAGCTTGGCCACCGATTGGCTGGGGGAGGAGAATGCTGCTTTTTTATATATATATAATTTTTATTGATTTTTTAATAAAGAATACAAAAAAAATTAAAAAAAAAAACAATACCGAAAAATATGTACAACGCACTATTATGACCAGAACTAGTACATTAATGGTTACTATCTATTCTTTAAAAAACAGTGGCCCATAGTGCGCCATACCCAACCACCCACCAAAGTGCCCTTCACCATTGGATCTCCGGCGAAGTGTTATGACAGTAAATAAAAACAACCTGTTAGTCTATTTCTTAATTAAAAATCACATTAAACTATAATTCATTAAATATACATTTAAAATCCGTTTTTGCCAGTTTATCCCAATATGCGGCGGCCTTTAACCAAGTATATTTAAATTCATCCAAATCTTTACCATGTAAAGAATCTGTAATTTTTGCCATCCGCATATAGAACCATAATTTTTCTCTCCATTCTTTAATTGAATGTTTATTTATTTGCTTCCATTTTTTAGCAATAACAATTCTTGCTGCAGCAAAACTATATTGGCATATGACTCTATCAGCTTTATCTAAACCTTTTTTTGGGATTCCCAATAAACAAAAAAGGATCTATTTTTACTTTGATCAAATTATTTGTTTCATTCAAGACCAAACACCAAAATCTCTTTAATTTTTTTATAAGACCACCATACATGCATAAATGTTCCACTATCTTTTCCGCATTTCCAACATAATGCTTTATCTTCTTTTTTCATCTTACTCAATAGCACTGGGGTTATATACCATCTATAAAACATTTTATATAGGTTTTCTTTTATTTCATTCGAAACAGTAAATTTAAATTCCTTTTTCCATAAATTTTCCCATATCTCCAACTCCATATTATAACCAAAATCCCTCATCCATTTCAACATCACCGATTTAATCCTTTCCTGTTCTAAATTCATTTCTATAAGTAGTTTATAAATCCTTCCTATCATTCCTTTATTACCTTTATATAATATAATCTCAAAAATAGATTTGGATTGATTAAAACCCAATCTATTATCTTTATTAAATATATCTTTTAATTTATAATACATAAACCAATCTTTAATCTGAAGTTCTTCTCGTGATTTCAACATCCATATCCCATCTTTGAATTCTATCATCTCTCTATAATTATTACAATCCAAATCTAAATGTGCGCCTCTTCGCAAAAATGCTTCTATGGGGTTAATCCAACCAGGTGTTTTAATTTCTAAAAAATCTTTATATTTATTCCATGTTAATAATAAGTTCTTCCTAATAATATGGGAATTGAATTCTTTATTTACTTTCTCCTTATCATACCATAAATATGCATGCCACCCGAATCTTAATTTAAATCATTCTAATTCTAATAATTTCGGATTCTCTAAGAGGATCCAATTTTTAATCCAGGTAAAGCAAGCTGCATGATAATACATTTTCAGATCTGGTAATCCCAATCCTCCTGTTTCCTTTAACTCTATTAATTTATTATATGCAATCCTGTGTCTTTCTTTACCCCAAAGGAACCTCATAATATCCTTCTTCCGTTCTTCAAATATCTGTGTTCCTTTCAAAATTGGTAAATTTTGAAACAAAAAAAGCATTTTAGGTAACAACATCATTTTAATTACTGAGATTCTTCCCCATAATGTTAATGGAATTTTTTCCCAACTTATCAGATCCTTCTTTATCTGTTGCCATTGATTTACATAATTAAATTGAAATAAATTAAGATTATTATTCGATATCCATATACCTAAATATTTAATTTTATGTTCAATACTGAAACCTGTCTTTTTAATGAGTATTTGTTATTGTGAGAGAGTCATATTTTTAACCAATATTTTAGTTTTAATTTTATTAATTTTAAATCCTGAAAGCTTTCCATAAACCTCCAAAATTTTAGTCCATCTGTCAATTTGTTCAATCGGATCACTCAAAAAACATACTAAATCATCCGCATATGCTCTAAGTTTATATTGATTTCTCCCTATTCGCACACCAACTATTTCATCAGTTTTTCTAAGATTATTCAATAACAATTCTAATACTAAAATAAACAACAGAGGAGAAAGAGGACATCCCTGTCTCGTTCCCCTTTGAATTTCAATATTCGGTGATAATGATCCATTTATTATCAAGTTGGCTGTTTGTTGAGTATATACACTTCTTATAGCAGTTTTAAAATTATCCCCAAAATCCATAAGTTCTAATACTTTAATCATAAACTGCCAATTGACATTATCAAATGTTTTTTCCGCATCCAAAAATATCAAAGCTAAAGGTGTTGTATCTTGTTCTGCGTATTCCAAAAGATCTATTACCACCCTTACATTCTGACTAAGCAGTCTTCCTGGTAGAAATCCTGCCTGATCTTCATGTATTAATTGGTTTAATACCCTTTTTAATCTCATAGCTAAAATTGCAACACATAATTTATAATCAATATTTAATAATGAAATCGGTCTATAATTTTTAACTTCCAATATATCCGAATTCGGCTTTGGTATCAGTACTATATTTGCTTGTTTCCATGTTTGAGGTATAATACCCTTTATCAATGTTATATTCATCACTTCTATTAGATGGGGAGCTAACTGGTCTTTAAATACTTTATAATAATTTGCAGTAAAACCATCTGGCCCGGGAGATTTATTTGATTTACTTTTACTTATTGCTTCATCTAATTCCTCTTTAGTTATTGGAGAATCTAACACTTCTTTATCTTCCTGGGTAATTTTCCCCAAATCCCATTTGGTAAGATATGAGTCTATTTCTGTTTCTGAGACTTCATTTTTTCAATATAAATTTGTATAAAACTCCACAAATGTATCTATTATCTCATCCTTACCCCTTATTATCTTACCTTTCCTTTTTATTTGGGTTATTAATACTTTTTATGTTTGTTTCAACTGCCATGCTAACATTTTACCCGGTTTATTAGCATGTTCAAAAAAAATCTTTGTTTGTTATATATAATTTTCTGTTCAATTTCCTCCGCAATTAAAAATTCATATTGATGTTGATATTTTCTTATCAGAGCCTGCTGGTCTTGTTTAGCTGTTTTATCTTGTAATCTGCTAAGATACCTTTATTTCATATAATACCTCCTTTTTCTTTTTCTCCCTTTCCCTATACCATCTTGTATTTTGTTGAATTAGTATACCTCTAATTACTGCCTTACCGGCATCCCAAATTATATCTTCCCGGGTACCCTTATCTGTATTTTCCTTAAAATAATTCTGTATCTCCAACTTCAATTTATCCACTATTTTAGTACTTTTTTTAAAAAAAAATCATTAATTTTCCAGGGTTTATACCTTCTTTCCCCTATTTTAATCTTTACTGTTACCGCATTGTGATCAGATAGTATCCTAGGCAATATCTCTGCATCTTCTAAATTCATTATCAAACCTTTCGAAAGCCATAGCATATCTATCCTGGAATGTGAAAGATGTCTCTGTGAAAAAAAAGTATATCCTTTCTTATTACCATTTGTCAGTCTCCAGACATCAAACATATCCTATTGATCTATGAGAACATCAAAAATCCCCGGTAATTTACCTTCATTATTTGCTTTTTTCTTTTTGCCAGATCTATCTATCTTAGGTACCATTACTCCATTAAAATCCCCCATCCATATCATTTTTTCTGTAGCGTATTCCGCCATTATCGTTGCAAGTTTATCATAAAATAGTTTTTGATTAGTATTGGGGCATATATTCCCACAAGTAATAACTTCTGAAAATCACATGTTATTTCCACCATCAAAACTCTACCCTCTGTATCCTGATATATAAGTTTTGGTTCTAATAATGAAGGTAAATACATCGCTATACCATTAATTTTTTTCCCCATTACATGCCGTGAAAAGTGTGCCCAACCTAGAATATTCCAATCTGAATATATCCTTTGGAAGTATATGTGTTTCCTGTAAACAAATAATATTAGCCTTAGTTTTTTGTAAATGATGATATATTTTCCTCCTTTTGTTGGGAGAATTCAATCCATTAGTATTCCAAGATAAAACCTGTAACATATCAAAATTCAGTTAGATCCATTAACCCTCATATTTCAGAATTATCAAACCTTAACTCTTACCCTGCCCTCCTCCCACCCCCAATTTGTGTTCAGCCAGTATCGTCAGTTGGAGACTCCTCTGATGAGTCTATTGGTAATTCTCCTCCTCCAGATGCTTCAGCAGCCTTTTCTTCTTCTGTAGATTCTCTGGTTTTCACTTGTTTAGTTGGCTTAATTGGTTTAGCCAGTTCTGCATCATATCTCCTCAAAAACTGTTCAGCCTTGTCTAATTCTGTGAACTTGAATCTTTTAGCCTTAAAAATGAAATAAATGCCTTGTGGATATTCCCATCTTAATTGTATTCCGCTGAGACTTAGACGTTGAACAATCTCCATAAAATCCTTCCTCTTCCTCAGCAATCTAGCAGGTATTTCCTTCATCAGTCGCAGAGACTCATCTTCAACTTTAAGTGGGGTCTTGTAGTGAGTGTTGAGTATCAAATCTTGATGGCTCCTTGAAAGTAGTTGAAGTAGGCAATCCCTTGGAACTTTATTTCTGGTTGCATATGCAGAGTTTATTCTGTAGGCTGTCACAATCATACCCACTATAACTTCTTCAGGTTCCTGTAAAAAATCTGCCAAAAGTACTGTCAGATAACCACGTAGGTCACAGTCTTCAACTTTTTCTTTCAATCCACGTATGCGCAGAGAGGATTCTTTAATCTTATACTCAATCATCGCTATTTGATCTTGTTGTTTTTCTTCCCTCTCATTTACAGCTGTTAGTGACATCTCAAGGGTATCCACCTTCTTCTTAATTTCTTTAGTTTCCTGTGTTGTTTTTTTAAGCTTGGTTACACCCCTATCTTGTCTGATGGTCAGGGATGAAATTGTGACTTGCAAAGCAGCTATTGCAACTGAGTTTTGAGATGTAGTAATTGTATTCTGGGATAGCTCCTGCTTCATTTCTGCAACATCTTGATTAGTCTTAGATAAAAGATCATATAAGGAGTTCAATGTCACTTCAGGCTTAGTTTTTGAAGTCATCTTTGTAGTTACAGATGTTGTTGCAACTGGAGACTGTTTAGGCGTAATTTGTGATACCGAGGCTCTTCTTTGGGGGATCTGTACCACCAACTTTGTATCTTTAAGAATGTCCTTAGCGTGCTTCTCCTTTTCTCCCATTGAGAGGCTAGGAAATAGGAAGCAATTGTAATCCAAATGGAGGAGATGGGGGGGCAGAAAACCTTTTTCTATTTCATGATGTAAAATAAAGTTATTTCAGATGTAGCAATTCATTATAGAGAAAAGACAATCAGTATGACATCTCAGCAAGCATATTCCATGTCACTTGATTGCTTTCCAACAACTCCTGTTTGCTTTTCCAATCTTTCAATGCAGAAAAATATGTTTTTTTAAGAGTGTCAGTAAGCTGGCAAAAAGCCAAAACTTCTTTAAGCAGAACAAAACGAGATTATAGATGAATCAGAGTTATTTTTATTGAAAATCCACTGCCACCCACCCCAGTTTAGAATTTTAATAACAAAAAATAAGATTGGTTGTAAAACTTGCTTGTTTATCAGGTCCCACCTCGCTCTCTCCTGCTGTCACTTAAGATGGCGCGGAGCCCATCAGCGGAGCCCATCAGAGCAAGAGCCGCCGTTTTCTCAGCAGGCTTCGCTCTAATGACGAGTCCGCCACCAGCATCCGATTCTGCACACCCTCTTAGTCCGAGGGGTGCCACTTGCCACTTGCAGCGGGGGCCGATTTTGCACCCCTGGGCAGCGGACTGCAGGAGCGCGGTGCCGCGCTTGCAGTGGGGGGGGGTCATCCGACCGGGAAGTCCTCGAGAATGCTGCTTACTGACGGTTATGCTGCTTACTGCCGCCCCGAATTGGCCGGATTTATTCGTGAACTCCCGAACTCGCTGAATTCGGCTCCCCGGTTGCCCTCCACTTTTGAGTTCGGTTCGTCCCAAACTAAAAACCACCGAATCAGGGGAAATTCGGCTGTTTCTCAGTTCGGGCCGAACCGAATCAACAGCCCTAGTTGGAGCACCTTCCTTCCATTCAAGGAGTGCTTTTACATTTAGAACGCAGCAAAAGGGATTAACATCAGAGGTTTATAGAATTGTGACTACTTTAAATTAGACAGATACTTTTCTTTTCTCCCTCTCATAAGACTAGAATTCAGGGTCACCCAATGAAATGATCCAGTATGATGTAGTTGGTTAGACTATTGGACTGGGAATGGAGAGATCCAGGCTAAAATACCCACTTTGCCAGGAAGCTCCCTGGGCAACTTTGGGCAAGTGTCTCTCCTTCCTGGGTTATTGTGAGCATAAAGTGGGAAAGCAAGTACCATGTCTGCTGCCCCGAGTTCCCTGAAAGAAGGGCAAGACAAAATGAACTAGAAAGAGAAATGCACAGGATAACATAAAGAGTAGTATTTCATACAACTAGGGTTGCCAGGTCCCTCTTCTCAACCAGCGGGAGATTTTGAGGGCAGAGCCTGAAGAGGACAGGGTTTGGGGAGGGAAGGGACTTCAATGCCATAGAATTCAATTGCCAAAGTGGCCATTTTTCTCCAGGTGAACTGGTCTCTATCGGCTGGAAATCAGTTGAATTAGCAGGAGATCTCCTGCTACTACCTGGCAGTTGTACAAAGAGGCAGCACGTGGCTCAAAATAATAAACATCAATATCAAAAAACAACAACAATTGTGTTTATCTTACTGTCAAATATTGAAAATAGACCACCAAAACAAATGAAAATCAAAAACACACACACAATAGCCTCACAGGGCTAGTCTCGCAGGGCTTAAGGCAGTGCCAATAGGCTGAAAATATAGGAAAGCCAAGTGCTGCCTCTTTGTACAGTTACCACTATTTTCAGCATAGGTTCCTTCTTTCTCCACTACCTGGCAGTTGGCAACCCTACATACAACACATAATTAATTTATGGAATTCCTTGCTACAAGATTCAATGATGACCACTAGTTTTTTTCTTTTTAAATTAAATTTTATTTAAAGTAACAAAAATGTACATTGCTCAATATATCTGTACATTTTGCATATAAAAACACTATTGTACAATGTGTAGGCCTCCCCTCCCAGAGCCCCCAACACAGAACAGCTTAAAAACCTTTCAGTTATTTTCACCAATTATGAAAGTAGGACTGATGACCACTAGTTTAGATTACCTCCAAAAGAGGCTTCAAAGAGGATATCCATGACTGGGGATACTTGATACCCACGAGTTTGGCTCATGATCTCTTTATTGGCCAACAATGGCCAACAATCATTTGGCTGTTTATGAACAGTTTGAACCTTTTTTATCAGACTTTTTTGCCCTTAAGTCACAGCTGACTTATAGCCACCCCTGGTAGGGTTTCCAAGGTAAGAGAAATTCAGAGGTGGTTTGCCATTGCCTACCTCCATGTCGTTGACCTGGATTTCCTTGGTGGTCTCTCATCAAATATGAACCAGAGCTGACCCTGCTAAGCTTCCGATATCTGATGAGATCAGGCAGGCCTGGGCTATTTATCAGATTACTTTTCATGCATTCAACCATTGGAGTCCAGTGCAGTTGTCAGTATTTCATGCATGAGATTCTCACACAGTCAAATGAGAGCCCCATTTCAGTACACTTCCCCCACATGCCTGTCATCATTGCACACTGCTCGGCAGCCAATTGCATAAATAATTAAGGAGCAAATCAATCATTCAGTGGTTATAAAGACTGTGTTTTAGAAGAAGAAGAAGAGTTGGTTTTTATAACCTGCTTTTCTCTACCTTTAAGGAGTCTCAAAGCAGCTTACAATCACCTTCCCTTCCACTCCCCACCACAGGCACTTTGTGAGGTAGGTGGGGCTGAGAGAGTTCTAAGAGAGCTATGTCGGGCCAAGGTCACCCAGCAAGCTTCATGTGGAGGAGTGGGCAATCGAACCGGTCCACAGCTCTTAACCACTACACCACACTGACTCTTAAAAAAAAAATCTCACCATTTGTTGCTCAGTTCAGTCTGTTAAGGTGCACACTGAATTTTTGTAGGTGGTGCACCTTGTCACTCCCCAGTTGCAAACCTCGGAATCCCAATGTGCTGGGCCACCCATGTGTTGGTGCAAGGTCATCAGATTGCCATCTCAGAGTTGGGAAATTTCTGGAGATTTTTCCTCATACTCTGCCCTCTGAGGCTGCCATTTTCTACAGAGAACTTTTCGCTGTTGTCTGGAGATCAGCTGTAATTCTGGGAGAAAGTCAGCCCCCACCTGGAAGTTGGAAACCCTAAAGGGCCACCAACCAAAGTGAACTTGCCCTTAGAAATCTGAAATAACAGAAAATGTAGAGAGACATCCTAGTGGAAGAAAGAAGAGGGGAATGAAACCCAACCTAAAAACAGAAACTGGGTACCCAAGGTTGGGTGGAAAGAATATATACATATATAAGAATATATATAACCACTGATGAAGGCCCTGATGAAGGCCAAAACGCGTTTGGTATGTGGTTACAGTTATCAACCTCAGGAAATGCCATTGTGCTATTTTAATGCTTTTAAATAATTTTAACCTTTATATAGCGCTTCTAATAAATTATATTTTCAGTACATACACACACACACACACACATATATATATATATATAAATTCTTTCCACCCAACCTTGGGTACTGAGATACATCCTAGACCTAGACTATTTAATGCATTGAAGAGGACAGTTATGGGTAAGAAATGCTACCGTTTCTGTGAGTGGACACATTTAAATAAAGTCTGATCTTTCGGATTTGGACCATTACTAATTTTCTGCAAATTGAAATGATTTTTTTGGACAAGAACAATATTAACTCCTCTCCTGCAAACACACATATGATGGCAAAATATTTAATGGCAAAATACTCCCTTTTTTCCTCATTCATTTTTACATCCTTGAGGCCTATAACTGAAGCATGTCTAATGGCTGGAGTCTGAAGAGAAGAGGTGTTGAATTTCATAAAACATAAATATTTGCTTTTATGCTTCCCTGGGAAAAGGGCACCAAACTGTTTTCATTGTAAAACATTTAAAAAAGACATAGAACTTTAGGAGGGATGGGTGGGGGCAATGAAGGCCTCTCAGAGAATCTAGTGGGGTTCTTTAGCTTTCTGTTTGATAAATCACTAACTTGCTGTTTTTGACAGAGTTGCAAAGTCTGAGATTTACTGCATTTACCAAGGGAAAATAAATGACTGATAGAATCATCCTACCATCCAAAATACAAGCTGCATAAAAAATCTACCCGACTTTTATGAAGGTGCTCCCTTGGGCTTTTGCTCCGATAGTTTCTCAGATCAGATCTTTGTTCAGATCAGGACCAGATGGAATTACTGCACTATTTTATAAAACATTCAGTGACAATTTAGTGAATTTTTTTGTACTACTTTGTAATACAATATTGGATAAGGGAGCATCCCTAGAGACTTGGTCACATGCATTTATATCGTTGATACCTAAGGAAGGAAGAGATCCAGAAAAAACATCAAACTATAGACTTATTTCGCTGTTAAATGTGGATTATAAGATCTATGCTTCGGTCTTATCGAATAGGATAAAGCATTTTATTAAGAACCTTATACATGAAGACCAAGCAGGTTTTGTTCCAGGAAGGCAAATTAAAGATAATATAAGAGTTTTATTAGACTCATTGGAATATTATGACCAGAATATTCAACAAACGGCGGCCTTTGTATTTCTGGACACAGAGAAAGCTTTTGATATGGTCTCCTGGGATTTTATGAAAAAGATATTGGAAAAATTAAATTTTGGAGACCGCTTCTTGAGAGGTATATCGGCCATATATACATCCCAACAGGCAAAAATTTTGGTGAATGAATCGATGTCTGATAATTGTTCAATCAAGAAAGGAACCAGACAGGGATGTCCCCTGTCTCCATTATTATTTTTGTTGGTGTTGGAATCACTATGTTGTAAGCTAAGGAGTATGGAGGACATTCACGGATTAAAAATTAAAAAACATGAATTCAAATTGAGAGCATTCGCGGATGACCTTCTGCTAATTTTGGAGAACCCAACACAATCAATGAAGATATTGCTGGAAACTTTGGACGACTTTGGAAGTGTATCGGGGTTTAAAGTTAACCAAGAAAAAACAAAGACAATATTTAAGTATTTACCAGAAACAGAACAGCAGGAATTTATATCATATACAGATTGGGAGAAGGCTAATAAGGTCAAATATTTGGGAATCTGGATCTCTGCGAAGAATAAAGAATTGATAACTAATAACTATCTTAAATTATGGGATAAAATAAAAACTGACATGATCATTTGGTCAAATAAAAAGCTGTCACTTTTGGGACGTATATCAACAGTCCAAATGAATATTTTACCAAGGATGCTTTTCTTATTCCAAAATTTGCCTATAATATCACATGTTAAATATTTTGATACTTGGAGGAAAGATGTATTAAATTTCATCTGCCAAGGGAAAAAGCCGAGGATTGCTTACAAACACTTGGTGGACTCTAAAGTTAGAGGAGGTTTAGCATTACCTAATTTTCAACTTTATGCTGAAGCGGCCGCTTTAGTATGGCTAAAGGACTGGATGAACTTATCTAACTCGCGTTTGTTAGATCTTGAAGGTTTTAACAATATAAGTGGATGGCATGGCTATTTGTGGTATGGTAAAATCAAGATACAAGCATCATTTCGTAACCATATAATCAGGTCCTCCTTATTTCATATTTGGATGAGATATAAACATATTCTTGAACCAGTAACACTGATGTGGATATCACCTCAAGAAATGTTGACATTACGCCCACTTAGACTGGACAAATTTATCACCTACCAAGAGTTAATTAACTGGGAAGGGGAAAAAAGCTCACTAAAAGACTTTCAGTTACTTAAAGACGATTTACAATGGCTTCAATATCATCAAATTAAATCAGTATTTACACAAGATATGAAGAACAGATTCTCTAAAGAAAAATCGCCTTTTCACAGGATGTTATTAGATAATAACACTCAACAGATCTCTAAAATGTATAATCTTCTTTTAACAATTTATTGTGAGCAGGAAATAATTAAACCAACAATGATTAACTGGGCTCAAACTGTGGGACATGATATTGCCTTAAACAAATGGGAAAGATTATGGGCGAAAGACCTGAAAGGAATAAATGCGCAGTCAATTCGAGAAAATATTTATAAAATGATGTATAGATGGCATTTAACACCTAAGAAGATTGCAAGGATTTATAAAGTGACATCCCCTAAATGTTGGAAATGTAATAAAGAAATTGGTTCTTTTTATCATATGTGGTGGACCTGTGATAAAGCTAAGGAGTTTTGGGATATGATTTATAATGAAGTAAGGCTGATAGTACAAAAAAATATACCCAAGACACCAGAAATGATGCTACTAAGCATGATACCTGATGACTTGTTAACACAAAGGATTTTTCTGATTTATGCTACAACAGCGGCAAGATTGCTCTTTGCAGCGAAATGGAAAGGGGCAGAAATCCCAGGGAAAAAAGACTGGATTTTGAAAATGTTTGAACTGGTGGAAATGGCAAAACTTACAGCCATTTTAAATCAAAAAGACAATGCACGATTTATGGGGGAATGGGAGGCTTGGATGAAATATTGTGAATATGAATTAGGACTGGGGAAAATGGAAGACTACCTTTTAATCTGATCTAAACGATACTATTAATATCAAGAATTATAATTAATTATACTAATAGAATATGTTATATGAAATTTAACTGAGATATAAGAAGATCAGACCAATCACGACGGGTTAGAATACTTTATTAAGAGGCGGACGGAGGTGATGGGGAAGTCGAAAAATTTTCCGTTATCTGGTAGTTTATAACGTATATAAGAAATTACAACAACATCCAGTTAGGATTTAGAATTACATGTTACCATTATTGTTGTTTGTTAATATGGGAAATTTGTATTATAAAATCCAATAATAAAAAAAAAAGATCTTTGTTTAATTAATGATTTTTTCAATGTTAAATGTTATGCATTATATAGACACAAAAAAGAGTTAAGAAGTGCTAGTTGAACAGAAATTTGGAATATATACCACAATATTTGTTCATATTAGATACCAAGAAACAATATTTATTTTGGAAGACATGAAGTTCTTTTTGCTAAGGGAAAGTTTTTGCTTTTTAACCACAGGCCGACGGCATGAGGGGAAGAGAACATTCAAAACAGAATTCATGAGCTCTGGCTTTAAAAATTACCTAGGAGATGTAGGACAGAATAACATACACTTCTGGAGGGAGGGAATGACAATTAAAATGGTCCAAAATTGATATAGATTTGTAGTGTATGGGTAATTTAACAATGAGGCCAGAAAACCAAGCCAGGGGTCAGGCCACAGTGGAATGTGACAAGTATAGAATAATCTCCACAGTTATCTGCAGTTTTGTAGAAACCTGAGCCTAGGTTTAAAGAATGACACAACTAACTCTGCATTTGCAATTTATTTATTTACTTCATTTATTCACTGACTTTCTCCAAAGCAACTTACATTCTTCCAGAATATCCTGGCTTCCTGGCCGCTGTGTTAGAACAAGCAATTGGTAATAAATCTGATTTTTTGTTTTAAAGGACAACTTTCTGTTCTTGATTGCTGGGTAGCACAAATGCCATGCAAGAATTTGTGTAGTTAGTGCTCTCTCTCTGGCTTTCAAGATAGCAAGCCGAAAGGTAGCAGAAAATACAAACAGGGTTGCCAAAAGCTACCATGGGTTTCCAGACAAAAATTCCACCTGGGCTCCCCATATGACCCTGATCCAAGCCAAATATCATAACAAAACTAATCACTTGGTTTGCTATTACCATACATCTATAATAATAAAAGGATCCGTATGTCTACCAATCTGTCTATTTGTGGCTAGCATAACTCATGAAGGTAATAAAAATAGAAGGGGGAGAGAGAAATGAAGGGAATTATGAAAGGAAGAGAGCAAAGTGGAAAGAGGAAGATAAATTAAGACAAGAAGGAAAGGTTGTTTTATTTCTGCTACAACACACTAACAGGGCTGCCCCTTTGCAAGATCTAGCTATGCAGACAGAACTATGGAGCTGAGTTAGGGTTGCCAGGTCTCTCTTCGCAACTGGCAGGAGGTTTTTGGGGCGGAGCCTCAGGAGGGAGGGGTTTGGGGACGGACTTCAGTGCCATAGAGTCCAATGGCCAAAGTGGCCATTTTCTCCAGGTGAACTGATCTCTATCAGCTGAAGATCAGTTGTAATAGCAGCTACGACAACCCTAAGCTGGGTTTAGAAGAGAAAAAGGGAACCATAGACTGATTATAGGGTTGCCAGGTCCCCCTTGCAACGGTCGAGAGCTTTCTGGGGCAATGCGACCTGGAAGTGATGCAGATACTCTAGTAATCACCTCCGAAAATTCTGTTTTCCATAGTTTCTGGGGGAGTGTGCTAGAGGCTGGAAGTGACAGGGACGCTCTAGCAATCTCCTCTGAATACTCTATGCAAACGCCCCCCCTTCAACTGGCCCTCTTCCGCCCCCAACCAGCTGTGGGGTGGTGGGCAGCCCGGTCAATCGGTGGGCATTTGCCCGCCAATACCAGGCAATTGGCAAGCCTAACTGATGAAGAGAACAACCTTGTTAGGAGGCTGCATCCTGGCAATGACTGTAGCAGCCATGAGATGTGCTGCTGGTCTTGCCTTGTCCCAATGCTGGCTTGGTTGAGGGGTTTAGCAGGATCTGAGACACCTCACAGTCAACTTTGTAGAAAGACAGAATGAACATCTAATCACGGGTAGTGCCGTTTACTGTGCTCTGCCTTCCCTGTGCCAGTAGTGGCTGCAATGCAGAACTGCATTAGAAGTAAAATAAACTGAAATGCTTTGGTTCTTGTAGGTTATCCGGGCTGTGTAACCGTGGTCTTGGAATTTTCTTTCCTGACGTTTCGCCAGCAACTGTGGCAGGCATCTTCAGAGTAGTAACACTGAAGGACAGTGTCTCTCAGTGTCAAGGGTGTAGGAAGAGTAATATATAGTCAGAAAGGGGTTGGGTTTGAGCTGAGTATTGTCCTGCAAAAGTATTGTCCTGTATTTGCATTCCTCACCGAGGTAGTAAATCTGTGTCAGGACTATACCATTCCAGACTGAAGGTGAAGATTTATTTGAATGAATGCCCATTCCTACAAAAAATCCATCTTTACAACAAACTAGATGACAAAGGAAAAGAGTACAAGCTGGGGTGGACTGCGAGGACAAAATGCCCTGGGGAAAGGGCCCTGTCCCTGGTCTCACCCCCCCCCCCATGGGAGGTGGGAGGGAGAAAGGCTTGCCCCCATTAGCCCCACTCAATGCATGGCTTTGGCCAGATATCACCTTTGTTTCATGGAGCTCAGTGGGACCACACACCTCCTTCCCTGCCTGGCAGAGGGCTCAGCAGAGCTGTGTTCCTCCTTTCCTGATGAGGGCCTCCAGCTGTGGCTGCTGACTGACCCACATAGGGCAAGGAAGCCCATTGCTTGGGGCTAAGGTTGTCCTGGAGGGAGGGTGGCCAATAGGGTAGCCAACCTCTAGGTGGTGGCTGGAGATCTCCTGCTATTACAACTGATCTCCAGGTGACAGAGATCAGTTCACCTGGAAAAAATGGCCGCTTTGGCAATTGGACTCTATGGCATTACACTCCATTGAAGTCCCTCCCCTCCCCTAACCCTCCCCTCCTCATGCCCCACCCCCAAAATCTCCAGGTGTTTACCAACCCTAGTGGCCCACCAGGTATCCTTAATGGCCAATCCACCCCTGAGTTCTGGACTTGCCTTCTCCCCGCCATGTTAGTTTTCTGTGTGCAGGGATTTCTATTTGTATAACTCATTCCGTTATACAAGCCTCACATGCAGCCTGAAGGCTTATCCCCTCAGTGACCACGAGGTATATGTCTGATACTTCTGATTGTTATGGGTATCCTGTCAGTCTGGTGCACTTCGAGACCCTTAAGTCTAGAGAAAGAGACTTACAAATGCCTCAATATACCTCTGGCTATGTATATTTAAAAATCCATCTTTTTACTTCATGTGGGAGTAACAACCTATTTTGGGTCCCAAATTGTGTAGGAGTATGATGCGCAAATGCCTCCTTTACAGACTTTTCTGTCATCAACACTGGTGACAAATCTGTACTTTCCGATTAGACTGGAAATATTTTTAACACTTAGGGTACAATTTGAGCCCACCATTTTGAGGGAGAGGAGTTCAACACTTCACTACAGATATCCCATTTTCAATTTTTTTAGTAATTCATGTCTGGGCTATGTCTGTATCAAACATCAGACCTGTAACTTATCAAAAAGTATCTGACTCATTTTCTGAGTGGTGAGTGAGACTCAAGCATCTTTTGGGTAAGAAGCTGATCTCATATAATTTCCCCTCAAAATAACTACTAAATGAAACGTACTTTGGGTACATTTTCTGGTTTTGAGGTGTGTCTTGGCTCACTCTCATTGAAAATGATGATGTCTAAATTTCATGCCCCAAGTTTTGTTCTTTGACTTATAAATGTCCCATTTTCAATATTTTTTGAGGATAAAATGGAGAGGAAAATGGTGCTGTAAGCCACTTTGGATCCCCATTGCGGAGAAAAGTGGGGTATAAATAAGTACAACTACCCTGCAATGCCAATAGATCTGTGAGTATGTGCACTGTTAGTGTATATAATCACATATTCATAACCCACACCCACATATATAACATACCGTATTTTTCGCTCCATAGGACGCACCGCTCCATAAGACGCACCTAGTTTTTAGAGGAGGAAAACAAGAAAAAATCTTGTTTTCCTCCTCTAAAAACACGGGCAGGGAGCGGGCGCGCGGGCGCGCCAAGCGCTCAGAGCGGGCGGGGAGGAGGTGGGCGGGCGCTCCAAGAGCTCAGAGCGAGCTGGGAGGAGCCGGGCGGGAGAGGCGCGCCAAGCGCTCAGAGCGGGCGGGGAGGAGGCGGGCGGGCGCGCCAAGCCGCCCCCCCTCCACTTCCCAGCTGGGAGGCGAGCAAGCGCACAGAGCGGGCTGGGCGGGCGCACAGAGCCGGCTGGGCGCGCTGGAACGGCGCGAGGCAGCTTTCCCCGGCTGCCTCCCAGCGCGCCCAGCCGGCTCTGTGCGCACATTCGCTCTATAAGACGCACCCACATTTCCCCTCACTTTTGAGAAGGAAAAAAGTGCGTCTTATGGAGCGAAAAACACGGTAGATAAGATAGCAGGAGAGTGGCGATGCCTTAAGTAGAAAGTACCGTAATTCTGTTCAAAATATTTCCTTCACAGTACACCCTCGGTTCCTATTTCCAGATAACAAATGAGGCATTTGAATGGGTTGTGAAATCATGAAGAAAAAAATGGCCAAGTGTCTCTTTGAGCCTCTGAGTGTTAGCTGTTTATCACAATAAAATTAGAAGGTGGTGGGGGTTTTGTTTTGGGTTTTTTTGCTATTTATTTTCAAACAGTTGGCGAGCCCAGTAGACTGTAGCAGCCATGAAGTTAGAAGAATTCTCCACACTCATGTTCTTTGTAAATGGGCTGTTATGCCTCTCTATGAAAAATTACATTTGGACCAGAAGCTAGACAATCTTTTTTGATTATTTATCTAAAACTAAAAGCAGGAAATGATTCATTTGATTTCTGCCAATACTGGAGTGTTGCCACTTTTAGCTCAGGAAGGGCAGGCTTCCCTTGGCAGGCTTGGCTGAGGTGATGATGAATGAAGTCCTATGTTTAGTACTAGCTAGAATGTTGGAGAGTAAAAACCAGCCCCCCCCCCCAAAAAAAAACCTACCCCAAAACAAGCAATCTAAACATGTTATAGAGGAAATGGCTCTAGCAAGATTTTTACTGGTGCCAGAACAAAACCCTTACATTTACAGAGAGATCGTTTTTCAGAAAGTTATGAAATACATGAATATTTTCTATTTATCATAATTAGGTCTAAGTCAGTTCTGCTCGTGTTATCAATTTTTGCTTTTCTTTAAAACAGCACTAAATTTGGGGACTGTTTGATGCAAAATTAACGAAGTGTTGGTTTTTATACCCCACTTTTCTCTACCAAAAGGAATCTCAAAGCAGCTTACAATCACCTCCCCTCCCCTCCCACAACAGATACCTTGTGAGGTAGGTGGGGCTGAGAGAGTTCAGAGAGAACTGTGACCAGCCCAAGGTCATCCAACAGGCTTGAGGAATGGGGAATCAAACCCAGTTCTCCAGATTAGAGTCCGCTGCTCTTAACCACTACACCACACTGGCTGACAGAAGTCCAGTGGCACTTGAAAGATTAACAAAGTTGATTCATGCATGAGATTTTATTCCTCAGAGCGCCCTTCATTCTATGCATAGGGTGTACATCCATAGGAGATATATTTATACTTTAAGTTACCAGCAACAGGAAAGTGGAAATGAGGAGTCATTAAAAAGCAAGGCCAGTTAGAAACAATCACCAACCAAAGAAAATTAATTCCCTTTATTATAGATTTATTATATGTGATGGCTCTTTTGAAATGTTTTTATTTTCAGTGATGTATTCAGTGTGCTGTCCTTCAGTAACTTTCTGATTTATGTATTAAGATATGTGCTGTCAGATATCTTACCAGACTTGTTGGCCTACATGATAATTTTTTGTTTAGTTTGATTTCCTATACTGCACCTTCCCAATGGCTTAAGGACAGTAAGAACCGTGAGAACAAATCAAAGCAAAATATTCATCATACAAGTAATAACATCCAATTAAATTACAATTACCCTGTACCTGCTAAATCCTTAGGGTTGCCAACCTCCAGGTACTAGCTGGAGATCTCCTGCTATGACAACTGATCGCCAGCCGATAGAGATTAGATCACCTGGAGAAAATGGCCACTTTGGCAATTGGACTCTATGGCATTGAAGTTCCTCCCCTCCCCAAACCTCACCCTCCTCAGGCTCCGCCCCAAAAAAACCCTGCTGGAGACAAAGGAACCTGGCAACCCTATAAATCCTAGCTGTTGACTTCTAGTCCATAGAAGAACATTTTACAGCTCTTTGGAAAGGTTTATAGGCTGGGACGCTGGTGGGCCTCTAGGGGAAATGAGCTCCATGCCTCTCTACACGCCCTTACTGTTAAAAACTTGGCAAAGGGGTGGTACATTCAAGAAAGAGCTCTCAGTTGGCCTTAGCGGTCATGATGGAACAGTCATGATGGAACGTTGGGCTGAATCTCTTATACAATTCATTGCTTAAAACCAACACCTTGATGAACCCTGAAGAAAATAGTGAGGTTAGCCCAGTGTGGAAAACCTCGCTGGAGATGGAGGCACATTTTTGTTTTGTTAAAAAATCCCTACTGCTGAGTGGAATGTTTTTGACTATGAACTAGTAAGGATGGATTCTATTTTAAAATATATATATATTTTTAGGCAAATTTTTAGTGCAAAATTCTGCTCCTCCAAATGAACTTGACGTGAAAATGAAACACCAGTGGATCCAAATTATCATACATGAATCATCTTATTTTTCAAAATGGTAGCCAGGAGTATGTAGAACATGAGCATGTTTCACTTAGTACAGGCAGGGGTAAATTTTGTATTTTCAAGGGTCACAAACGGACTGTACGATTGAAGTGGTGGGAGACTGCAAACTGTCTAAAAGTAAAATTTACCCTATGAGTGTTTCCGAGCGCGCCGTACTGCGAGACTTTCTGGATAAAAATCTTGCTCGAGGGTTCATTCGGCCATCAACCGCTCCCAACTCAGCCCCCGCTTTCTTTGTCCATAAGAAAACGGGTGACTTGCTCTTGCGCATTGACTTTCGAAAACTCAACGCAGTCACCCAAACCAGCACCTACCCCATCCCGCTGATCTCGGATATCTGGGGACAACTGAAGGAGGGGCACATTTTCACCAAACTGGACTTGGTTGAAGCTTATTACCGGGTCTGGATTCGTGACGGAGACGAACCCCTCACAGCCTTCTCTAGCTGCTTCGGAATGTATGAATTTCTGGTGATGGCTTTTGGATTAAAAGGGGCCCCGGGGGTCTTCATGCAACTCATTAACGAGGTCCTCCATGATTTATTATATCGGGGCGTGGTGGTTTATCTCAATGATATCCTTATTTACTCTAATTCCATGGATGAGCATGTTGCTCTGGTCAGGGAAGTGTTACAGCGTCTCAGAAACAATCAACTCTATGCTAAAGTGTCTACGTGTGAATTCCACCAGAAACAATTAACTTTCTTGGGGTACATAGTTTCACACCAGGGCCTCACCATGGACCCTGCTAAGATACAATCTGTGCTCGATTGGGCTCCTCCCTCCACCCGCAAGCAAGTGCAGCAGTTTCTCGGCTTTGCCAATTTTTACCGTGGTTTCATTCCCAACTTTGCTCAAGTGGCACTGCCACTCACCGACCTCCTGAAGACCAAAGGTAAGGAGGTCTCTGCCACGTTGCCCACCACCAAGGTTCATTGGACAAACCAAGGTTCATTGGACAAATCAGTGTCAGACTGCCTTTACAAATCTCAAGCAGCTATTCACTTCAGAACCTGTGCTGAAGCATCCTGATCCTGACCATATGTTTATAGTACAAGTGGATGCGTCTGATGTCGCTATGGGGGGGGGGTTCTTTTGCAAAGAGGACCAGATGGTCTTCTTCACCCCTGTGCTTATTTTTCAAGGAAATTTGCACACTCCCAATTGAACTGGCCAATTTGGGAGAAGGAAGCTGCAGCTGTCCACCATGCCCTCACTACGTGGAGGCAATTTCTGGAGGGTTCCAGGGTCCCCTTTGAGGTCTGGACTGATCACAAAAATCTGGAAGCCCTTACGGGGGCCCACAAACTGTCCGCGAAACAGCAGCGTTGGGATGACTTCTTTGCTCAATTCCGTTTTGTGCTCAAGCATGTGCCTGGAAAACAGAACGTGCTGGCAGATGCTCTTTCCAGGCTTCCCAAGTATCAGGTGAAAATTGACCATCCAACGGTCTCCTTATTCACCCTGGCACAAAGGGATGCTCTACCGGTTTTGGCTGTACAAACCCGGTCCCAAACTCTGCTCCAGTCCAGTCCCAAGCAGTGGACAGCAGAGCCTCTGAAAGGGGGGAATCGACTCCCTCACCAGTCCCACCTGCGCCTCCTGCGCCTAGTGCCCCAGATCAACCAGTCCTCCCCTCTGCCCCACCACCACTGCCAGCGAGCCCTGCTTCACCCCCCTCCGCAGTGGGGTTGACCCTACCCGACTCCTTCCTGGACTCCCTTCGTGCCCAATGCCTGACTGAATGCACTGCTGGAGCGGGGTGGTTGTTGGTACAAAGACTCGGAAATTTATGTGCCCAAAGTGCTTCGGAAGGAGGGGGTGCAGATGTGGAGTCTTGGGTCCAAGCTGTCCACACCACTTGGCCCTGGCTGGTCAGGAACTTGGAAAGAGCCAAACAGAAATACAAAGCCCAGGCGGATAAGCATCGCTCCCCCAACCCAGACTTTAACATAGGAGACTTGGTTTACCTCTCCACCAAAAATCTACAGTTTACCCGCCCGTGTGGCAAACTCAGTGCCAAGTACGTGGGACCTTACCCCATTGTTCGAATAATCAACCCAGTCACTGTGGAACTGACCCTCCCTAAAACGTTGAAACGCTGTCTTCCATTTCAGCCTCCTCAAGCCTCATGTTGCCGCCCCACACTGGCATCCGGGCCCGCCGCCTGGACAGCCTGTAATGGTGGGGGGGAGGAGCATTTTGAAGTCGCCAAAATTCTGGACTCCCATTTGCATCATGGCGCTCTTCAATATCTTGTTTGTTGGAAACACTTCCCCCTGCCTACGACGAGTGGGTCCGCTCCTGCGACGTATCCGCCCCCTGCCTGGTGCGTGCTTTCCATCATGCCTATCCCGGCAAACCAGCTCCTCGAGGTGGGAGGGGGCCTTGAGGGGAGCAGAATGTCAGGCTGTCTTTGAACTCTGGCAGCCTTGGCTGCCTTTGAACTTTTGTTTCGGCTCGGATTCCAAGGTTACTTATCTAAACTGCTAGCTTCGCTATGCTTCCCAGGGCCGAGGAGACTCGGGGGAGACTTGGTGCTTCTAAGCTGTTTGGTATTATCTCATGAGACTGTATTGCGCCTGCTTTTGTAGTGTTCTCATATAATCAAGTGCATGCCATTTCCCCCCTCATTGCTGCCTTTCGATTTCTAAGCTCTGCTTACCTGTGTTACCAATAAACCAACTCTTTTGGACTACTAGTCTCCTGGTGTGGCTATTGGGAATCCTATGGAACAAGTGCTTACAGTATGAGCATCAGGAACCTAACTGATCATGCAGATAAGGTTGCCAGGGCTGGGGCTATGCAACCCGGAAGTGACGCAGATTCTCTAGCAATCGCCTCTGAAAACTCTATGGTTTCCACTCTTCCACTCGCCAATCAGATGAGGGTTGGCCCTGGTCAATTGGCGGGCATTTGGCAAGCCTACCTGCACATGATAAACACTGGTTACAGGAGCTCAGACATACACCCCCACTGATGTTTTCTATTAATCAAATTTAAACGTGTTATAAAAACAAGCCAGTAGGAATCTTCTAATGTAGAGGCATCCTTAGCAGTTGTCCTATGCTCGATTTTGGAACACCTCCTTTTGTGGACTTGCCATAGGGTCCCATCTTCTGGGGGGGAGGGGGGCTGGAGTTCTCTTGGAATTACAACATATCCAGACTATGGAAATCAATTTCCCTGGAGGAAATGGCCACTTTGGAGGGTGGACTCTATGGCATCACATCCCTCCCTTCCCCAAACTTCACCTCCCCCCCAGAACTTTTTCAACCTAGAGTTGGCAGCCCTCAGTCACCAACATCCAAGCCTGAGGCTTACTGGAAGTGTTAGACCTTCCAGTTGGATTGGCCATGGGGCTCAGGGTGAAGTTATTAAAAAAGGAAGTTCAAAGGATTAGATGTATTCTGTTTTGCTGGTTTTATTTTGTTTTAACTTTAATACTTGCCTTTGGTATGGCGCAAGTAGGACATTTAAATACATCTAAATAATTAAATATGACACACCAAATTATTGGTTCTTGTAGGTTATCCGGGCTGGAATCCGTGGTCTTGGAATTTTCTTTCCTGACGTTTCGCCAGCAACTGTGGCAGGCATCTTCAGAGGAGTAACACTGAAGGACAGTGTCTCTCAGTGTCAAGTGTGTAGGAAGATATAGTCAGAAAGGGGTTGGGTTTGAGCTGAGTCATTGTCCTGCAAAAGTAATGTGCTAGTCATTGTCATGTAAGTATCAAGATAATGTGCTAATGAGGGTGTGGTATGTTAATATGGAACCATTGTATCCTGAAGTGATCTGTTAATGTGTGAAGTCCAAAGCTAATCTCCATGGCTATTTTTGACTATAGTCTTTGTTAGTCTGGAGGTTTTTAGGACTCTCCAGCAAGCCGGTTCCTCTTCGGGTCAAAAGTCACCAAATGTTTTCCTAAGAAAACCCAAATCACCTACGCAATGTAGGTAGTTCTACCACCAGCTCCCAGTTCCAAAAGGTTTAGCCTTAACAGGGAGGAGCTGAGAGCAACTCTTCTCCAGCTAGTTCCCAAAAGACCAAAAGACCTCGCCAGCCCTGCAGAGTAGAGATTCTGTCAGGGGTGGATAGCTGTCAGCAAAACGTTACAAAAGGTAGGTGGTTTACACACACACACACACACACACACACAGGCACTTAGATTTAGCCCTGAGACCCCAAAAAAAGATTTTGCAGACTTTAAAATAAAGTCAAAGATTTATTCTAAAGAAATGTGCTCATTACAGAAAGTAAAATATTCGTGGAAGCAAAATAGCATGAAAACAAGGAAGTCTAACAATTGCTAACTACACATTAATTCTTAAGCAATAGGTGAGGCTTACAAGAGGTTACAACAACAAAAGGATTTGCTTCAAAGTTGTTACCAGATTTCCAAACATAAGGATCGTTCCCATCTTGGAGAGTGTCAGTCCCACAGGGATCCTCCCTGGGGCAAAAGGATCATCGAGTGATGCAGAAATGAGGACACGCCAGCGTGCCCCAAAACTCCATAGTTCTATATCAGAAGAGGTTCATTCTTATACCTTCTGAATTCATCAGCTGGTGATCAGTCAGCCAATGTAGTAGTCAGGAAAACAATAAACCACATTAATATTGGCCATGTTGCCACTAGCTCTTTGAAGACATGAGGTAATCTGCATCCCTGCAGTGAATGCAAATCACCAGGAGTTTCTGAGAGTCAGAAACAACTAAGGTGTGACAGATGTGTCACCTTGGAGACAGATGGGCGGTTATAGCCTACAATCAGTGAGGGAGCTTCAGAGGAAAGGTAGCTGTGAATGAGCTCCTCCTCCCACTCTCACAGTCTTCAAACATCTTCAAACAGAAACCAACTTTGCTTTGAAATGCATTTGCTGGGGGCTAGCCTTTGTCCCTAGCCCTCAAAGGATTGATATTAAATTCTGCTAGCTAGGCCGAAGCCTGAGCCAATGTTTTTGAGAGCCAATGTTGTGTAGTATTGCAGTAAAAGGAAACGCAGGGCGCTTTTCCTTTACAATTGTGCCCCCCCCCCATCCCTGACACTTTTTCAAAGGATTCTTTCTTTCCCTTATTTTATGAATCATCTCTTCCATAGGCCTTAGGATAGTTTACTAGCTCCAGTTATCCACACCATATTGATAGACTGAGGGAAAGTTTTTCCAAAAGGAGAGAGGGGATTTTATTTTCACAAGATGGATTTTTTTCAAATAGTAGTCCAGTTTGGGCCATTTCAGGTAGGGATGCCAATGACGTTTCTGGTTTGATTAAAAAGATATGACTTCTGCCATGATTTCTCTCCACTTGGGGCACAACTGCAGTCATCTTCCCCCCCACCACCATGAAATAATGACAAAATTCAATAGGCATATTGGTGTTGAAATGTATACCAGTTTTCCATCACAGCCTCAAAGGTACTTTGTTATTCTCTGTCAGTGTATGGTATCTGGTACATCTAGAATAATCCCAGTGTTTGAAATTACAGTGGTTGTGGTCAGAGATAATTTTTTTGTTCCTGAAAACTGAAAATAGTGGAGAGGTAGAAGATGATGTTTTCTGGTCAAATTGTTACTCAGTGCATTGATGATAAAATTGTAAAGCTTCTGCCTCCTACTTTTTAAAAGCCAAACCCAAACATCTAACAGAGCTTTAACATATTTAATAAATGCTTGCTAACTATGAATTAAAGAATCCTCTTTCAATGATATCCATTTACCCAACCCAGTCAAATTGTATGATAATAAATCATAATATTAGGGTAGTCTAGACCACGTCATGCCATCAATCCTGAGCAGTGGTCAGACTTATTTGTGGTTTCTTATTGCTCCAAATAAAGCTGTTTAACACTTTTTGCACTTCTTACATTTTCTTAACTTGAATTAAAATTAGGACATCAGTGGATATGTAAATTATATTTGCTGGTAAAGGCATTTTTATAATATTAATTCTGCTCACAAGTGAAATGTTTAAATTTGACTAGGTATCAATTTTTGCCTTGATTTCTGAAATTAATGCAGTAAAGTTGCATTTGAAGAGATTATTATCTTCAGAAATATTAATTCCTAATTACTTAATCCCCCCAATATTTGACTACATAAGGCGCCTAGCCTCAAGTCTTCCTTGTTAATCCTAAAAAAATAAAGCTTCTGTCTTCTCTACATTCAATTTTGTAACAAGATATCCACCTATCCTCATCAGTGATTTGTTTTTTTAAAAAATCTTTTTCCAGATTCCAGTAGGTCAGTTAGAAATTTGTGCTGGAAAGAGGCGGTCCAAATAGCTCTACATTCTAATTTTCATATATTAATTTTTTTTATGTCACAATTAAGTGGGGAACAGCCTTGAGAGGGTTAACGAAATTTGAAGAACAAACAGTACAAGGGAAAACAAAGCTTATTCCCAGCAGCTATCATATGCTGGTAGATTTACTTTGTAAGAAGGAATAAGGCTACCAAAAATGTGGCAAAACAATCTTGGTCATCAATTAAATCCAGTCTTATGAAATCATTTGTTTTAAAAAGGATCAACTTTTTCAGTGAATCTCTCTTTTTGAGAGAATGTAATTAAAATGGCAAGCCAATGGTATTTGTCACCAAACGGACTCTCTAAAATGCATAATACCACAAAGAGCTGTTAGTTTTGTGGCAATTATAATGCTACATTTTTTGATATGTGGCAGTACTGCTCATGAGCTGTAAAATATTGGAAAACAATAGTAGCAAGCATCTCCGCTGATACAGGCTTTGAGATTGCTTGTACAACTGCATTGTGACTGTTATATTGTTTGTATTCTGCCTCCTCTTTAAGAACTCCTTCTATATGTAGTAACAACTGCTTAACAGCCCATTCCTGACCTATCGGCAGCCGGGGATGGTATGACCAAGGCGACGCCGTGGCACCTCCAAAGCCATTTCCCTGCCACCAAAAGGCTTTAAAAAGCCTTTCGCCGACTTTTTAAATTGTAAATGGGGCAAAATGCAAAAAACCTGAGAACAGCAAGGCTGAGCCTGCAAAAAAGCAGGCACAGCAATACCATTCTCCTTGCTTGTGTGCTGGGCAGAAAGGGGACAGGAAGCTGCCTACTGGCAGCTACGCCCCTGGCACACCCCTGGCACACCCTGGGATGCCGGCGCAGGGATTTGCACTCGGTGGGACGTCGGCAGAAGGCCCAGCTGCCGTCGGCAGTGCCAGGAGACCAGCATCCAGGCCTCCCCACTGGCGTTGGGGCCACTCTGTGTGGTGTGGGTAGCCCAGGTGCCGGTGCAGGGGCCCCCAACGCCAGCACAGCCCCTTTTTGGGCCTCCTAAGGACTTTTGTCCTTGGAGGTCAGGAATGGGCTGCCCATGTCTATGGCAGATATTTCCTTCCAAGTAAAAAGGAGTGAAGTCAAACAATATATTTTGTATGCTCCAACTGTTATTTCAAAACAAAACCTCTAAAAATATTGATATCTAGAGACAAATGGTGAACCAGATGAGCAAGAAATTTTGGTTTAAATGGATAATTTTGAGGTAGAGATTAATCCAATTATTTATATTCAGTTTGCCTCACTGAATTATGAGTTAAATATCATATTTATAGCATGCTTATCTTACTAAATTTTCTGATGGATGAGTATCATATGTGTTAATTTTTTAAAAAAAATTAAAATGCTTATTTCAGTTTTTGCATCAATTGTACAGAAAATGGCAAAAAACAATATGAAGGTGATGTAGAAATGGCACAGAACACTATATAAGAAACAAATGAATTAGGCACACCACCAATAAATAACAAGAAAAATGAAAAGACTCACACAGCTCATTCCTGAAACCTGTAGTGGCCAGGGAAAGCATGGCTGCTGGGCCACCACCGTGTGCCCAAAGAGGTTTTGCAGTTGCTGCAGAGGGGGGAAAGGGCATTCCCCCCCCCAAAAAAATAAAAGGGGAAAATAGCCCCATAGAGAACAGCAGTGCTGTGCCAACAAAAAGCTGGCGCAGCACCTCTGTTACAAAAGGGGGTGTTCCTGGGCTGAAAGGGGTTACGAAGCTGCCTACCAGCAGCTACGCCCCTGGAATGCCCTGGGATTGCCTCCTAGGATGCCGGCATGAGGACTTGAGCCAGCAGGACGCCAGCGGGAGGCCAGGCAAGTGGCACGGATGCTGACGTTGGGGTCATGTCACGATTCGGCCCCCTACTTTAGGAATGCACTCAAAACCACAACAACGCACAACAAAACAAAAAGAAATGAATTTCTAAGAAATGAAAAAGTAGCATGCGTCACTAGTTTCTGGGTTTCCTCTCCCCACATACAAATAGTGATTCCGAAAGGTAGCTATGGCTAAATTACTACTGTAGTCACTATACCACCCCTACACAAACCCACACAGAAATACATACACAGATCATGGCTGGGCACAGCACACTTCAAACTGAGATCCTAATATGCTACTTTACTTAATAACACACATTTTGATTACCTAATTATAACACTGAAGTCCAAATTTTGCTCAAGAATGAGAAATTCTTAGTGATTGGTGGAACCCACCACTATGTAGTTAAGAGTTAAATTGGATTCAGGTTTTTCAGATTAATATGATTTTAAAGTTGACCCATTTTGAATGGGCTGGGTACTGTTGCAGTCTACATGACATTATTTCTGTGGACACAAGGTGTAGGTAGGGTTGCAAATCTCTAGGTATGTACTTGAGTTCCCCCCAAATTACAACTGATTTCCAGACTACAGAGATCAGTTCCCCAGGAGAAAATGGCTGCTTTGGAGGGTGGACTCTATGGCATTATATAGGGTTGCCAGGTCCCTCTTCACTACTGGTGGGAGGTTTTTGGGGTGGAGTCTGAGTAGGGCGAGGTTTGGGAAGGGGAGGGACTTTAATGCCATAGAGTCCAATTGTCAAAGTGGCCATTTTCTCCAGGGGAACTGGAAATTTACAGGAAAATTACAAATTTACAAATACTCTATCCTCCTCCTGGACAACATTTCTAAATGACCATCAATTCCCTGAAGTGTTCCAGCTGTGAAGACCAGGCCCATTTTATATGTTTGCTCTTCTTGGCAATGAAACTGTAAAGTTAACTATTTTGAGTAATGTATACTAGGTAGAGTACAGTTTACTTTGTAAAATATTCAGCCCAGTTGCAGTATTGAAAAACATGCTGCACACTTCCAATTACCTGGACATTCCACAAAACCAAGAGCTTACTGTCATCGTATATCTAGCCTGCACAGCTAAAGAAAATGTCTTCAGCTGCAAAGAGATCAACTTTTCACGAAATAACAAAAAAAGAAAAACCCATAAATACATTATTCCTTCTTTCTCTTTTTAGATAAATATTTAAAGCCTTAAGGAAAAAAAAAACCTCCATCTTCCCTACATCATTTGGTCCCCACTTATTATCTTTTCCAGATACAATCAGCATGGAAACTGCCAGGGCCTCACAGTAAAATTGCTGGCAAATGAGGCTCTGTTGTAAACAGAAGGAGGGAAAAAGAGTTACAGACACTTCCTTTGAATACCGTTGCACTGTCTTGCTGTGTATCTGCTGGGCTAATCTGTGCTGTTTTAATAAAAATTTCCATCCCATAGATTTTCCCAGATGTACAGAAAGGATTCTGGGATGCCTCTAGAGAAATTATAATAAAAACAGCAAGACAGGCAAATGGGGAGTGCCAAATATTGTTATTACTGAATCCAGAAAGTCTGTGGAGACTTGAGAAGAACAATGGAGAACTCAGTTCACATTCAGCCAAAGGTTGCAGACAGGGAAGAAAGAGAACTTTTCGTTGCAGAAGAAACTTTTGGATAGGGAGGCCACCCTGTAACCAGGCAAACTATGGGAAGTCCAATTATTCACCAGAACAGCAGGGCAAATGAGGAGTGCCATCCAGGAACTTTTTGTGTGTGGGAGGAGAGCGTGTCGTAGACAATTTCCCTTTCCCCCATATATAATTTTGTGTTCAAATTTCTCTGCAACAAGAAACATTAAAATGTATGTATTCCATATAAACACATTACATTACATAACAGAACCCACAGTTATACAACCTAGATCTTACTGAGACAGGCACATTATAAATGACATATATATCATATAACTTATGAAGACTCAGGCACCTTTCAAAATGTTCTTATAAACCAGTTGAGCAACGGGTTTTTTGTGTCAATTCAGACACAACCAGTTTGGTTCCTGGATATTTTTAACCTGTTCAGACAAAGTTGCTTACTGGGGCATCAGGGGCTCTGCCGGTTTTCATGAAAACTAGTTTCTCCTGTTTTTGTTCTTCCTTGTGCTTCTGAATTGCTCCAGTGTTGTTTGAACACTTTCCTCCAACACCACATTTCAAAGGAATCTATTTTCTTCCTATCAACTTTCTTCACTGTCCAGCTTTCACACCCATACATAGTAATAGGGAATACGATGGCATGAATTAATCTAGTCTTGGTGGCCAGTGACACATCCTTACACTTCAAAATCTTTTCTAGCTCCTTCATGGCTGCCATTCCCAGTCTCAATCTCCTTCTGATTTCTTGGCTGCAGTCTCCCTTTTGGTTGATAGTGGAGACAAGGAATAGAAAGTCTTGAACAATTTCTATTTCCTCATTGTCAACCATAAAGTTGTGTTGTTCTCCTGTAATCATTACTTTTGTTTTCTTGATGTTCAGCTGCAGTCCTGCTTTGGCACTTTCTCTTTTCACCAGTAGTCGTTTCAGATCTTCACTATTTTCTGCCAATAATGTAGTGTCATCAGCATATCTCAAATTATTAATGTTCCTCCCTCCAATTTTCACTCCACCTTCATCTAAATCTAATCCAGCTTTCCTATTTATATGTTCTGCATATAGATTGAAGAGATAGGGAGATAAAATACATCCTTGTCAATACACCTTTGCCAATTGGAAACCATTGTGTTCTCCATATTCTGTTCTAACTGTGGCCTCTTGTCCAGAGTACAGGTTGCACATCAAAACGATCAGATGTAGTGGCACACCCATTTCCTTTAAAACCAGCCATAGCTTTTCATGATCCACACAGTCAAAAGCTTTGCTGTAATCTATGAAACACAAGCTGAGTTTCTTCTGAAATTCTCTTGTATGCTCCAGTAACCAGCGTATGTTTGCAATGTGATCTCTAGTGCCTCTTCCTTTTCTGAAACCAGCTTGAACATCAGGCATTTCTCATTCCGTATATGGTAACAGCCTTTGCTGTAAGATTTTGAGCATCAGTTTACTTTTTTAAGTAATTACCTTTTTAGACTCCTGCATACTTATTTATTTACTTCATTTATACTGCCCACATTTATACTCCCCTATGGAGACCCAAAGCGGTTTACATATTTTTCCTCTCCTCCATTATATCCTCACAGCAACCTGGAAATGTTGGGGGTGGAGCCTGAGAAGGGCAGGGTTTGGGGAGGGGAGGGACTTCAATGGGGTATAATGTCATAGAGTTTACCTTCCAAAGTGACCATTTTCTATAGGTGAGCTCATCCCTGTTGCCTGGAGGTCAGTTGTAATAGCGGGAGATCTCCTGCTACCACCTGGAGGATGGCAACCCTATAGGTTAGCTTAGGGTGTGTGGCTGGCCCAAGATTACCCAGCAAGCTTCCACAGTAGATTGGGGATTCAAACGTGGGTCTCCCATATCCTAGTCTGACACTGTAACCACTATACCACACTGTCTCTGGTCCATTGGGTCCTGAATGACAAGTATCATATGGTTACCAGGTTATGCCAAGGAACTAGCAGGAGGGCTGGAGGCAGCCCTGCACATAGAGTGCGGTCCGTAGGATTGCCATTTCTGAGTTGGGAAATTCCTAGAGATTTGGGGGCAGAGCCCAAGAGGATGAAATTTGGAGAGGGGAGAGAGCTGAACAAGGATGTGATGCCATAGAGCCCCTCCTCCAAAGCTGCCACTTTTCCCATGGGAATTTATCTCTGTGTTCTGGAGATGTCATAATTCTGAGAGAACGCCAAGCCCCACATGGAGGTCGCCAACCCTAAGAGCAGATGACACCAGCCTTTCACTCGCAAATTCGTAATCTTTTTAACCAGCACAGCACAAGTGAAGTTTAACGTATGAGACCCGGGGTCACTGTATTCTATCTTGCAGCAACATTCTCCACTCTCCTCCCTGCAGGACTGCCATGGTTTGGCTTCTTGTCTACTGAACCAGGAGAAGCTATCAGCAGATCAGCATTTGAGAGAGAGGAGGGGTTACGTGCCTGACTTGATTCCACAGACAGGCCCAGGGCCTCTCCTGATCTGGCCCAAGCATGTCCCCAAACCCTGCCGCTTGGGATGCATGCAGACCTGGATGTTCAGAGGAAGAGAAGATATGGACTTCCTCGTCTCTTTACTCCTCATTGGTTGGTCCAGAGGAGGATAAATGTAGGACATTAGGTTTGATCTTCACAAAGACCTTAAACTGTTATCAGTAAGGTCATTTATTAAACGGTACAGCTTCCTGTGAATGTAGCAAGGACTCTTTTTTTTTTTTTTTGCAGGCCTAAAAACCAGGCATCCTTGTTCAGTGCAGAAGGGATATCTAGGGTTGCCAGCACAAGCTCAAGGTTGGGAAATACCTGGAGATTTTGGGGGTGGAGCCTGAGGAGGGTGGGGTTTGGAGAGGGGAGGGACTTCAATGCCATGGAGTTCAATTGCCTCAGCGGCCATTTGTTCCAGGGGAACTGATCTCTATTGGCTGGAGATCAGTTGTAATAGCAGGAGATCTCCAGCCACTACCTTGAGGCGGGCAGCTCCTAGGAATATCCCTAGTTGCCAAGGTGACTGACTTAAGGTTGCCAGCTCCAGGTTGGAGATTTGGGGGTGGAGCCTGGAAAGGGCAGGGTTTGGGGGAGGGACCTCAGCAGGTTATAACGCCATAGGGTCCACCTTCCAAAGCAGCCATTTTTTCCAGGTGAACTGATCTCTATTGCCTGGAGATCAGTTATAATAGCAGGAGATCTCCAGCCACCACTGAGTGGTGCGTACTGAATAATTCCTTTGAGTGGCTGCGTACTGAATAATTCCTTTCCCGGTTACCACCTGGAGGTTGGCAAAACTAGACTGACTCATCACTTGAATGCTCCACCTCAACACCCAGCGCAATCCTGGAACCCTAGGCTTCCCAGGGTGCAACTTCCTCTCAGTGTTTGCCATGGAAAAGTCCTCCTTCACACATGAGACTGCAGTGCTCATGATAGTGTGTCTACAAGGAAACAGGAACTTGTGCAATACTGACAAATTCTTTGCTGAGGTAAATAAAACAAAGCAAATGGTCTACTGTACTAATCTATAGATTCACTTTGCAACCAAGGGAATATGAAGATGCATTCCCAATAAAATACAATCCCAGCAAACCTGCTAAGGCTCAGAAGTCATTTCCAGCATAAATGAAAAAGAAGCACAAACACAAGTTGTGTGAGAGAGTCATTTTATAAGTGAGGCTGTCAAAGAGCTAGGCCAGGGGCCTGTCCTCAAAACTGACAGGACCAGAAATGGCTGAGATCAAACCTTTGATTGTAAACTCAAGCCCGCACATTACATCCCTGCTGCACCGTCCGTCCGTTAAGCATCCTTCAACCTCAAAGACTACTAAATAGCTTCCTCTGCATAACAACACTGAAAAATAATACAATTAAAAAGCACCACAAATACTAAAAAAATTACTTGGAAACAAAGCTCAAGATTCTCAAAACATGCAACAATGTAACACTCACCGAAAGGTCCTTACAATGAGTGTCTGGTTGCAAGTTAAATAGCCGTGCCCTGCCGTGCCTGCATAACGAACTTTTAACTTAAGCAACGTCTTGCTATTTAATACGCCAGAGTCATCCCATGAAGAAGGTGGAGGAAAGATTGCCCTCCGTGTCAGAGGCCTCTTTCAAAACTCCAGGATGGAACCCCCAGGTGTCAACTCTAAATGCTTGCACATGAGAACAAGTGCCAGGTTCAAATAAAAGGTCTGTGTTTTGTTCGGTAATTCAGCTGTAAACTAATTACGAATAAAAGGGAGAGCCGGGAGCTCCAGCTGATGCAGAACAGCAGGAGTGCAAAAGTTAGGTCAGGAGACACGGGCTCCAGAGCTCTGTGTTTAAGAAAAGAAACAAGGACATGGGAACGGGACGCTCTTCGCCCATCAAAGCAGTCCATGTAGTCACACTGTGATTTAAGCAAATATTTATTTAATGAAGTATTGCAGTAGCCGTTAATATTTGTTGCTCACTGAGAACTAAGAAAGTACGGTAAGGGGGGGATTACATAGAGGAAGGCTCACACCTCAGACCAGCCAAGCAAACCATTTGCCTCTCCTTTCCCTGCCATTAAAGATTAAAACTGGTAAAAATATGGGACCTGGGCTGGTCTGCGTAGTAGAAACAAACAATTATGATGGGAAAATGAAATACAAGACAAACAGAGTTGCACAAACAAGCATGGTTCCCTTTGCCTCTTCTTCTTGGAAATATTTTGTGCTAGTAGTCTTCAAGTGAGGAGGGAAGGCAGCATGGTACAGCCCGATCTCGTCAGATCTCGGAAGCTAAGCAGGGTCAGCCCTGGTTAGTATTTGGATGGGAGACCACCAAGGAATACCAGGGTTGCTGTGCAGAGGAAGGCACTGTGCAGAGGAAGGCACTTCTGTTAGTCTTTTGCCATGAAAACCCCATAAGGGGTCGCCATGAGTCGGCTGCGACTTGACGGCACTTTACACACACACACACACACACACACACACAGAGAGAGAGAGAGAGAGAGAGTCTTCAAGTGGTTAAAGCCACACAGCACCTAGAATAATTTCAGATGGGTAGCCGTGTTGGTCTGTAGTAGAAGAACAAGATTCAAGTCCAGTAGCTCCTTAAAAACCAAGATGATTTCCAGACTGAGGTATCTGGAGGAGGGAGCTTTGACTCTTCTTGAAAGCTCATACCCTGGAAATCATGCTGGTCTTTAAGGTGTTCCTGGACATAAATCTTGTACCTAGAATATTGAGTTCCCTTTATTTTCACAGAGCTGTATTAGCCTAAGCCTCTGGTTTCATATGTCTGCATCTGTTTGTCCCAGAAGAGCAGACTAGCATATTAAGAGGTATGGATGCACTAAAGAGACGAATGCCACATCTCTGATCAAGCAAACTCCTCACCAACATCTCTGTCTAACTGAGATTGAGCTTCAGTTTTTAATTAGATCTCAAGTTGGTGTCTGGAGAGGCAGCATATAATTTTCTAAATAAAGAAATCCATCCTATTACTGATCCTAAGCATCTGTTCATGACATCCACTACCTCAGCTGGTTCAGATTAGAAAAAACCTGGGGATCATTCATGTATTGCCAAAGACCAACACAAAGGAGTAAAGAGAGAGGCTAAGCATGGTGTAATGGTTAAGAGCGGTGGTTTGGAGTGGTGGACTCTAATCTGGAGAACTGGGTTGGTTTCCCCACTCCTACACATGAAGCCAGCTGGGTGACCTTGGGCTAGTCACAGCTCTCTTAGAGCTCTCTCAGCTCCACCTACCTCACAGGGTGTCTGTTGTGGGGAAGGGAAAGGAAGGTGATTGTAAGCTGGTTTGATTCTTCCTTAAGTGGGAGAGAAAGTTGGCATATAAAAACCTCTTCTTCTTCTTCTTCTTCTTCTTCTTCTTCTTCTTCTTCTTCTTCTGTCAGCCTCTTTCTCTGTGTGTCTCTCTCTAACACATACACACACACACACACACACACACAACCAGGTAAGATGTGAACAATCAGGGCAGCAGATCAGATAATTTCTCTGTGTAGGAGAGAACTACACATTCAGGATCTGAAATCTCTCAGTGTCTGTGATTCCATGCAATGTACTAATGAGCTTCACAGCTTTCCCTATACAAACCTTCCCACCCAGTGGCTTTGTGTCCCAGTAGAGGAGAAAGAAAAGCACATTCTCCTGTTCACATGGGGTGCAAGTGTAGCCTATTTTTAAACAAAACTGAAGCATTCCGGTCAGGGAATCTAAACCATGTCCCATCCTCTATCTTTTCCTGGTGCTTTATCTCTAGCCAGGCTCCAGGAGAGGAAGTCAGCCAGGCTGGAAGAAAAAAGCTGAAAGAAATGGTGGGCAGTGAGGTAAGGCATGGGAGGGCAGGGTTTAGTTCTCCTCACTCCTGTGTTCCATGTAGAAAAATAATAACCAAACTGCATAAGAACACAGAACATAAGAAAAGCCCTGCTGGATCAGACCAAGGCCCATCAAGTCCAGCAGTCTGTTCACACAGTGGCCAACCAGGTGCCTCTAGGAAGCCCACAAATAAGATGACTGCAGCAGCATTATCCTGTCTGTGTTCTAAAGCACCTAATATAATAGGCATGCTCCTCTGATCCTGGAGAGAATAGGTATGCATCATGACTAGTATCCATTTTGACTAGTAGCCATGGATAACCCTTTGCTCCATGAATATGCCCACTCCTCTCTTAAAGCCTTCCAAGTTGGCAGCCATCACCCCATCCTGGGGCAGGGAGTTCCACAATTTAACACTGGAGAGACCTTTTACTGAATCAGGCCCTTGGTCCATCAAGGTCAATATTGTCTACTCAGAAGGGCAGCGGCTCTCCAGGATCTCAGGCAGAGGTCTTTCACATCACCTACTACTTGACACTTTTATCTGGAGATGCCGGGATTTAACAGTGGGCCTTCTGTATGCCAAGCAGCTCCTCTATCACTGAGCCATCGCCCCTCCCTTGAGCCATGGCCCCTCCCCAAGGAGGGGAAGCTCACTTATGTGCCTGCTCCACAACATAGCATTTTATTAGGCTGTAATATGGCAATTTCCCTTTTGGCTGTCTGACTGAAATTTGGGAGGGGGGTTCCTCTCAATGTAGGGTGCATTCCCTTAGGATTTCATCCCAACTGAAGAGTTTGGAAGATAAAGCTACACACAGAAATCTGTTTCCCACTGAAACCAAAGGGCACAACTATTGGGTTGACTCAGTGCTGATATGATATTAAAGATGCCGACTCAAGTTTTTAAAATGACATACAACCCTACTCTGAATCTGACTTCATTGCTTTTCTTCACACAACTGGGTTCCTGGGACAAATGGCCTAGGGGACAGAATGGAAAGTGGCAGGATTCTACAGCACACTGGAAGAGAGCAGAAGTCCTTCAGCATCACCTTCTGGAAGTTGCCTGCTAGGCAGGTGTATAACCACCATGCACAGTGCTGCCAACTCCCAACCTCAACAAGGCCTTCCAAAAGGACATCACATTTGCTGCTACAGTGTTCAGAAGAATTAATAATGTTGCACTCCCTCACCAATCTTCCACCGGAGTGACCAAAGACAATTTCTGAACCCAGACCAGACTGGAAGCTAGATGGAAATGGACATATGTTTTAATGATGTACTATTGTTCTTTTTTGGTTGGCTTTAATGGTTTTAAAATGTGATTTTATTATGTGTGTTTTAATTTGTTAGACATCTTGGTGATCCTTGTGACGGCAGAAAGGTGAGATATAAATTTTGTAAAACAAAGAAGAAGAAGAAGAAGAAGAAGAAGAAGAAGAAGAAGAAGAAGAAGAAGAAAAAGAAGAAGAAGAAGAAGAAGAGCTGGTTTTTATACACTGACTTTCTCTACCTTTTAAGGAGAATTAAACTGATTTACAATCTCCTTCCTTTCCTCTCCCCACAACAGACACCTTGGGAGGTAGGTGGGGCTTAGAGAGTTCAGAGAGAACTGTGACTATCCCAAGGTGACCCAGCTGGCTTCTTATGTAGGGGTGGGGAAACCTACTCAGTTCACCAGATTAGAGTCTGCTGCTCATGTGTAGGAGTGGGGAAACAAACCCAGTTTGTTTAGATTAGAGTCCACCATTCTTAACCACTGGCTCTCTTAAATTTAACAAAGACCTTCCACAAAATTCCACAAAGACCTTCAGGAAACGATCCATAGCTATTAGTCTTGGTTGGGGTGGGGTAGAGTGTCCAAATTGATTTTGCCACCCTGCAAAGCCCTGTGAATCTAATAGGGTTGTCGATTCAGTTCGGCCCGAACCGAAAAAAGCCGAATTTCCCCTGATTCGGCGGTTTTTAGTTCGGGATGAACCGAACTCAAAAATGGACGGAAAACAGGGGAGCTGAATTCAGCGAGTTAGGGAGTTTATGAATAAATTCGGCAAATTCGGGGCGCAGCAGCATAACCGTCAGTAAACAGCATTCTCCCCCGGCCAATCGGTGGCCAAGCTGGGTCTTCTTCTGGCCAGTCAGTCAGGATTGAGTACTGGAGGAATCAGCTGCTGCGCGGCCCAGCCAGGGAGAGAAAGAGAGAGAAATCCTCGGGGGGGGGGGTGCGTGTGCACATTCGCTCCTTTCCATGACTGCAGGGAGCACATTTTTGGGGTAGAGACCCCAAACTTTCAGGGGAGCTTCAGACAAACCTTCTTAAGAGACCCCCCAAGTTTTGTAAACATTGGGTCAGGGGGTCCCGAGATATGGGCTCCACCCCTTTTCCCTCCCCCATTTCCATTTCCGTGGCTGCAGGGGGTGCTTTTTTGGGGGTACAGCCCCCAAACTTTCAGTATAGCTTCAGATGAGCCTTCTTAAGAGACCCCCCAAGTTTTGTAAAGATGGGTTCAGTGGGGGCAGAAATAAGGGGTCCCCCCTTTTCTCTTTCTGTGGCTGCAGGGGGTGCATTTTTGGGGGTGCAGCCCCCAAACATTCAGCATAGGTTCAGATGAGCCTTCTTAAGAGACCCCCCAAGTTTTGTAAACATTGGGTCAAGGGGTCCCGAGATATGGGCTTTCCCCTTTTCCCTATTGGGATGAATGGATCACCCGATCCTGTATGCATCTCCAGAGCGGCAAATCCAAGGCAAAACCTCCATGCTTAAATAGAATCATATTGGATTACCCAGTCCTCCCAGCCCCTCCTGATGGAACAGAAGACAGCCACAGTAAGACCCTTTGGGGGCTTTAATCTATAATTTTTCTCCTGTGTGTGTGTGTGGGGGGGAAGCAGTCTCTGTGTGTGTGGGGAGGGAGCAGTTTCTGTGGGTGGGGGGGGAAGCCAAAGGGGGCTTTCGCCCGTTCTGCCTGGGGTGTTTGTGCCCCCTCGAGTCTCTCTCTCCCTGGTTTGAGGGGGGGCTTCAGTTGTGTGTCCTCAGGTTTTCCCTCATTCATAAGATCGGTTAGGTCTATTTTGATGCTTGCTCAAAACTGGTTTTCAAATGGTGACTTAAAGAATGCATTTGCCTGGTCCCGAGTCCAATGCAAAAGGGGAAATTCCACCCCCTCCTGCTCATTATGCATAGCTAGCTGCCTCTGTCCCTTTCCATGGTTTGCAAACTCCCAGGTGTCAGGTGTTGCTTTGCATGGTTGCAAACGTGTTGCTTTGCATGGTTGTGTTGCTTTGCAGTTGTGTTGCTTTGCAAACTTCTTCGCACCTGCCCCACCCTTGCTCCCTGCAGCTCAGCTGTTTGTCGGGGCTGGGAGCTTTGTGCGTGGGCGGCAAGCTCTGCTCAGAGATGCACATTAAGGGTGGGGGGACCCCTTTCGGGGCCCATATCTCAGCCCCCCCCGACCCAATCTTTATAAAACTTGGGGGGTCTTGCAAGAAGGGTCCTTTGAAGCTCCACTGAAAGTTTGGGACCTCTACCCCAAAAATGCCCCCCCGGAGCCGCGGAAAGGCACGGTTGTGTTTTTAATGGCTTTATTTGGCCGAATTTTTTTCCCAAACTTTGAATTCGTGCCGAATTGCACGGACCCGAAGCAGGGGAGTTCGGACTTCGGCATATCCCGAATCCAGAGGGGCCGAATCCGGCCGAATCCAAACTATACCAAGTTTTTTTTTATTTCAACAGCCCTAGAATCTAAACCTGACAAGCTAGTATTCTTTCTATCACCAAGAATACTTGGAGCATGCATCTACAGATCACCTTGACTAGCCCAGCAAAACAGACCAAATCAAGTTTATAACCTGTGGCACACAGAAAGTCATAGACACCTTGGGATGGCCTCATGGTTGTCAGAGTGGTCATGAAGTCTTTGGTCATCCTTGACTAGACAATCTCTGTGTGGATGTTGAAGTCCCACAGGGTCTTTCAACTGTGTACACAACTCTATACAAAGCACACTTGAATTTGTAGCTTAGAGATGAGCGTCCAGCCTGCCTACTCCTTTCCTCCAAACACAAATAGCCAAGGGTTGGTACAAGAAAATGCTGTGAACACATTCAGTAGGCAGACATGATTTTGCCTCTGTATAGTAGGAGAGATTATCCTGCCCAGAGTCATGGATGGTTGGGTCAGGAAACTCTGTGATCTTTGTGTGGGAGCAGAATTATGTCTCCCAAAAGACTTGAACCCATGAAGGTGCCTTATATCGAGTCAGTCCTTGGCCTATCAAAGTCAGTATTGGCTACTCAGATTGGTAGCAACTCTTGAGGGCTGTGAGCTGAATTGAGCTGGTGGGTACTTGAATATCCTGCATTGCCACATGGCATTCACCATGGACTGGAACTATGCAAGCTGCCTGCAGACAACTAGGGTTGCCAGGTCCCTCTTTGCCACCGGTGGGAGATTTTGGGGGTGGAGCCTGAGGAGGGCGCGGTTTGGTGAGGGGAGGGACTTCAATACCATAGAGTTCAATTGCCAAAGCGGCCATTTTTCTCCAGGTGAGCTGATCTCTATTGGCTGGAGATCAGTTGAATTAGCAGGAGATCTCCTGCTACTACCTGGCAGTTAAACAGTACAGGAAAATAGCTGTTAACATTGCCAAATATATTATAGCTATGCAATTCACAGTATGTGGTAAAAAATCCATCAATCGCCCTATATACTGCAAAGAAAGGATGTATAATTTTTAATAATCCTAACAGGTAAATCTAAATACATCCCTCTAACAGGTAAGTAGTAGTTCAAAGTTCATAGTAAGAATTCATTGGGTGCAATTCCTCATTTTATCAGCTGCAAGAAGTTCAAGGAGAATACGATCGTTTTGGAGCAGGGAGCCCGATCCTTCTTCAGTTCTTCCTATGCAACACAACAAACAAGACCTATTCACATTCTAAAATCTCTTTAAAATACATTTCATATTTCTCAATAAATAATTTAAATATATACAAAAATACTTCAAATACTTACAAAAATACAGTGTGGAGTTATATATCACCATCCATACTAACTGGTTTCAAACGAATAACCTTTTCCGGAGTAAAGTGCGTTATGCTTCCCCATAAGGGGTAAGATGCTGAATTCCTTCCACTTTAGGTAAGGACTCAGGTGGCGTTATTCACATGGTTTATTCAGTAGCTTAAATATCCATCCGGTGTGTATTCTGTGTCCCGGCTGATGCACTAACCTCTGAGAAAGATTCTTAAAGTGACAGTACACATTTACAGGAAACAAGACAAGTCGTTCTCTAAATTCAAACCAAGAGGTGACATGGTGTTCAAAATGTGTATAAAGTAAGATTCCTTGCATCTAAGGATTCTTTCATTGTCACTCCTATTAAATCTATTCGGTTGTAGGCGCCAAATTACAAAAAATCTCAAATCGTTCTCATTATGTTTTAATTGTTGGAAGTGCTCCACAACCGGGGCTGTAGCCACGCCCACCCTAATTCTGGACCTGTGTTCCAAGATCCGTGCTTTAATTGGTCGAATACTAGAGCCCACATAAATACGGTGGCAGGGACAAATCAAACAATAAATACAATATTTGGTATTACAATTGGAAAAGGAGCGTATTTTGAAGGTAAATTCAGAGTCAGTTCTTTTAAATTCTTTTACCTCCAATGCATAATTGCATGCAAGACATTGATGGCACTTAAAGTGACCCACAATGGATGGCTTCCTAGAGTCTTTATATGTATCTGAATGCACAAGTCTATCTTTTAATGAATTAGTCCTTTTATACCCTATTTTAGGGAGTTCTGCACATCCTGGTATATCTGACAACAAGTGCCAGTGTTGCTTTATAATCCTGGAAATGTGTCCCAAAAGATGACTATGCTGTAAAGCAAATGCTAGAGGTTGTTCCATCTGTCTGTCCCTAGGGTTCCTGTATAACAAGGTGTTACGATTTGTGCCATCTACTTTCCATCTTGCCTTTTGGATGACTCTTGTGGGATAGCCCCTGTTGCACAGTGAATTTTCCAATGCTGTTGCATGAAATTTATAGTCAGATACTTGAGTCGTGTTCCGTTTTATTCGCAGAAATTGCCCATATGGCAAATTCTCCCTCAAATGCCTGGGATGAAACGACTGAAAATGCAATAAGGCATTCTTATCAGTATTCTTTTTGTACAAAGTCACCGCCAATCTTTTACTGTCATCCTTATACACTAATGTATCCAGATATGGTATTTGTGTACTATCAGCCTTACCAGTAAACTGAATACTGGCACAGCTGTTGATCCATCCTAAAAAATGTTCAAAATTAACATCAGGGGCAAGCAAAAATATTAGGTCATCAATGTACCGTTGATACCCCCAGATATCATTTTTAAAGGGGTGGTCGCTATAAATATATTTATTTTCAAAATCGACCATGAAAATATTTGCGACGGTTGGTGCTACGGGAGATCCCATGGCAATACCTCCGGTTTGTAGATACAATTGATTATCAAATCTAAAAAAATTATTTTTAAATACAACATCAATTAGGGAAATCAAAAATTTGGTTGGTGGATCAGGGTCTACTCAAGACTCCAGTAAAGTTTGGATAATGCGACGGGTGTCGTTTAAAGGGACATTTGTGTATAGTGAAACTACATCTATGGTAGCCAAAATGCAGTCCCCTGGTAACTGTATGTTTTCAATGTATCTAATAAAGTCAGTGGTGTCTTTAATGTAGGACTCCGTATCCATTGAGAATTGTCTAAGATGAAAATCTAAATACTGTGCAACTGGCTCCAACAAACTTTGCGATGCTGACACTATAGGTCGACCTGGTGGTATCCTCCCAGGTTTGTGAATCTTCGGTAAGGTATATAGGACTGGCATTCTTGGATGTTTATTAATCAGGAATTCAGCAGTGCTATTATTAATGCTGCCATCCTGTAGGGCTTCTTGTATTACCTTAACAATCAAATTAGAGACAATATCAGTGGGGTCTTTGGAAATTTTCTGATAATATTCAATTTGTCCTAACTGTCTTGTAATTTCTTCTACATAGTCCTTTCTGTCTTGTAGAACTATGGCTCCCCCTTTATCAGCGGGATGAATGATAAGATTATTATCTGTCTCAAGTCCCTCCAAAGCTCCCTTTTCCATTTCAGTTAAATTGTAATGTTTAGGAATGTGTCTCCTCTCCAGTTTTTCAATATCTCTGCTAACTGCCATCTGAAAAGCAGTAATCATTGGATTGCTTGTATTGGGAATGAATCTGGATTTAGGACGAAAAGGAGTAGTAGGAGCATTTTTATTTTTGAAATGATCTTTTATTTTTACAAGTCAGAGCATCTTGAAGAGGTCTACTTGAGTTTGAAAGGAGGAGTAACTGGGCGGCACAAAATTTAACCCATAACTCAGGACTCTTTCCTCAATGGAAGTCAAGGTCCTGGAAGATAAATTAACTACTAGGTGTTCTTTTTCCGGTAAGGGCGCTTCTCGAAAAAACGGGTTTGGACATCTCGAGAGCGTAGCCCATAACTTGAGCCTGAGCTCGTCATAGAGTCACTATTCGAGTCGGCTTCACTATATTGATTGTCTTTTCTATACGTCCTTTGTCTGTTCTGTCTATTTCCTCCATTTCTCCCAGTTCTCCGATTTACATTCTCATCTGGTACACTCTCTTATTAGCGTAGTCCTCTTTATCCCTCCTAAACTTTTTGGCTTTGAACGACTTGTCTTGTTTCCTGTAAAATGTGTACTGTCACTTTAAGAATCATTCTCAGAGGTTAGTGCATCAGCCAGGACACAGAATACACACCGGATGGGTATTTAAGCTACTGAATAAACCATGTGAATAACGCCACCTGAGTCCTTACCTAAAGTGGAAGGAATTCAGCATCTTACCCCTTATGGGGAAGCATAACGCACTTTACTCCGGAAAAGGTTATTCGTTTGAAACCAGTTAGTATGGATGGTGATATATAACTCCACACTGTATTTTTGTAAGAATTTGAAGTATTTTTGTATATATTTAAATTATATATTGAGAAATATGAAATGTATTTTAAAGAGATTTTAGAATGTGAATAGGTCTTGTTTGTTGTGTTGTCTTGTTTGTTGTGTTTGTTGTGTTGCATGAAATGTATTTTAAAGAGATTTTAGAATGTGAATAGGTCTTGTTTGTTGTGTTGCTCCGAAACGATCGTATTCTCCTTGAACTTCTTGCAGCTGATAAAATGAGGAATTGCACCCAACGAATTCTTACTATGAACTTTGAACTACTACTTACCTGTTAGAGGGATGTATTTAGATGTACCTGTTAGGATTATTAAAAATTGTACATCCTTTCTTTGCAGTATATAGGGTGATTGGTGGATTTTTTTACCACATACTGTGAATTGCATAGCTATAATATATTTGGCAATGTTAACAGCTATTTTCCTGTACTGATTTTCTCATCCTTTTGATATACGTACAGAGGTGTCTATTTTCTCCCTCACTACCTGGCAGTTGGCAACCCTATGGACAACTCTTCTTCTGGTTCATGTTGTTATGCTTTTTTCTCATATTGTGCAGGGTCCACAGAATTCTGTACAAGATGTAATTTATTCAACAGAACAAATGGCGGAACTCTCTGTCTAGTGAGACCCAGGCCCTGTGGGATTTAGTTACTTTCTGCAGGGCCGCAAGAAAGAGAAGTTCTGCCATGCCTATGGTTGAGAACAGCAACAGTACCATCAAAGTACTGGCCTCCCCTTCCTCCCCCCCTTTCCCTTTCTTCCCCCTCCCTTCCCCTCTTCCCTCCTTTTCCCTCCCCTTTCCTTCTTCCCTCCCCCTTTTTTTTCCTTTTCCCCTTCCCATTTCTGGGGTTGATGATCGTATTCTAAACGCTTCCTTCCCCCATATGTCTGGGTCCATTGCCCCCCCTCTCTGAGATTTGTAATATGGGCATGTCGCTGTAACAACTAGCCCAACCATACCATCATCGCTCCCTGCATAGGAAACTGGGTGCCGAAGCTAGATTATTAGAATTATACCTTGCTAAGGTTTTGTTATGTTTTAAATATGTTAGAGTGTTTTATTTATATTTTAAGTAAATGTGTCTGTATTTAACTTTGTTGGTAGCTGCCCTGAGCCCAGCTATTGCTATTACTATTATTATTAATATTATTATTAATTTCAGCTAGCTTTTGTCTCACAAAAAAGGTGTCATTTCATTTGTTCTTTAATTACACAATTTATATCCTGCCCTTCCACTTAAGATCTCAAGGTGGCTTACAAAGAGAATAAAATAATAACATCAAATTAATAAAAAATCACAATTCATGTAGCTGAAATAAAAAAATAGAATAGCAAAATGAGTAAAACCAACAACAGGTAAAGAGCAGCAGTTAAACTCTCTTGCGGCCCATCCCAATGTAGCTTTAAAAGCCTTGAAACTTTAAAAACAGACTTATGTAAAAGATAACAATAAAAACCACTCTTTTAAACCTAAGTTAAACTTTCAAACAGATTACAAAATTGTATCTGACTGGAAGATTTTTGAACCAATTTTAGTCTAAACTGAAGTCAGTGGCAAACCAATGACATATTGACATGTGAATATTTATTCTCTTTTTCAAAAGTCCTTTGATAGTTGTGGCTTTAAAAGCATAACTATTCCTTTTTTTCCCTGAGACATTATATAACTCAATACACCTATTCTCCCCAGACCTCAAGGACTAGGATTTATCCTAATCTCTAATAGAAAATGGAGTTGTTTTCCTAAACCAAGGTGTACACTGACTCTTTCATGCTATACATCTTTCTACTCCTGTGGTCAAGTACCTAGCAGTTATTATCGCTTATTTGTTCAAGTGGTGAGGAAATATTAAATATCACATGTTCTCAGCAGAGACTGGACAGTAATTATCAACAGATGGCTAACAGTGGTATGGGGGAGAGAAGAGAGTCCTTCATCCTAAAGAAACTTATGGTCTCACTGACTGCTCTTCTGGTTAAACTGAAAAGCAACTGCTCCCTTTTGTCTTCGAATTCACATTGCTTCACTCTGCTGTTACATAAATGTAGTGTCACATTATGTGAGCTAACCCAAATTCGTAAGTTTAGGGGAAAATAACTTTTTACCAGCTTCCAAGCGGAAATAATAGTGATACTTCTTAGTATTTACATTGTGCCTTTTCAGTGCTCAAAGAACTTCATACAGGATCTTCATACAGGATCACATTGTTAAATTGTGGAACTCCATGCCCCAGGATGTGGTGATGGCTGCCAACTTGGAAGGCTTTAAGAGGGGAGTGGACATGTTCATGGAGGAGAGGGCTATCCATGGCTACTAGTCAAAATGGATACTAGTCATGATGCATAACTGTTCTCTCCAGGATCAGAGGAGCATGCCTGTAATATTAGGTTTTGTGGAACACAGGCAGGATAATGCTGTTGCAGTTGTCTTGTTTGTGGGATTCCTAGAGGCACCTGGTTAGCCACTGTGTGAACAGACTGCTGGACTTGATGGGCCTTGGTTTGATCCAGCATGGCTTTTCTTATGTTCTTATGCTCTTAAGAGAGTGGGATATGCTCTTAGGTGAAGCTTCAGGTGAAATGAGCTCAAGAGAACAGGCTGGTGCCACATGTGAACTGTGTAGCCATCGATCTTCAAATAAGCCCCAGAAATCTCTTGAACATGGGCAAGTTTTTCAGCAGAAAAGTAGATGTACTTGCTTTTTACACTTGCCTTTTCTCTGCTGTTAAAACTAATGATGTGCACATGAAATATTAATCAGATTTCAGAAAGGGGTTCCATGCCAGTATTTCAGGTTATTTGGGTACAATTTTGGGATTTATATTTGATTTTTTTTAATTCTGAAATTTTTGAACCCCATTATTTTCTATGGGGGAAGGCTAGAATGGCTGTAAAGCAAATGATGCCAAAACTGTAGGGAACGTAGTCCTGCCTGTCCACTAAAGACCCACGAAGTTTCAAGTGAATTGTATCAAGGGGTTCAATTCTATGTGCCCCTGAACAAGGTGCTCCAGCCATTATGTCAGATCAGAGAATCCAACTTGGGAAAATCTCTCTCCCCCCCCCCCATCATAAAGGAAAAGGTAAAGGTAGTCCCCTGTACAAGCACCGGGTCATTACTGACCCATGGGGTGATGTCACATCTCGATGTTTACTAGGCAGACTATGTTTAGGGGGTGGTTTGCCATTGCCTTCCCCAGTCATCTACACTTTACCCCCTGCAAGCTGGGTACTCATTTTACTGACCTCAGAAGGATGGAAGGCTGAGTCAGCCTTGAGCCGGCTAACTGAAACCTACCAAATTCAGGTCATGAGCAGAGCTTTGGACTGCAGTACTGCAGCTTACCACTCTGCGCCATCATAAATCCTTTAAAAATTAAAAACCATTTAGAAAAAGTGGAAGGAAAGGCAGCATAGAATATTTTAAATAAATAAACAAATACATATTTGAGAAGTAATTGCAAGAAATGATCACAAGATTAGCTAGGTTCATGGGCAGACACCAAAAGGCACACAGAAATGCTAACAGTAAGTCTCAGTTCTGTTTTCTTTTAGCTATATGCTTATAAAACTCGGAGGTAGAGGCAGATGGGGGGAAGCCCCTGCCAAAAAAACACTCACATGAGCAAGCAGCACATTCAAGCAAATAGGCATATCCGAATTCATTCACAAGTATTCAATTATCAGCTTTCCGAACAATTGGCTCCCTGCTCATGACTGGCAAAGACATGAGCCTAACTGGCAGGTGCTCAAGCATGTCTATTCTCAGAACCTGGAGGATTCTGGTCTAGAATGTTCTGAGTTCTGGCTCAGACAAGTAGCCCCTCCTTCTTCTGACCCGTGTTCCCAGCAGTGCAGGGAGTAATAAATTGGCGCCTGACCTGCAGGGCTGCCTGAAAGAAAGCTAAATGAGCACACACACCCCGCCACTTGTTCTATTCTCCAAAGAAGAGAAGATGGAGCTAAATTATTTGAGTACTAGACAGTAGAGGCCATCATGACTGTTAGGATTTTATTCCTCCTTAACCTCTGAAAAGGCAATTCTCTAACCAACGGAAATTCTGCCTCTCTTGTGAAAACTTAGAGCTGCGCTTTTCTCCTATTCCCCAGGCATGTTTTAATGGCTGTTCTTCATCACTTGGAGAGAAAAATCTAGCTTGGGAATTTTCCAGTGTAACAAGTAACACCACTTACCAGGGACTTAGGCTGAAATCTTTGATGTTCAGAGATGACCCAGCCATACGAGGTCGTTTGATGAATGAATCTCTTCTGAACTGTTCAAGAGGGAAAAGAGAGACAGAGAGAAAAAACATACACAGCTCTTTACACTTTGGAAAGAAAAGACTTTTTGTTACAGCACATAAACATTTAATTTAATCTTTGGTGCATGCACAACAGGTCTAACATAATTCCTTATTAGCCCGGGAGAATAAGAAGCACAACTCCTAAGCATTTTTAAACCTCAAAAGTCATCGGAGCCTGTCACAATCTGTTATTACCATAACCAAAATGCATTAATCATTTTTAATGGCTAATCGGTTGGAGGAAAAAGAAATTCTAACTGATTACTGGTGTAAAAGAAAATAAACAGCCTGCATACAAAGTTTGATTTCCCTCCCAAAAAACTGAATCACTTTTGTCAGGTATTTAACTTAAGCCAGCAAAACAGACCATCAAGACTCGCGTTTAAATAGATGCCTGCAGCGATGGGCCGTCAATGGCCTCTTTATTTGTTAAAGATGGATTATTTTAAATAAATTACAGAGCACTTTCACTGAATAAACAGAGTCTCAGTGGCTGTGGCATGCTGCACAGGCTTAATTTAGCCACAGAAAATCCTAAATGGCTACAGGGCCTATGTAATCGCCTTTGACTCTGCTGATAGGGTTTGATTCTTTGAGGCAAAAACCCAGCTATTGAGGCTTGCAGAGCAACATTACCCAGAGGAAAATAGAAAGTTTTAATGTGGAATATAGACTTATAATATCTCAGAAGCCACAAGGATGGAGAGTTCCAGTATTTGAAGACAAGGCAGCTTCAGAAGAGAAGGAGCCAGTTGCCCGTCACATTTATGTCAGCCAGACATTTAAATATGTTGTGTTCTTGTAGCATAAAGCCACTTACCAAATATGAAGTGCTATGGATTCTTTATCCAACAAAACAGCCTTAAAAATAACACAGTCTTCTAATTTTGATAGAATGTATGAAGTGAACACACACACACTAAAACTACAGATACTCCATAGGGTTTTTTAAAACAACAACAACGATGGGGTTGGATCCTCTGGATCCTTTCTGCTACTGACAGGCAAAAGGCTGGCCTATTCATTTACATCGTTTATATCTTGCCTTTCTCCCCAATAAGGACCCAAAGCAGCTTACATTGTTCTCCTCTTTTCCACTGAATCCTCACAACAACCTTCACCCTGAGCTCCTCAAAGGAAGGGCAGTATTTTAAAAGTACTATATTGTCAGACCTGCTTTCCACAGCTCTAAGCAGCCTGTCAGATTCTGACTGTTTTAGTTTCGATTCTACCAGGTGCCTCTCAAGGCCAAACTGCTAGCTGCTGCATTCCTGTTCCAGTGCTATCTCCCATGGGAACGACTCCTCAGTGGAAGGGGGGCCGCCTTGACCTGTTGTGACTAATACTTTCCCTTATAGTCCTACCCCGTGCTCCCAATTGCCATTCGTGCCAATGTACCTGTAAGCTCTGCAATACCTGTGTGTTTTCCATTAAATCGGCTCTCTTTTTGACTCTTTGTCTCTGGATGCTGTTTGTGGGACTACCACTAGGGCTGTGGAAAAAAAATTCGGTATAGTTCAGCTTCGGCAAAATTCGGCCCGTTTTTATTCGGGCCATGCCGAAGTCCGAACTCCCCCGCTTCGGATCCCCGGAAATTCGGGGGGATCCGGAATTCGGGGGAAAATTTGGCCACCGCGCGCCTCCAACTGGGAGGTGCAGATCTGTTTAAAGATCTGTTTAAAGGGCCCCCCCACGCGCCTTCAGGGAAGCCCCCTGAAGGTGCGCGGGGGGCCTTTAAACAAGCCCCTCTGCGCTGTCTGCGCAGGCAGTGCAGAGGGTTTCCAGACCACCACCCCCAGCACTGCCGGGACTCACGGCAGGGCTGGCAGGGGGCTGGCAAGACCCTCTGCGCTATCTGCGCAGACAGCGCAGAGGGTTTTGCCAGCCCCCCGCCAGCCCTGCCGGGAGTCCCGGCAGGGCTGGGGGGGCTTTAAATAGATGTGTGTCTCCCGGCCGGGAGGCACAGATCTATTTAAAGGGCCCACTGCGCGCCTCCAGGGAAGCTCCCTGGAGGCGTGCGGGGGGACTTCAAACAGATCTGTGCCTGTGGTATTCTTATTTACTCTAAAACTATGGACGAACACGTTGCCTTGGTGTCAACTCTTGACCCAAAGAACCAGAAATCACCACAGAGACAATTAGATTCCAAGCAGATGGCTTTTACTGGTCAAATAGGCAATACAGTGCATTGAGAATAAGATGACAGCTATGAGTTGTCTTGCTCGTTAGTTGGAAATATAAGGCATAGAAACGGCGGGAGATTACAAAGCATAAACAGAGCATTATTTCCCAGGAATGGCGTTCCCAGGCTTTGGTATGTGGAGCCGTCCTTGAAGTCTGGACGGTTCAGCAAAGGAACGAAAGGAAACATCTAAACCGAGATAACAGCCTGACACTTGGTGAGAGAAGTATTCCAACGCCTCAGAGACAATCAGCTCTATGCTAAGGTGTCTAAATGTGAATTTCACCAAAAACAATTAACCTTCCTGGGCTATATAATTTCACACCATGGACTTACCATGGATCCTGACAAGGTGCAATCGGTAACCGATTGGGAACCACCCTCCACCCGTAAGCAGGTTCAGCAATTTCTTGGGTTCGCTAACCTCTACAGGGGGTTCGTTCCCAACTTCGCTCAAATTGCACTCCCCATCACAGATCTCCTTAAGACTAAGGGGAAGGGCACCACTGCCACATTGCCCTCAGCCAAAATCGACTGGACCCCCCAGTGCCAAACCGCCTTTGATACTCTCAAACGACTGTTTACCTCTGAACCAGTGTTGAAGCATCCTGATCCTGATCAAATGTTTATAGTTCAGGTTGATGCCTCAAACGTGGCAATGGGGGGCACTTTTACAGCGGAGAAGGGATGGTCTTCTGCATCCATGCGCTTACTTCTCTAAAAAGTTCATGCAATCTCAGCTCAACTGGCTAATCTGGGAAAAGGAAGTGGCTGCCATCCACCATGCCCTTACGGTGTGGAGACAATTTTTGGAGGGGTCTAAAGTCCCTCTTGAAGTGTGGAGCGATCACAAGAACCTGGAAGCACTCACGGGGTCCCGGAAACTGTCAGTTCCGTTTTGAATTGAAATATGTGCTGGGGAAGCAAAATGTCCTGGCTGATGCTCTATCCAGACTTCCCCAATATCCAACCAAGGTTGAACGCCCCTCGGAGTCCCTGTTCACTCCTGCCCAAAGGGGTTTGCTGCCCACTCTAGCAGTCCAAACCCGAGCGCAAACCCGGCTCCTGCCGCAACCCCCACAAGGGGGGGACACTTCAAGCCCAACCACACCGGTCAGCCCGACCATGCCACCCCCCTCGCCTCCTTCGCCAGCTCCGTCGGCGCCCAGTCACTCGGACGGTCCAGCCATCCAACCCCCCTCAGGGACGTCCCCTCCTTCCACCACAGAGCCCATACCACCAGATCTCACAGACTCATTTTTAATTTCACTTCGTTCTGCGTACCAAGCCGAACTCTCTAAGCAAACCTTTCCCTCTGCTCTAACTGAACGTAGAGGCTTATGGTACAAAGACTCTAAGCTGTACGTGCCTAAAGAGCTCCGAAAAGAAGTCCTACAGCTGGTCCATGGAGCCAAGACCGCGGGACACTTTGGGTTTCTAAAAACATTGCACTTGTTACGGAGGCAGTTTTGGTGGGCGGGCTTGTGGACTGATGTGGATTCCTTCATTCTCAGTTGCCCAGTCTGCGCAAGGTGGAGCACATCATCTATTATGGGGAAAGAACTGGAAGAAGAGTCTAGAAGAAATGGGAGGCCATCCAATTGTAGAAAATATGGTGGCAGTGTGGTGAAAATTGAAACCCAAATTGAGTTTTGAAAGATCACTATTGATGGCGCCCTTTAATGTTTATGGTTCAGTAACTGATAGGAAAACATATGGGACAATACAATATCAGGACTTGGTAAAAACAGATGGCTCTCTCAAGACACTAACAGAGTTACAAATTAGCTATCCGCAGATGCCTTGGCTGACATATCATCAATTAATTTCAAGACTTAAAGAGGACTGCTGGACTCGGGGAGTTTTAAAAGGTAAAACAGATTTCGAACAGTTGATAAGCAAGCCAACAGATCATCTTTTAGGTAAAATCTACCGGCTTCTGTTGACATACGATACGGAAGACGAACAAATAAAATCATGTCAAATCAAATGGATGGAAAACCTTAACGAGATCATAACAACGAACGAATGGGAACAGCTATTTCGTGGAAATCTCAAATTTACTCTCTGTCAAGGAATTCAAGAAAATTGGCTGAAAATGTTACACAGATGGTACATTATGCCGAGTGACATCCAGAACACGAACAGCTCGACATCTGGCTTGTGTTGGAAATGTGGTAAAGCTAGAGGCACTTTCTATCACTGTTGGTGGACATGTACATTAGTCCAAAAATTTTGGAAGAAAATTCATAAGAACATAGAAACTATAATTGGCCAACCTATTACATATGACCCTAAACTCTTCCTCCTGAGTAAAATACCAGATGAATGCAGTAAAGATCATCAGATCATATTAAAATATCTAATAACAGCGGCAAGAATAGTCCTAGCTTCACTGTGGAAAACAGAAAAAATACCAAAAACTGAACTCTGGGTTGATAAAGCATACGAATTTATAACAATGGCACACTTAACAGAACTATTACAAACAGACACTCAAAGTCCAAATAAAGACAAATGGCATGCCTTTTATGAATTTATTAAAACCAAAAAGCAACAATAAAATCTTATAAACGTTATGAAAATGAAGTTGACGATTAAATATAGCATGTTAATAAATGATGACAATTTGAACCTTGTTAAGGGGGTAAAAAATATGTATTCTTTTTTTTTTTTGCTAATGTTTTCCCTTACCCTTTTTTCCTTTCCTGTATTCCCATTTAATATTAGAAATCATTAAAAATATTTATATATAAAAAAACCTTATTTCACCACCTGGTTGCCCTATAATAGCAGCTACTGGGTCTCTTCTTGAGCCTTTGGCAAAATTCATCAAGTCTTACTTACAGCCCTTCACAGTTGAAACAAACTCTTTTGTGTCCGATACCAGAGACTTCATTAGACAGGTGGAACATACCATGTTCCCACCTGGAGGGGTGATTGCTACCTTAGATGAAACAGCATTGTACACAAACATCCCGTTAGGCGCAGTTAGGAATATACTAGAGGACAGATTACACTCACGTTTGAATCATGTTCCCCCCACTCATTCTTTGCTGGACATTATCAATATTATTTTGGAACAGAATTTATTTAGATACCAGGACAAGTTCTCTTTGCAAGTGAAATGTGTCTCTATGGGTGCAGCCTGCACGCACAGTCCATAGCGAACCTTTATATGGTTGACTTTGAGTATAAACATTTATTTGCTAATAACCCTGACTCACAACCCATGAAGTTTTACAAAAGGTTTATTGATGATTTGTTTTTTATTTTTGATATTCATGATTCTTTTCAACAGTTCGCCAGCTGGATCAACACTCCAGACAGCAATTTAACATTCATGGGACACAGTTATCATTCTTCTCTTCTATTTCTGGACATGGAGGTGTTTAAAAAAAAGGTAAAGGTCCTCTGTGCAAGCACCGGGTCATTCCTGACCCATGGGGTGATGTCACATCCCAACGTTTTCTAGGCAGACTTTGTTTGCGGGGTGGCTTGCCAGTGCCTTCCCCAATCATCTTCCCTTTACCCCCAGCCAGCTGGGTACTCATTTGACCGACCTCGGAAGGATGGAAGGCTGAGTCAACCTTGAGCCTGCTACCTGAAACCGACTTCCATCAGGATTGAACTCAGGTCGTGAGCAGAGCTTGGACTACAGTACTGCAGCTTACCACTCTGCACCACAGGGCTAAACACGGAGGTGTTTAGAACGCCACAAAACACCAAAGCAGTCAAACCTTATAAGAAAATTACAGATAGGGATGCAGGCTTACATTATTCTTTGTTCCATCCTTACATTTAAGGAGAAATTTGCCTTACAGCCATCTACTAAGATTGAAAAGAAATGCTACTCGAGAGGAGCACTACCAATCTGCTGCCAGTAGCTTGGTTAATTCCTTAAGATGGAAAGGCTACTCAGATGCAATTTTGCAAAACGCCATTGATAGAGCAGCGGAGCATGATTGTGCTAGTTTATTGCAGAAGTCTAAACAGTATGGGAAACATCTATCTGACACAATCTACTAATCTTTACAGTACAATTCCCACAAGTTTGAAATAAAGAGGATTTTTAAACGCCACTGGCATCTTATCCAGCATTTGCCGGGGTGTTCCAATTTTTCCTATTTTCGATCTGTATATAACCAGATCGGTCAGAGATATTTTAGTAGGATCTGACACATACAGGTCAGCACCTTTGTCAGGCCTGCTTTCCACTGCTCTCAGCAGCCTGTCAGACTGTTTTGGTTTTGAGGCCTTTCAAGGCTAACTGTTGCATTCCTATTCCAGCGCTATCTCCTGTGGGAACGGCGCCTCAATGGGAGGGGGGTTACCGTGACCCATTGTGATTCAGGCTTTCCAATATAACCCTCGTACTATGCTACTCCCCCCAGTCGTGCCAATTTACCTGTAGCTCTGCAAACCTGTATGTTTTCCAATAAATCAGCTCTCTTTTGGACTCCTCGTCTGTGGATGCTGTTTGTGGGATTACCACGGGGACAAGTGCTCACATCTTGGCACGACTCCCTTCTCAATTTTTTACCTGCCTGGATGGAGCCCTGGAGGGTTCGCCGGGGTCTCGGATTGGAGCAGGGGACGTGCTCTCCGAGTGAATTGCCTGTGGCTGGAGCCCTGGAGGGTTCACCTGGGTCCCGGGTGGGAGTTGAGACAGCACTCCCTGGGTGGAGGGTCCTGACCGAAACCCTGGAGGGTCCTGAACCTTGGTACCCTCCGTTGGAACCGTCGGACGAGTACCCCAATGACCCTTCCTTGCTAGATGACATTCTTGCTGAGGCGCTGCAGACGGATGCGGAGATCAATCGCCTGATTGTACTCCTTTGAGTTCAGTGGCATTGCCTAGCTGACACGACCCCCTGGACTGACCCCAACGCAGATCAAAGTGCCCAGCACGAACTCCGCATACTGGATGGCTTGGTGGAGGAAGTTCGACTGGCGCAGGAGGATTTAGCAACTTTGACCCATTTGCTAGCGGGGTTAACTATACGTGAGAAGCAACAGGAACCGGCAGCGGCCCCGATCCATTCCCAATCCATGGCGGAGGCACGGATGGAAGACATCCCTGTCCCAACCGCTCCTGATCCCAACTTGTGCTTGGCAGAAGCACGGGATGTCATGGCCCGGACGGCCTTACAGTTTGTGGGACTGACCTTGGCCATGGCCACAGTGGCCGAACTCACAAATCTTCTAACCCCTGGGTTTGGGGCAGATGCTGCTGCTCTGGCTGTTCGGGTTCAACCGTTGTTGGACCTAAAAGATTCCTCTGAACTCCTGCTTTTGGAGAACGAAGCTCTCCCGATTGTCACCACGGCGATTGCCGCCAAGCTTGAGGCTGACCAAGTGCTCGCAGACCGACAGTGGGCCGAGGAACAGTTGCAGGCAGCGGATGCGGCGGTGGCTCAGGCGCGGGCTGCGCAAGAAGAGGAGCAATGTTTGGCCACCGCTCGAGCCCGTGCAATCACTGACATGCGTCCCAGAGACAGCACCGGGTTTGGATTTGTTCCCTCATTTCCCCCGAGTTTTGGTTCATCTCGCGACGCACAGCTCGCACATCGGCGTGCAGGTCGCTTCACTGAGCTGGACTACTCAGATGAGGAAGACCTGTATGGTGAGCAACCCCACTGGGCTTCTGATATCCGGGTCAGCCAGTCCCGACGCATGGGGGGAGCTGGGGACGAAATACGTCTTTTGCCGGGCCAAAACTGGGACATGATTGATCGTGTGGCCCATCTGCAGGACCAAATGGAACAACTGCTTTGAGAAAATGAATGCTTACAACAAACCCAGACTAGCCCAGTCCAACCGGTACCAACTTAGCCGACTCTGCCGGCCCCACGACCGCAGCTTCCTCCACTGGGGGCACCACTTCTCCCCCCTCCAAGACTGCAAATGCAGCCAGTTCCGGGAGCACCAGTTTTGCTGGCTCCTGGAGCACCAATTTTGCCGGCCCCAGGAGCACCGGTTCTACTGCTTCCAAGGCAACCGCCAGCACCCCTTCCCGTACAATGGAAACAACCTCAGTTGAGAGTGACCTACGACGGCTCAGTGGAAGCCCTACCCTGTTTCCTACACCAAGTGGACAGTTATATGTGGGAACAGGGACAGCACTTCCCCACCGAAGACAGCCGGGTATGCTTTGCTGCCTCCCTCTTGACTGGAAAAGCCGCCAACTGGATGATCCTCCAGTTTGACACTCGGGCCCGATCCATACGCTCACTCAATGAGTTCATGCAAGCGTTACGGTGCCATTTTGAGGATCCTTTCCTGGGAGAAAAGGCCAAGGCAACCCTCCTACAACTTCAACAAGGCTCTACACCAGTGAGGGAATTCGTGGATGAATTCCAGAGGCTACCTGAATACATTATTTCCGGGAAGCCTTACATCCTGAGATATTGAACTGGGCTTATATGCAACGAGACCCAGACACTCTTGAAGAAAGGATTTTATTAGCCGAGGAAGAGTCGTCGCCAATTCATTTCGCTGGCCTGCTGTTGAGACAAGGAGGGGGGCAACCAAAAGCCCCCGACCAAAGCCGCAGCTCCTACACCGCAGAGACCTGCTCTACCCTTGCAAGACCGCACGTCTCGGTTTCAGAGGGGAGCCTGTCTCGTTTGCGGAACCATGGGCCACTTTGCAGCTGCCTGCCCGCTTCGGCCGGACCGGTTGGCCACTGCTTGACAGGATGGACCGCCCCGGAGTCGGTGGCAACCTCAGCACAGAGGCACCGTGGCCAACTGTAGCGCTGCTCCTGGATGGACCGCGCCATCAGCTCTCCATGTCGGAGATGCACCCCACTAACCTGCACCAGCGAACCCATCAGGGTTCCGGATTACAAGTGCCCCACTTGGGGACAACTCGCTATCTTCGGATGAAGACAGGGACTGGGAATCCCCTGCCTTGAATCTCGAATCTCCTCTAGATCTGTCAGAAAACGGGCAGGATTTGCGGTGAGTGGAGCGACACCGCGGACCCTCGCAGCTTTTCCTGCGAAACCCAAAGCTCCTGTGAAGGTGAGTGAGATCGAAGAGACTGTGTATGTGGACGTAGTGTTACAGTGCCATAAAGGCCCCCCCCTCCAGTTACAAGTTAAAGCACTCATAGACTCCGGGTGTGCCCGCTCCCTGATCAACGAAACCACTTTCAAAGCACTCAAAGCCAAGTCAGAGACCCTGCCCGCTCCCATCCAGTTCGCCCAGATGGATGGCAGTGACTTTAAAGGGGGGCCAGTGGATTGTCGCACTCGCGGGTTGGCGATGGGCATCAGCCACCACTCGGAACAAATTGACTTTACCATAGCCCCTATCAGATATGACGTGGTATTGGGAATTAACTGGCTCAAAGGGCACAGCCCTAGTATTGACTGGGGGGTTGGAACTATACAATTCTCTGATCCTAATTGCGATCAACACCGTCCTGAGGTAGCTGTTGCACCTCCATCAGCCTCGACTTTATTCTCAGACCCCCCCCCCATCCTTTCCTCTACCTATTGAATATCGGGACTTTTCGGACGTTTTTGATGTACAGGAATGTGATGTACTGCCCCCCCCCCCACAGCCAGACAGACTGTGCTATTGAAGTGGTGGGAAATAAAAAACTGCCCAAATGTAAGATTTACCCTATGAGCGCTACCGAACGTACCTGTGAGGGTTCCCAATCTCCCTGTGCAGACTCCATAAAATCACTTGCTCACACTGTCATGCAGAAACAAGGAACTTTATTGGAAGTTTCAGGTAGTACAGGCCTTACACTGGTAAAGTTGCAAGTGCTCACAGTTTCACAAAGACAGAATTATAACCCCTACAGGGAAGCAGATGTCAAACGTATGTTATGGGAATCTACGAGATAATTGTGCATGGTACAAAACATCAAAGAACTTTGGGAGCTTGTTAGTACTATCTACCCACCAAGGCCATAGCTGGTGGAAGGGAGTCAGTGAGAGCAAGGGAGGGACGTGGGAAGAGGGAAGAGACATTCCAACCTGGGGCCTGTCAGACGCCGCACCTGAACCAAGGAAAGGCAAGAGGCCTGGACTGCTTTTACGAGTCCAGGAAGGGGGGGGGAAACATACAAGGCAAAGGCCTTACCCAAGGCAAAGGCGTACAGACCCTCACATTCTGCCCCCCTTAAGGCCCCCCTCCCCCGAGTCCGGGCGGACGAGGCTTGTCAGGATAGGCAGAGTGAAACTCTCGAACCAGGCGGGGAGCCGCCACATGGGGAGCGGCCACCCACTCATCCTGGGCGGACCCCAGGTGCTTCCAGCGGACCAAATAGAACAGTTTCCCCTTTTTCAGCTTAGAGTCCAACACTCTAGAAACCTCAAGATGCGATTCCCCTCCCACAACTGTAGGAATTTCGGACTTAGGGAGGGGGTGGAACTGAGGGGCAGCGACGTACGGTTTAAGTAGGCTGATGTGGAACACCGGATGCACCCCTCGAAGAGACTTGGGAAGTTCCAACTCCACCGTGACGTCATTGATCACCCGGGTGATGGGGAAAGGACCTACATACTTGTCACTAAGCTTTTTGCAAGGCCGAAGTGACCGTAGGTTCTTTGTGGAAAGGTAAACCTGCCCTCCCAGCTTGAGTTCCCACCCTGGAGACCGATGTTTATCGGCCTGGTCTTTGTATTTGCGCTTGGCCCTTTCCAGGTTTTTCTGCAGCCAGGGCCACGTGGCCTGCACTACTTGTACCCAATCCTGGACTTCCTGCACCCCTTCAAGTTCAGGAGTGATGTTAGGAGAACCAAAGGGCCCAAAGTCCTTTCCATAAACCACATGAAAAGGACTGAAACCTGTGGAGGAATGGGGGCATTATTATAGGCATATTCAGCAAAAGGCAGTAGGTCTACCCAATCGTCCTGGTGGTAATTGACATAACACCTTAGATAGCATTCTACTACAGCATTGACACGTTCGGTCTGGCCATCGGTCTGGGGGTGATAGGCTGAAGAGAGTCCTTGCTCTTCCACCCCCATGACTTTCAGGAAGGCCCTCCAGAATTTGGCTACGAATTGGGCCCCTCTGTCGGAGAGGACCTTCCTTGGGATCGAATGATGCTTCACCATGTGATTAATAAACAGTTTAGCCAATTTCTGGGCCGATGGTAGCCCCGCACAAGGAACAAAGTGAACCTGTTTAGAGAATAAGACTGTTATCACCCACAGTACAGTTTTTCCCCGACTTGGGGGCAAATCAGTGATAAAATCCATGGCGATCACTTCCCAGGGCATGGTCGGGGTCTCCAGAGGCTTTAAGAGTCCGGGGGGCTTTCCCATCCGTTTTTTTGGCCGTGGCGCAGATGGGGCAGCTGCGCACATACAACTCCACATCGGCCCTCATACCTGGCCACCAAAATTGACGCCGCAATAGATGCAAAGTCTTTACAAACCCAAAATGCCCCGCAAGTTTGGCCCCGTGAACCAGTCCCAGCACCTCTTTTCGGAGCACTTCGGGGACATAAAGCTTACCCCCCTGCAACCACAAAGAGCCCTGTTGGTCGAGATGTGCGGGGAGAACCTGCAGATCCGCCACTCTCAGAGAAGCGTCCCGGAGCCGCTGTTGAAAAGCCTCCGGGATTCCCTTGAGGGGAGGAAAATCCTGGCGGTGGGACTGGGACTGGGTGGTCACTGCAAGTCCCGAGACTTCCCCTCTCTGTTCAGGGGTAAACAAGGAATCCACCGGCCGGTCAAAGTTATTGCGGTGTTGGGGGAGTCTAGAAAGAGCATCCGCTAACGCATTGTCCTTCCCTGGCACATGTTTCAGGACAAAGCGGAATTTGGCAAAAAACTGTGCCCAACGAATCTGTTTCGCGGTGAGCTTTCTAGCCCCTTTTAAGGCCTCTAGGTTCTTGTGATCGCTGCAAACCTCAAAAGGGATCTCTGCCCCTTCCAGAAAATGCCTCCAAATGGTGAGGGCATGTTTAACAGCGGCGGCTTCCTTCTCCCAAATGGCCCAGTTGATTTTGGATTGGGAGAATTTTTTAGAAAAATAGGCACAAGGTTTCAGCTGACCGTTCTCATCCCGTTGCAAGAGGGGGCCCCCCATGGCGACGTCAGAGGCATCGACCTGGACCACGAAAGGTTTTTCACAATCAGGGTGCGCGAGAACGGGTTCGGACGAAAAAAGCAGCTTGAGCGTATCGAAAGCCTGCTGGCAGTCCGAAGTCCATGGCAACCGAGCAGAGGGCAAGGCGGCTCCCGCCCCTTTCCCTTTCGTGCGCAGGAGCGAAGTGAGGGGGAGCGCTACTTGGGCAAAATTAGGGATGAAGTTTCGGTAAAAGTTAGCAAAGCCCAAAAACTGCTGTAAATGTCTGCGCGTGGTGGGGGGGGGGTCCCACTCCATTACCGCCCGAACCTTCTCGGGATCCATCTCTAAACCTTGATGGGAAATCACATACCCCAGAAAGGTGATGGAGGGTTGATGGAAATCACATTTAGAAACCTTAGCAAACAGTTTGTGCTCGTGCAGCCGCTGCAGCACCTCGCGCACCAGTTGTACATGCTCCTTCATGGTTTTCGTATAAATGAGAATATCGTCCAAGAAAACCACCACCCCGCGGAACAATAAATCATGAAGCACTTCATTAATTAATTGCATGAACACACTCGGAGCCCCCGAAAGTCCGAACGGCATCACTAAATACTCAAACATTCCAAAACAACTGGAGAAGGCAGTCTTTGGTTCGTCCCTTTTTCGTATGCGGACTCGGTGGTAAGCCTCCACCAAATCCAATTTGGTGAAGATTCAGCCCTCTTTCAATTGTGCGAGAAGGTCTGGAATGAGAGGGAGGGGGTATGCATTAGACTGAGTGACAGCATTCAGTCTACGGAAATCAATACACAGTCTTAAGTCTCCCGTCTTTTTCTTGACAAAGAAGGCGGGGGCCGAGTATGGAGCCTTAGACGGGCGGATAAAGCCCCGCGCCAAATTGGTGTCCAAATAATCTCGCAGCACCGCCTTTTCATTAGGACTCATGGGGTAGACCTTCCCCTTGGACAATTTGCCATCCCCCACTATCTCGATAGCACAGTCCGTTTCCCGGTGGGGGGGGCAGTTCATCGCATTCCCGCACGTCAAACACATCGGCAAACTGGGAATACTCGTTGGGAAGCTGGGGCAGTGGAATCCCGACAGAAGGGGCCCCTACGAGGGCGGCTGCGGGAGTGTGCAGTACTCGGTCTTTATCATGAAGTTCACACGGGTTGCGGGGAAAGGTGAGCGTCCGCTCAACCCAGTCTATGGAGGGATTGTGCCCCAGCAACCAATTCATCCCTAACACAATGGGTGCGGTGATGGGGGCAATGGTAAAATAAAGTCGTTCCCAATGCTCCCCTATAGCCATGACGACCGCGGCGGTGCGGTGAGTTACAGGTCCTTTTTTAAAGTCACTGCCATCCATCTGGGAAAAGCGGATGGGTTCAGGTAGCCGCTTTCGCTTAATGCGCAATTGTTGGGCAGCCTCTTCGCTTATCAGGGTGCGGGCACAACCCGAGTCAACTAGGGCCGTAAATTCTAACGTGGGCCCCCCTTTAGGCAGTGAGAGATTGACCTTTACATACACATTGTCTTCCTGAGTGCTTACCATCAGTGGAGCTCCTTGCACAACGTTCGGAGCGGTCTGCTGAGGAGCCCCCTTTACAGCAGACCGACGACGTTTTTTGCCGGCATGTCCCAGTCCTCCTCCTCGCTGGAGGAAGCAGCTGCGGTATTTGTAATCCGTGACTCCGATGAGTCAAAGGCTTCATTTGTAATCCATGGCCCCGATGGGCCGGCAGAGTTCGAGGCTTCGACCTCGGCGCGTGCGTGCAAGGCCGAGGGTGTCAATGCTGTAGTAGAATGCTATCTAAGGTGTTATGTCAATTACCACCAGGACGATTGGTGCTACGTGAATTCTTGGACAAGAATTTGGCGAGGGGTTTCATCCGGCCATCTACCGCCCCCTCTTCAGCCCCTGCCTTCTTTGTGTGCAAAAAGACGGGTGATTTGTGCTTATGCATCGACTTTCGGAAACTCAATGCAGTCAACCAATCCAATGCCTATACCATCCCTCTGATCTCGGATCTCTTGGGACAATTAAAGGAAGGGCGTATCTTTACAAAACTTGACTTGGTGGAAGCCTACTACAGGATCAGGATTTGTGAGAGCGATGTACCTCTCACAGCCTTTTCCAGTTGCTTTGGCATGTATGAATTCTTAGTGATGCCTTTCGGACTAAAAGGGGCCCCTGGGGTTTTCATGCAATTCATTAATGAGATCCTACATGACTTGTTGTATAGGGGCGTGGTGGTTTATTTGGATGATATTTACTCTAAAACTATGGACAAACACGTTGCCTTGGTAAGGGAAGTATTGCAACGCCTCAGAGACAATCAGCTCTATGCTAAGGTGTCTAAGTGTGAATTTCACCAAAAACAGTTAACCTTCCTGGGCTATATAATTTTGCACCACGGACTTACCATGGATCCTGACAAGGTGCAGTCAGTAACCAATTGGGAACCACCCTCCACCGGTAAGCAGGTTCAGCAATTTCTGGGGTTCGCTAACTTCTACAGGGGGTTCATCCCTAACTTCACTCAAATCACACTCCCCATCATGGATCTCTTTAAGACTAAGGGAAAAGGCAATGCCGCCACGTTGCCTTCAGCTAAAATCAACTGGACCCCCCAGTGCCAAACCGCCTTTGATACTCTCAAGCGACTGTTTACCTCTGAACCAGTATTAAAGCACCCCGATCCTGATCAGATGTTTATAGTTCAGGTTGACGCCTCAGACATGGCAATGGGGGGTGCACTTTTACAGCAGGGGAGGGATGGTCTTCTGCATCCATGCGCTTACTTCTCTAAGAAGTTCACGCAATCTCAGCTCAACTGGCCAATCTGGGAAAAGGAAGCGGCTGCCATCCACCATGTCCTTACAGTGTGGAGACAGTTTTTGGAGGGGTCTAAAGTCCCTATTGAGGTATGGAGCGATCACAAGAACCTGGAGGCACTCACGGGGTCCCGTAAACTGTCCGCGAAACAAGTTCGCTGGGCGGACTTCTTTGCTCAGTTCTGTTTCGTACTGAAACATGTGCCGGGGAAGCAAAATGTCCTGGCTGATTCTCTATCCAGACTTCCCCAATATCCCACCAAGGTTGAATGCCCCACGGAGTCCCTGTTCACTCCTGCTCAAAGGGGTTTGCTGCCCACTCTAGCAGTCCAAACCCGATTGCAAGCCTGGCTCCCACAGCAACCCCCACAAGGGGGCACTTCAAGCGCAACCACGCCGATCAGCCCGGCCGTGCCACCCCCTCGCCTCCTTCGCCAGCCCCGCCGGCATCCGGTCACTCTGACAATCCAACCGTCCGACCCTCCTCAGGGACGTCCCCTCCCTCCAACACGGAGTCCACACCGCCGGATGGGTTGGATCTCACAGACTCTTTTTTGGCCTCACTTCGTTCCGCTTACAAAGCCGAACTCTCTAGGCAAGCCCTCCCCTCTGCTCTAACTGAATGTGGAGGTTTATGGTACAAAGACTCTAAACTGTATGTGCCTAAGGAGCTCCGAAAAGAAGTCCTACAGCTAGTCCATGGAGCCAAGACAGTGGGACACTTTGGGTTTCTAAAAACTTTGCACTTATTGCGGAGGCAGTTTTGGTGGGCGGGCATGCGAACTGACGTGGATTCATCCATTCGCAGTTGCCCGGTCTGCGCTATGGTCAAAAGAGCCCAAGGAAAACCGCCCAGATTGTTGCAACCGTTAGAGATCCCCACTAGACCTTGGGAAGTGATTGCTATGGATTTTATGACTGACCTCCCCCTCAGCGAGGGAAAAACTGTACTTTGGGTAATCACGGACCTGTTCTCTAAACAGGTGCATCTTGTCCCTTGCGCAGGTATCCCATCCGCTCCAAAACTGGCCCGCCTCTTTGTGTCACATGTCTTCCGTCTACATTCCTTTCCGCTCAAGATGATAAGCGACCGCGGAAGTAGCTACGTAGCTAAATTTTGGAAAGCTTTCTTAAAATTAGTGGGGGTAGAACAAGGTCTCTCGATTGCTTTCCACTCCCAAACCGATGGCCAAACCGAACGAGTGAATGCTGTACTAGAATGCTACCTGCGCTGTTATGTTAACTATCATACGGATGATTGGATTGAATTGTTACCCTTTGCTGAATATGCGTACAATAATGCTGTGCATCAGTCCACTGGTTTTAGCCCCTTTCAGGCCGTTTATGGGCAAGACTTCGGACCCATAAGCCATAACGATGTCTCCAGGGTGGAGGGGGGTGAAAGTGTTGCTGACTGGGTCCACACAATTCAGACAACCTGGCCTTGGCTGGTACGAAATCTGGAGTGAGCTAGACGTAAATACAAAGCTCAAGCTGATAAACATCGCTCACCAGGCAAAGACTACTCAGTGGGGGACATGGTCTATTTGTCCACCAAGAACTTAAGGTCCAACCGCCCGTGTAACAAATACGTGGGTCCTTTCCCCATTGTTGTATCATTAACCCAGTGACTGTAGAACGTTCGCTCCCAAAGTCACTCCGGCGGGTCCATCCTGTCTTTCATGTCAGTTTGCTGAAACCACATGTGCCTGCTCCCGAGTGGCATCCTGAACCACTTCCTGAAATACCGGTGATGGTTGGGGGAGAGGAGCATTTTGAAATTGCGAAAATCTTGGACTCCCGTATCCATCATGGATCTCTCCACTATTTAGTTTGTTGGAAACATTTCGGTTCCGCTCACGATGAGTGGGTACGCGCACGTGATGTGTCTGCGCCCCGTTTGGTTCGCCAGTTCCATGCTGCCTATCGTCACAAACCAGCGCCACCAAATGGACCGGTGGGGAATGGTGGGGAGGAGGCCTAAAGGAGGGCAGGATGCCAAGCCTGCTTTCCACTGCTCTCAGCAGCCTGTCAGACTGTTTTGGTTTTTGAGGCCTTTCAAGGCTAACTGTTGCATTCCTATTCCAGCGATAACTCCTGTGGGAACGGCGCCTCGATGGGAGGGGGGTTACCGTGACCCGTTGTGATTCATGCTTTCCAATATAACCCTCGTACTTCCAATATAACCCTCGTACCCCCCCGTCGTGCCAATTTACCTGTAGCTCTGCAAACCTGTATGTTTTCCAATAAATCAGCTCTCTTTTGGACTCCTCGTCTGTGGATGCTGTTTGTGGGATTACCATGGGGACAAGTGCTCACAACCTTCCACTCATGTGACAGGACATCATAAATGCAGCACATGCTCTGTTTGCCCACTGAGTTTGCCTGTTAAAGAATTGGGAGCCTCATCCATAGGGTTTAAATTTAGTCTCAAGCACTTTACCAATTGTGCCTCGAAACAGGTGGTGTATACAATCAGGTGGCCCTGTGACAAGATGTATATAGGAAGCACTCTGAGATCTGTGCACACCCGCATCTGGGAACACAGATCTCACATTCGAGCTCATATTAAAGAAACCCCTTTGAACATTTTCTAGAAAAAGGGCATAGGGAGAACGATCCCCTCTTTTTTGTGTTATGGCAGGACTGATCATACCCACTCAATGACAAGGTTGTCCAGAGGATTCTTGTTCAACAGGAAATGAAATTTATTTTTTGTTTAGAACTTTGTCACCACAGGGTCTCGATACTGAATTTGATTTATCCTGTTTTGTATAAGAGTAGCTATTATGAGCTCTCTATACTAGTACTATGGTATACTAGTAGCTCTCTATACTAGTACTACCGTTAAATCAAGGAACTGCGGAGTTAGTCAGTTTCACCTGTGGGCAGAAAGAGAATTATTTGTACAGCTGGGTTAGGGAGCACTCACTTCTGCGAGGCATCTTTGAACCCTTTGTGGTCAATTTCAGGCCTCCTTCTAATGGTTTCAGGTAAGCAGCATTTGTAGATGCTGTTGTATTTTTATGATAATGATAGCAATTAGGAATAGCAGTGTATGTAGGTATGTTTTGGCATGTTTTTTTTTGTTATTCATCTTTAGAAGCCGATACATGAGGCAACGAATTCCTAAGACTTATAAGGCTAGATGCAAGCACTTGGAACACTAATTGCAAGCTAAAGAAGTATCCAAAACATGGAAATATCTGGAATTCACGTTCTTACAATCTTTGTGTGATGTTCTTGCTAAGTTCTGCTCATCTTTTGGGGGGGATTGGCTAGCACTGTTGAGTCCACCAAACTTGGAATTTTCTGCTACATTCTTCAGTGACCGTGCTGGGCTATACCAACTTTTGTGGATGTTTAAGCCTGGATTTTGCCACTGCTGCTCATGCTGAAGGTTTCATCTGCTATTTCAGCTTCAGACTGTGGGTACAGTGTACCTTACTTGGACACTTGCCCAGGATTGTATTTACGTAGCATTATTTCCTTCATTGTCATATGTGTTGTGTGCATTTCCTGTATATTTGCGGAGTAAGTTAGGTTGGTTGCTTAGTAGTTGTAGTTTCCATTAGACTAGTTGTTAGTAGTAAAGTTTAGTACATTAGTGAAAAATTGTTTATATTACCAATTTTATATATTTAATAGATATTGAACTGAGCTTGCATGTTGTTTGTTATTTTCAACCTCCAGGTGGTGGCTGGAGATCTCCCGCTATTACAACTGATCTCCAGCCATAGACCTCAGTTCACCTGGAGAAAATGGCTGATTTGGAAGGTGAACTCTATGGTATTATACCCCACTGAAGTCCCTCCCCTCCCCAAACCCCACCCTCCTCAGGCTCAAACCCCAAAATCTCCAAATATTTCCCAACTCGGAGCTGGCAACCCTAACTCAGTAGATAGAAGCAAGCAGAAATGAGATTAGATGCAAAAGAGGAACTCTGATGGCCAATGTGTTGCTCCTCTAGGGTTACCAGCCTCCAGATGGGGCCTGGAGTTCTCTCAGAATTACAACTGATCTCCAGACTACAGAGATCAGTTCTCTTGGAGAAAATGGCTACTTTGGAGGTTGGAATCTATGGCATGATACACTGCTAAGATACTTCCCCTCCTCAACTCCATCTTCTCCAGCCTCCACCTCCCAAATCTCCAGGAATTTCCCAACCCAGAGTTGGCAACTCTACTGCTCACCCTCTGTGTGTGTCTCTGTGTAAGGAAAGCTGTTAATGCTATGCCTTCAATGAGCAGCTGAAATAAATAATAACTGGAGATAGGGTTGCCATGCCAAGCCTGGCAAAGGGAGGGAGGGCTGGGGGTGGTGACATGGGTATGTGTGTGTGACATTAGCAATGTCGCCAACATCACTATATCACTTACAGGTAAAACCTGAATGTGACAAAGGGTAGCTCTAGGAATTGCCAAAAAACGCTGTGATAAAACCATAGAGTTTCTAGTGTCCTTTGTTAAAAAAAACTAGTTGCCAACCAGGAACTTCATGACTAGCCCACTGAATGGGGCTGAGCACTTACATGCAGGACCATAGGGACTGTAATTGACTATATAGTTCCAGTATCAACTCTTCCAGTCCATGATGAGGCAACTGTGTAAATAGGGCCTGCTTCTCTTGACTGGTGATATTTTAAGTCTGACTTATGTCAGGTAGGCTGGGAACACAACTTTCTTTGAAGTAAATTTACACACTTGGCTAATTACAGGATAAGTCCTTCTACTGCCGTTTGTACTAGTGTGAAAATGTGACAAGTAAAATGGGTGCATGTCGAACAAATTCAGAATTACTATTTTAACCTTGGACATGTGGTACTCATTTTGACAGAAGTTGTGACCTCAATAATATTACTCCCATTTGTCAATATCTTGAAAAAATGGTTTGACGTTGAGAGGCAGTTCCAAAGGCTCCATTAAATAACTGCAATTACTCGAAAGAATGATGTAGTCAGCCATTTTAATAATGGCTGTGTACCTGGGGTTTCTCTTTAGAATTTCAACACTTAACAGCCTTCTTCACAAGTGAGCAAAAATGTCTGGCTTTGAAAGATTCTTTCCTATGACACCAATTAAATGCGTTTGGAGTCCATTCAGTTTGAATGTAACGAACAGCAACAGTTACACAGCATGTTTAAAAGTTTAAATTATTAGTGCATAATAAAACACCAGATGCGAGAAAACACTAATAAATAACGTGCATAGCTTTTGTGTGAGGGCTGGCCTCAAAGCAGAGGCTGGGAAGATGGCAACAAATTGAGGAGAGGTGATGTGGCAACCTGTTGCCATGACAACGGAGGCACGGCCCAGAGAATTACAAGTCTTTTGTGCATGGCTGTTTCAATCACTGTCACCCCTTGGACGACTTTGGGTCTTTGTGTTGATTACTCATGCCTTTTCTGACTGTCAGAGGTCGCCTCGTTCTCCCCCTGAGTTTTCCCGCGTTTTGCCCGCATTTTTAGACCTGTTTTATTTCTAATTTGAAAACATGGGCAAAACACGGGGAAACACAGGGGGAGGGCAAGGTGACCTCTGGTAGTCGTAAATGGCATGCATAATCAACACAAAGACTGAAGTCGTCTGAGGGGTGACAGCGAGTGAAACAGCCGTGCACAAAAGACCACAGAGAAGAATTCCAGTCCCAATGCCAAGTGACAGAGACATGTTCCCTTGTGAGATATTTATTCATTGAAGTATTTTTACCCTGCTTTTCTCCTCTTAGAGACAAGGCCCAAAGCAGCTTACAACAGGGAGGAAACCCCCCCCACACACACACACACACTGTAAACGAGTAAGCATCCAAAAAACACAATAGCATCTTGGGCCAGTTCTGGACTCATTGCAGGCTTGACTGAAGGCACAGGCTGCAAGCCATGATCTACGAAAGAAATGCCCTTTGTCTTGAATTCAAGTAAGGTTGCCAGGCTGCCGCCTGGAACCCCTGAGAGCATTTGGAGGCTGGGAGGAGGAGGAGGAGGAGAAGAAGACGAGTTGGCTTTTATGTGCCAGTTTTCTCTACCTTTTAAGGAGAATAAACTGGCTTACAATCTCCTTCCCTTCCTCTCCCCACAACAGACACCTTGTGAGTTAGGTGAGACTGAGAGAGCTCTAAGAGAACTGTGACTAGCTCAAGGTCACCCAGCTGGCTGCATGTGGAGGAGTGGGGAAACCAACCTGGTTCACCAGATTAGAGTCTGTCGCTCACATGGGGGAGTAGGGAATCAAATCTGGTTCTCCAGACTGGAGTTCTCTTAACCACTATACCATGCTGGCTTTCCAGCATGGACAGGCAACATCACACCTGGTGAAAACTGGAAGTGACATCATGATGTTGGGGAGGAGAGACACTCTAGGATTTGCAAAAACTCCATGGTTAAACCACAGTGTTTTTGGCAAATCTTTGAGCATCCTCTCTGACATCATGACATCACTTGGGGTTTCCGCTGGAAATGGTATTTACACACTGGCACAATGGTGACATGACCCCCCCCCAATTTGCTGCCATTTTCTCCCACCAGACTTTCATGTGCTGTCAAGCAACACTGGGAGGCCACAAGCCAGGGCAAGCCCTTGCCTGGGGTCAGAAGCCTAAATCCAAGGGCTCGTGCCTCAGGCTACGCCCAAGGCTTATAAAGTCTCTGAAAGAGGGAGGGGAAAAACAATCCTCAGCAAAGACCTTCCACTGCTAGCAACCATGTTTCTCCTACTCCTTCCTTCCCTCCAGCTGGCAGGAAGGCATAGTTCCTGATGTAAGAAAGAAGTATCTGATGTGAGGGGTAATAGGTAATGTCTAAAAGCAGCCAGAAAAGGGAGGATTCCCATAATGGGAGCTAGGAGGGAACTGGTGGGGATAATCTCACACCCCAGATTTCTAACTAGGGTTTAAGGTTTCACACGTTGTGGCAAGCTTGGGAGTGGAGGGCATTGGCAAATTCTGCTTTAGCAACCAATGACAAGAAATCATCATAGCCACACTCTGGATCTGGTCTCATTATTTAAAGTGAAAATTGTCTTCTTTTGGCAATATGTATATATCGCCAAAATAAAATAAAATTTTGTCTATCTATCTATCTGTCTGTCTGTCTGTCTGTCTGTCTGTCCGTCTATTCACACACACACACTGCTTTAGGCTAAAAAAGGAAAATGGGGGTGGTAAGGAGAAGAGAATTCAAAAATTTCATGTAGTTCTGGGGTCACAAACCTTTTCTTAAATTGAGAGCTACTTCCCTTCACCCCTGCATGTACCAAGGTTTGTTGTGTCTTAAAAACATAATGTGGACCAGTAAGAGCACCAGAAATGAAGCTATCAGCAAAGCATCAGTTAAAAATTCTATGAAATAAAACTTTTTTTTAAAAAAAAAAGAAGTCTCGATCTCACAGTTTTTTTGTAGGTCTTTTAGGGCAGAGATGGACAGAAGCATATGCCGGAGTGACTAGTCACTCTCCAAGCAATTCACATAGATGCCCACCCCTCCCCCATTGCTGCTGTGACAGCGCTTTAAAGGTATCACACAGCTTCTCTCATATTTCTCTTTTGTGACAAGGACACAAATTAGTGTTGCCAACTCTAGATTGGGAAATACCTGGAGATGTTGGGTGTGGAGCCTGAGGAGGGTGGGGTTTGGGGAAGGGAGGGACTTCAATGCCATAGAGTCCAATTGCCAAAGCGGCCATTTTCTCCAGGGGAACTGATCTCTGTCGGCTGGAGATCAGTTGTAATAGCAGGAGATCTCCAGCTAGTACCTGGAGGTTAGCAACTCTAAGGCAAATGCATCTCCCACCAAGCAGCCATTTTGTGACTGGCTCCTCTAAAAGAGCAGTGATTTTGAGAGTGGCACTTGAAAAAAAAAAACTAAGTAGCTCTCAGAAATATAAAGACTTGATTCCTCCAGAACTGATTAAAACAGATATAGACTGGTGGGCACCAGTTCTCGCAAAGCTCTTCACTTATATAGATCAAACTGCACAGATTCCCAGAGACTGGGGTTTGGCCATTATCATTCCAATTTACAAAAAAGGGATGAAGTCAGATCCATCAAATTATCGCCCTATAAGCCTTCTTAGTGTGGTGAGCAAACTTTATGCTAGACACCTGTCCTGGAAGCTCTGGGACTGGCTCGATAGAGAGGAGATTCTAGCAGAAGAACAAGCTGGATTTAGAAGAGGCCGTTCCATAATAGACCAATGCCTGATTCTATGCCACTTGGTGGAGAAATACACTGATAGATCGCGGGGGGGGGGGGGCTTTATGCAGCCTTCGTTGATTACAAGATGGCATTCGATAGCATCTCGCGTAACAGACTCTGGAAAAAATTAGAATCTTCTACTATAGATCGGAGACTGCTTGTCCTCATACGCACACTTCATGAAAATAATCATTTGGCAGTGAGATGTAACATCCATGGCCATTTATCACACAAGATACCAGTTAAAAGAGGAGTGAAGCAAGGATGTATTTTAGCTCCACTGCTCTTTAACTTTTATGTAAACTCTATGGTACGATGCCTATCTAACCCTAATTTCCACCCACCCATCATGGCAAACAGACCAATCTCCACACTCTTGTATGCGGATGACACAGTAATCTTAGCGCCTACAGAGGTAGGACTTAGAAGAGCCCTTAGAGCTTTGGCGTTTTACTGCAAAGAGGAGCACTTATTAATTAATTTTACTAAGACCAAAATCATGGTCTTCTCTCAGAAGACCAGAAAACATAAGTGGCAGATAGACGGCCATGAGATCGATCAAGTCAAGATGTTTAGATACCTTGGCATAACATTTCAAGCCTCTGGCTCATGGTCAGCTCAGCTGTCCCAAGTGTCTGAGACATCCCAGAGGACTGCCATGGCAACTTTGAGATTCTCCCTTACTAAAGGGGGTGCCCATATACCTTCTGCCATGAAAGTCTTCCAGGGGAAAGTGTTCCCTCAACTCACGTTTGGGTCGCAGATATGCCTCTATAACAGTTTTCACAAATTAGAAGTAGTCCAGTCAAAATTTCTCAGATCCTTATTCTGTGAAGCTCATATATATTTCTGTTTATCCCAGCAAAACAGTGCTTTCTATATTCTCTATAATTGCTTAAAATATATTATTAATAAAATCATTCTACAATATATTGTGAAGTTTGGTTCACTAAAAAATATAATTCATATTTAAGATAGTAGCCTAACATTAACTCAGTTTGTAGGAGCAGTATGAATAACAGAGGGCAGGTTGTCAGTTATGAGGTCCTTCTCCCCTGCTCTTGGAACCGTACAAATTCAAAAGAACCATCTTACTTTCTGAAGGATAATTTAATAAGTTACATCTGGATTGATGTGTAAAATCTGAATGAAGCCATCAATGGTTTAAGCATTCTGTTGACATGTCATATTTTCATTGCTTAGCTAAAATAATTAGTAACGATGATGCTCCTCAAAATACGCCTCTGCTGCTAGATAATCCTGTCCAATGAGCAGCCGCTGGCCAGAATCTCTCCTCTTCCTACCACAGGCAGTGCTGAATAGCACAAAGTGCTTTATTGTGCAAAGAGCTCATGAGAAACTGCAAGGGAGCCTCTTTGCCTGGCTTGTTTCCCTCACTAAGCTGCCCAGGAAGTTGATGTCTGGCTTTCATCCATCTCCTTAAAAACAGGTCTGAACATTTAACTGAAAAGAAAATGTGAATTAATGTAACATCTTAATAATTATAGAGATATTACATGGCCTGGTCTTGTTCCATCTGGACCATCTTTATGTTGCTTGGGTATAGATATTGCCCTGATCAACCCATTATTGACAATCAACATGGTACTTCTAGAAATGATTGGATTCCTCCATGTCCATCCCATGATGGATTTGATCCTTCTGTATTTCTTGGGAATTCCTTCAATGGTTGTTGATCCAAGTTCATGTACTTCCAAGGAGCAGAACCCCAGGAATAAAGAGAGAACTTTGTATGCCCATTTATTTCTACAATTCAGAAATGTAAAAATAAGCAAACAAGACTCAGAAAAAAATTTAGGCGTAGGGATACTGTATTCACAGAGAAAGAAAGAAAGAAAGAAAGAAAGAAAGAAAGAAAGAAAGAAAGAAAGAAAGAAAGAAAGAAAGAAAGAAAGAAAGAAAGAAAGAAAGAAAGAAAGAAAGAAAGAAAGAAAGCTTTATTGACCTGGCAGATATCATTAGCCCAGGTCACTGGAATATAAAAATTCAAGTCATGAGTGTAAGATGAAATATGATATAATTGGTTGATTTACCTACATCAGGAAACAGACTTGGACATTAAAATTCTGGGACACAATTTATAGAAAAGAAAGACTGAAAGGGACACCGGGGGATACTCTGCTATATGGGCAAGGAAGTACGTTAGCCCCAGAGAGAGGCATGCCATGGCTATCTGACTGCGGCAGGAAAGGCAGCTGATCCTGTAGGGAAGGAACCTATGAAACAGTAACTAGAGGTTTAGTGGCCTCCAGGGGACGATGACAAAAGGAAATCAGAAAACAGATAAGGAAGGCCTGTAGGAACGTTAGAATACATGATTATAAATTGGGAGACAGGGGAGTATCCATTTACCACTTAATAGAGAAAACATCTGTGAGATTACTGGAGAACATTGTGTGTTCCCAATTTGCAAAGTACCATAAGGCAAGTTTTGTTTTTAAATGGCAAATAATATAGACGTACAAAAAAGTAAGGGGTGAAGGCATGATGAGGCATTTGGAGGAGGGCCGATGCTAGAGTTTAGTAAAGTTAGCAGCAGGTTCTGGATCCACCACAGCTAAGTTAAAGCCCTCCTTTTCTGCAACCACGATCCCTAGCTGTGTGTGCACATGAGGAGCACCTAGGCTTACCAGGTCTCTGCTCCACCGGCGGGAGCTCTTCAGCAGCGCACGACCCGGTTTACAACCGGAAGTGCCGTGCGCGAGGTGCGTGCACACGCAGGCATGTTTGCCTGCCGACCCTCAGGTGGTCGGCGGGCAGAGGGGCAAATTGCCGGGGGTTTGCCCACCACCACTGGGCACCTGGCAACCCTAAGCCCTGTGGATTGGCGGGATTTTACCGGCCACCACCGAGCACTTGGCAACCCTAGGAGCACCTAGGGTTGCCAGGTCCCTCTTTGCTACCGGCGGGAGGTTTTGGGGGCGGAGCCTGAGGAGGGTGGGGTTAGGGGAGGGGAGGGACTTCAATGCCATAGCGTCCAATTGCCTAAGTGGCCATTTTCTCCAGGTGATCTGATCTCTATCGGTTGGAGATTAGTTGTAATAGCAGGAGATCTCCAGCTAGTACCTGGAGGTTGGCAACCCTAGGAGCACTTCACATGCACTTGTGAATTAGGTAGGGGGAATGAGGACAAGAAAATGGAGATTAGAGTTTTGGGGATGGGATGAATGGTTGCATACTCTGCTAGGCTACAGCTGTGGCCCACAATAACTCAAAAGCACCAGCTGGCTGAGAAGGCTTGTGATTGGAAAAGCCAGACAGTGAATTTCCAGACATGATAGAAAATTGGCTCGTGGAGGAAAGCCTGATCTGGTTACTTTCGATCTGAGAAAAGCATGCATGGGAAAAGCCTTTCTTTGAAGTATCTTGGTGTTTGCTGCAGCCAAAAGGGTTGACAAAAAGGTAGCCAAAAAGGTTGACAAAAAACCTAACAATAGACAGAATAACAGTTGGTTACAGACAAAAAATTAACAATGGTTTAATACCTTGTAAATCATTAAAAATCCATTAAAACCAAATGTGTTTGGGCCAATAGGCCAAATGGTATAATTTGTAAAATACACACAGTGGTATAATTTGTAAAATACACACGGTGGTATAATTTGCAAAATACACAAGTGCAATCATTCCAAATATTAAAATATGAAATATAACGATTCTGTCCAAGCTGTAAAACACATATAAGAAGTAGGGTCAGTTCATTATCTAGACATTGTTGGAATAACATAGGGCCATCCAGTCTCATTTTTCAGATAGTTGTTATATCTGGTCCAAATATCTCAGTAAGCAAGGTAAGAATGAATCCCAGCTCTATGGTTTGTATACATCCACATTCAGGCTCTATCCACAATTCTCCAGGAATCTCCTAACCCCAAGTTGGCAATCCCAGCCTGGGAGAGGGAGGGTTTTCTATTGCAGAAGAAGAAGGTGTTTTTAGACTTATTTTTAATATTTTTTATCAGTGCAATCCTAAGGACACCTTCCTGGGAGGAAGCCCCATTGAATAAACCTGAGTAGGCATCTGAGGCCATTTATGCAGGACTGTTTCCCCCTGATCACCCCCTCAGAGGTCGCCTTGCTCTCTCTGTGCATTTCTGTGCATTTTGCCTGCATTTTCCAGATTCTCGCTAAAATAGCATCTGGAAAACACAAGCAAAATGTGCGGAAACACACGGGGGAGCAAGATGATCTCTGATGGTCGGGAAAGGCATACATAATCCAAACCAAGCACTGGAACAGTCGGCGGGGGTGACCGTGGGGAAACAGCCCTGCATAAATGGCCTGAATATTCCTGGTTAGGATTGCTCTCTCTATCTGTTGCTTTAAACATTTGTTTTCGAAAACTCTTTCTACATTGTTGTTACCTACCTTGGGTCCTGAGATGCTCAGGAGAAATGTGGGCATATAAATAATTTAAATAAAATTGTAAACCTCCTTGTACCACAAGGAAAGGCAGGGTATAAATGTGTTAATAAATAAAATATCAATGAAATAAAAAAAGTTGAATAAAACCAATTTTTCAGTTCACCAAGTTGACCCTGATAAAGTCCAAGAAACCCCAGGGTTCCCCAGGAAGCCAAAGGAAACCCAAAATAATTTGTCTTTTTCATTTGCTTCTGTCCTCCGCTGCAAGAACATCTCAGCTCCATTTCATTGCATTCTTCAGATTCATTATCCCAGATGTTCCTGTGCCCTTTATACAGTATTATCATCCCAGGAATAATAATAGCATGAGAAGCATGGAGTCTGTAGGTACAAATGATCTCCCTGTGATCCAAGTCAGCACTGACTACAGGTAGCATACTGCCCCAGCCCTCTGCAATGCAAATGAGCTGATGTTGGCTGTTGGTCATGGACCGCTCTCCAGTCATTTCCTTAATGACTTGCTAATTTTCCTCCCTGTATCCTGTTCCTCATAGACTAGAACTTCACAACCTCACACAGACGACTGCAACTGAGATGTCAGCTGAAACTGATAGCATGCTCATATATGAATTTATGCCCACACTCGTCGCTCTGTATATTCCCACTTAGGGCCCATATTTATATCTCCAGGTTGTTCTTGGGCTTTGAAAGCAATACAGAATATATCAGCAGAAACATGACCATCAAGTATTTCCTTTATTAGCATGCAACTGCCTGCCCTTTGCATTTAGACTTCAAAAAGGGAGCATGCAGCATCACTTGTACTGGTCAGAATTTCATTTTCACTCATTTCTTCTTCTTCATGTATAATCATACCATTCAGTATTTCTTTTACACACCAAAAATGTACATTTACACTGAGAATAGAAGCACACAGAGGTTTCTTTTCACAATGCCATGATGGTTTCAAACATGTAGAATATTGGGTTATCTTTGTTGTGTGTGTGTTGTCAAGTCACTTCCGACTCATAGGTGGGGGGGACGACCCTATGAATCAATTTCCTCCAAAATGTCTCATTGTTAACAGCCTTGCTCAGGTCTTACAAAGGCCTGACGTTCCCCACCCCTGCTTTACATTCAACCCATCTCCTGTTGGGTCCTCTTTTTCTTATCTTTACTGGATTTTTATGTTATGTTCCCTAGGCATGACTCTGCGAAGCAAAGCGCTTATCAATCCCATTGACTGAATGAAATTTAGCAAAGTGTTCCAGTGAAATCAACAATACTGAAAAGTGCTTCACTTTGCTCAGATATCACACCAGTAACATGAACAAGGAAGCAAAACCTTTTGAATTCCTACCTCCTTTAGGTCCCCCCTTGAATTCCTTATTTCAAGGAATTGTTTATTTCTTTATTTCAGAAGTACTCACAGGAAAAAGACATACACCATAACTGCAAACAGCAACTTTTATTTAATATATAGCAAATTATGCCCATTTAGGTACTCTAACCAAATCAGTGAACATTTCTTTCCTAATAATACCTACCTGGCTCAGTTAAAGAAAGAGCCATAGACTTGCCAGAATCAATGACCTACGTGTTCAGCTCACACCTGCAGAGCCAGCGTGGTGTAGTGGTCAAGAGCAGCAGACTCTAATATGGAGAACTGAGTTTGATTCCCTACTCCTCCACATGAAGCCAGCTGGGTGACCTTGAGCCAGTCACAGTTCTCTTAGAGCTCTCTCAGCCCCACCTACCTCACATTGTGACTGTTGTGTGGAGGAAAGGGAAGGAGATCGTAAGCAGGTTTGAGACTCCTTAAAAGGTAGAGAAAAATAGCATATAAAAACCAACTCTTCTTTTTCTCCTTATTCAATTCCCCCATCTGATGTAAATCACATTAATTCCAGTGGGAATTATGAAACAGAAGATCCTAATGACTCAGGGCTGTACCTACAGGGGGCATGGAGGCAATGCCCCCTTAGAAATATGGCATGCTCCCTCCCTGAACTCGTAGCTTTCATTTTAAAAAAGTAAGTCTGTAGCCCTTTTTGTTGGAGAGTTATGAGGGAAGAAGTGGCAGATGTTTTCTACAGGATTGCCCGGGAAGGACTAGTGGAGCTGCAAATCAGCTACAGTGGAGTTAGTTAACCTTCCTCACCAAATTCATTGTCTTCACATGTACAGAGTGCTTTCCCCTCCCTGTACAGTAAACACAAACAAATACCTACACAGTATTAGGGGATTTCATCCATCTGAGAGCCAAACTATATGTTACATGTTTTCACTTGTTTACACGTGTTTTCCTGTGTTCCCCACAGTGACACAGCAACCGCAGGAAATGCTTATTAAGAAATGGAGAGCCAAAGCGGGAAGCAGAGAAGGAATTAATGGTCACTTCAAATAGGAAGCAGAGAGCAGGAATCAATGGTCAGGTCTCCCAGTGGAGGGATGTGAGCAGTGGGGTCCCTCAGGGATCTGTGTTGGGACCAGTGCTTTTCAACCTGTTCATCAATGACCTGGAGTTGGGATTGAACAGCAAAGCAGCCAAGTTTGCAGATGACACCAAATTATTTAGGGTGGTTAAAACAAAATTGGATTGTGAAGAGCTCCGAAAGGATCTCTACAAACTGGAAGAATGGGCATTAAAATGGCAAATGAGATTCAATGTGAGCAAGTGTAAAGTGATACATATTGGGGCAAAAAATCCCAACTTCACATATACACTGATGGGATCTGTGCTGACAGCAACAAACCAAGAAAGGGATCTTGGGGTGGTAGTGGATAGCTCAATGAAGATGTCAACCCAGTGTGTGGCTGCTGTAAAAAAGGCAAATTCCATGCTGGCCATAATTAGACTAGGAATAGAGAATAAATCTGCTGATATCATACTGCCCTTGTACAAATCTATGGTGAGACCACACTTGGAATACTGTGTACAGTTCTGGTCACCACACCTAAAAAAGGATATTACAGAGCTTGAGAAGGTGCAGAAAAGAGCAACCAAAACGATTAGGGGACTAGAGCAACTGCCCTATGAGGAGCGATTAAAACGCTTAGTACTGTTTAGTTTGGAAAGAAGGCGGCTGAGGAGAGACATGATAAAGGTCCATAAAATTATGCATGGTTTGGAGAGAGTGGACAGGGAGAAGTTTTTCTCCCTCTCCCATAATACTAGAACGCGGGGTCATCTGCTGAAGCTGGAGGGTGAGAGATTCAAAACAGAAAAAAGTATTTTTTCACACAACACATAGTTAAATTGTGGAACTCCCTGCCCCAAAATGTGGTGATGGCTACCAACTTGGAAGGCTTTAAGAGGGGAGTGGACATGTTCATGGAGGAAAGGGGTATTCATGGCTACTAGTAAAAATGGATACTAGTCATGATGCATACCTATACTCTCCAGGATCAGAGGAGTATGCCTATTATCTTGGGTGCTTTAGAACACAGTCAGGATGGTGCTGCTGCAGTCGTCTTGTTTGTGGCTTCCTAGAGGCACCTGGTTGGCCACTGTGTGAGCAGACTGCTGGATTTGATGGGCCTTGGTCTGATCCAGCAGGGCTTTTTAATGTTCTTATGTTCTTAAAGCGGGCTTAGAACACTGTTGTGGGGGGTAGGAATGGCTCCTGCCTCTTCCTCAAGTAGTTTTCTCACACAGAAACTCCACAGAGAGGTTTATTTCACCAATTTTGCTGCTCTATGTGAATATGGTTGCCAACCTCCAGGTACTAGCTGGAGATCTCCCGCTATTACAACTGATCTCCAGCTTATAGTTAGAGATCAGTTCACCTGTAGAAAATGGCGGCTTTGGCAATTGGACTCTATGTTGGAGTGAGAGCGACTCAGCATGCCTGGACATTGGGGGGCGCTATGTTACTCTTAAGTTTGTAGTTGCTGTTTCTTTAATGAGATGTTGCTGTTTGGGTGAATTTGGGGGGGCTGCACTCTAACTCCTCCTTCTCCTTTCTCAGCAGCCATTTTGTCTCTTTGCTCTTTCCACATGGTCTGCAAAGGAGGCAGACGTTTCTACAGGTCTCTCCTGCATAAACCATACAATCATTCTCACACTCACATGACGCTGGATTAACTAGCCACTTGTATAGGGACATGTATTCTTTAGATGAGGCTTTCTATCTTTTATCAACTGCAACAAGAATGTTAACAAACTGAACCTGAATAAATGTACGTTCTACTTTTTTTTTGCAATTTACTTCTTGGGAAGACTGAATTTATTGCACTCAATATCTTGCTTCCATGACTGGGCAAACTCTGCTATATTAACCAAATATAAAATCCCAACAGGGTTATGATGGCCCAGAGTGAATTTTAAATTTTTTTCCTACTTGTTTATTCTCTTGCTTGTGTAACTACAAGGCCTTACAGCTTGCCAGCAAGGTGACAAAAGAAGCTGGGAATTTGCCTAACAGCTCCTCCTAAGCTCTGAGTGCAGAAGGTTTTTCTCTCTCTTCCCCATTTCTTGGAATGCAGATATTGCACAGAGAAAGGCCATCCTTGAGACACTAAACAGCAACAATTTTAATGCATGGCTTTTTAGAATTGAGCATCAGCTCAAAGAGGAAAGAGCTAATTTTTCATTAACTGCTCCACGACCTTCAGGTCCTGAAAATGAAGTCACGAGATGGGACAATGCAGATGGCAAAACACAAAATTTAATTATAAGTACACTGGCTAATTCCCAATTGGTCTACATAAAGGGACAAGAAACAGCAAAAGGGATGATTGAAGCCTTAAGGAAAGTTTTTGGCGAGCAAGATGAAGCAAGCAAAGTCTCAATGTTTAGGGAGCTTTTCTCCATCAGACTACAGGAAAATGGAAATGCAGAAACCCATATTGAAACTTTATTAAATCTAATTGACAAGCTTGCCACTGCTGGTGAATTATTGTCGAAGGCTTTCACGGTCAGAGTTCATTGGTTCTTGTAGGTTATCCGGGCTGTGTAACCGTGGTCTTGGAATTTTCTTTCCTGATGTTTCGCCAGCAGCTGTGGCAGGCATCTTCAGAGTAGTAACACTGAAGGACAGGGTCTGTCCTTCAGTGTTACTACTCTGAAGATGCCTGCCACAACTGCTGGCGTAACGTCAGGAAAGAAAATTCCAAGACCACGGTTACACAGCCCGGATAACCTACAAGAACCAATGCTGGTGAATTGTTAGATGGCAGTTTAAAAGTTGGACTGTTTTTAAGTTCTCTCCCTGAATCTTACTCTGCATTCATTTCAACATTTAATGGAAAAGATTCTAAGTTGGAGGATGTTCTAGGGCTAATCAGAGCTGAGTACTGCAGGCAAAAGGGCTATCATGAGCAGAACAAAAGCAAAGAATGATTCAAGTTACATGGTCCGCGAGACCAGGCCAAAGTGGGCAGGAACTGAGCCAATTGATCACAGAAAACCCAGACAAAAGAAATGTACCTATCTGTTTCAATTGCAGTAAGCCAGGTCATATTCAGAGGGAGTGTTTGCTCAATAAAGATGCAAATACCAACAGCAGCAAACAAACTCGCCCTGTATCACAGAGACAAAAGGATTTTTCCTCAAGAAAGCAATTTGATTTTTGTGTCTCATGTAACACAAACTGATAAAAATCATAAGCCTTGGCTGATTGATAGTGGTGCTTCCATACATATGACATCAGATATAAATTAATTTACTGAGTTGTACACAAATGCTGCAGGAAGAGCAAATGGAGACAAATTAGAAATTAAAGGAAAAGGGAAGATTATTTTAAATTGCCAAATAGACGACAGTGGGACTAAAATTGCTGCAGACAATGTCCTGTATATTCCAGATTTAAAGGCAAATTTGTTAAGTGTGCCCACACTTTCAGAAAAAGGAATTGATGTACACTTTGAGAATAACGTATGTACTATTGCGCAGCAAGGTGAGCTATATTCCACAGGTGCTCTCAGAAATGGAGTCTTTGAATTGGATGGCCAGGAACCAAAGGCCTGTACAGCCAAGACAACCTCTGATCAGAAGTCTCTTGAACTTTGGCACAGGAGATTTGCTCATCGTGATGCAGAAGCCATATTAAAACTACAAACAAAGGACTTGGTAACAGGTATCAATATCAAAGAGTGTTCCAATGATGATCAGTTATGTGAATGTTGTATAAAGGGAAAGGCAACTCAGCATTCTGAGGTGCTCTAAGCGACCCCTTGACCTAATTCATACTGACTTATGTGGGCCTATCAAACACTTATTTGTTATCTTTTATTGATGATTTCTCAAGATATACAGTGTGTTATTTGCTGAAAGAAAAGTCGCAAACTGAGCAGAAGCTGAGAGACTACGTTGCCATGGTTTCTAACAAGTTCAACAGGAAACCCCAAGCCATCCAGTCTGATCGTGGTGGTGAGTATACATCCAGACCAGTGCAGGCATTCCTAAAGGAATATGGGATCCAACACAGACTCACTGTGGCTCACACATCTGAGCAAAATGGGATTGTGGAGCGCAAAAATCGCTCTATAATGGACATGGTCAGGTGCATGCTGATTGACTCAAGCCTTCCCTATAGGCACTGGGGAGAAGCTGCAATGACCGCAGTTTACTTGCAGAACAGATTGCCAACCAAAGCCACAGAGAAAACTCCTTATGAGTTATGGCATAACAGAAAGCCAAGCGTAGAACACATCAGGGTATTTGGATCCAAGGTTTATGCTCATATACCAAAAGAAAAAAGATCCAAACTAGAACCCAGAGGCGAAGAAGGCATCTTTGTGGGATACTCTCCAGAGAATAAAGGATACAGAATTCTAGACCCGAGTACTAACAAAATTACTACAAGCAGAATGGTACAGTTTGATGAGCGACCAAGGAGCCATCAGACTGCTGCGACAGATGACCGTCCAGAGGGAGATGGCGACAACGACCAACTGCTGGTGTATCACCCAGAGCCAATGGATGCAGGCACTACACAGACACAACCAGATGCTCAACCAGAGGAGGCTGTGAGGGCAGAAATTCCTGAACAAGCAGGTGAGCCAGAGACCGCTGCAGAGGCAGATGGGACCCTGGATCTCAGACACTCATCGTGAGCCAACAAGGGAGTTTCAGCTAAGAAACTCACCTACCTCGCAAGGACATCGCTACCACATGAACCAGCATCATAGGCTGAATTACTGCGCATGCCTGAACCAGGGCAAGCAAGTGGAGGAAAGCAGCACAAGAGGAAATGGATGCGCTGCATAAGAACAAGACATGGATTCTCACCCAACTTCCTGAGGGTAAGAATGCCATTGGGTGCAAATGGGTTTTTAAGGCTAAGCAGGATGCAAAAGGTGAAGTTGAGAGATACAAAGCCAGACTAGTGGCAAAAGGATTATCTCAGACTTATGGATCAGACTATGACCAAACTTTTGCACCAGTTGTGAAATACCCCACAATTAGGATGCTCCTAAGCATCGCAGCACCCAGAAACATGCAAAAAGAACACTTAGATATTAAGACTGTCTTTTTACATGGTGAAATTGAGGAAGAACTATACATGAAACAGCCACCAGGGTTTACAGATGAAAAGAATAAACATCTAGTCTATAAACTTCAAAAGGGGCTTTATGGGCTTAAACATGCTGCGAAAGCGTGGTTGGACAAGCTGACCAAAATGCTACTCAATCAAGGCTTCAGACAAGGCAATGCTGACCCCTGTCTTTACAGTAGACATAAAGGTGACTTCCGGGTCGGACGACCCCCCCTCCCCGCTGCAAGCGCAGAGCCGCGCTCCTGCTATCAGCTGCCTAGGGGCGTTTAAACAGCCCCTGCAAAAACTGGCAAGCAGCACTCCTCGGTGTAAGAGGGGATGCAGGATCGGGAGCCAGTGGTGGACCTGTCATAGGAGCGATCGCCGCCGAGAAAATCGGCGGCGGTTGCTCTGACAGGGCTCCACTGAAGAACCGGCGCCATCTTAAAGACACAGCAGGAGAGAGCGAGGTGGGATCCGATTTTTTTATATATTTGGATTATAATAAACTTTTTTGATTTTTAAAACATCAAATTGGGGTGTGTGGCAGTGTTGCTTCTTAAAGATAACTCTGAACTATCTATAATTCTGTTACGTTTCGTTTTTTTTTACTCTTGGCTTTTTGCCAGCTGAGTGACGCACTTTAAAAAGTTTCTTGGCACAGCAAGACTCTCAAAACAAACGAAAGGAGTTGGAAGACAATCAAGTGACATGGAATAAAACATCTATGATGTCATAGTGATTGCTTTCTCCAAACTGGTTTGTTTCATCTGAAATATTTCTATGCAATTATTTAAAAGAAGTTTTCTGCCCCCACCCCCACCCCCTTTTTCTGGATTACAATTCCCAGCTGTTTTTTTCTCAGCCTTTTCAGTCTTTCAATGGCTGAAAAAGAGAAGCACACCAAGGACATTCTTAAAGATCCTAAGCTGATGGTACAGCTTCCTCAACGAAGGTCCTCTGTAACCCAAATTATAACCAAACAGACAACTTCTCCAGTAGCAGCATTATCTGTGAGCACAAAGATGACTCAAAAACCTAAGCCTGAAGTGACATTGACTTCTGTATTTGAACTTTTAACTAAGACTCATCAAGATGTTGCAGAAATGAAGCAGGAGTTATTCCAGAATTCAGTCACTACATCTCAAAATTCGGTTGCAATAGCTGCTCTGCAGGATACAATCTCATCCCTGACTGTCAGACAAGATAGGGTCAAAACCAAGCTAAAAAAAAATACACAGGAAACCAAAGAAATTAAGAAGAAGGTGGATACCCTTGAAATGTCAATTGCTGCCTCAACTGAGAGGGAAGAGAAGAAATTAGACCAAATGGCGATGATTGAGCTCAAGATTAAAGAATCCTCCCTGCATATACGTGGATTGAAAGAAAAGGTTGAAGATTGGGATTTACGTGGGTACCTGACAGTTCTCCTGGCAGATTTTTTACAGGAATCGGAAGAAGTTATTGCGGGGATGATAGTGACAGCCTATAGAATAAATTCTGCATATGCAACCAGAAATAAAGTACCGAGGGATTGCCTGCTGCAATTGTTTTCAAGGAGCCATCGAGATTTGATACTCAATAACCACTACAAGACACCACTTAAAGTTGAAGATGAGTCTTTGAGACTGATGAAGGAAATACCTGCAAGACTCTTGAGGAAAAGGAAGGATTTTATGGAGATTACTCAACGTTTAAGACTCAGTGGAATACAGTTCAGATGGGAATATCCACAAGGTATCTCTTTCACCTTTAAGGCTAAAAGGTTCAAGTTCACAGAAGTGGATAAGGCTGAACAGTTTTTATGAAGATATGATGCAGAATTGGTAAAACTTATTAAGCCAACCAAACAAGCTCCAACCAGAGAATCTACAGAAGAAGAAAAGGCATCTGAAGCAACTGGAGGAGGAGATCTGCCAAATGATTCATCAGAGGACTCTCCAACGGATGATACTGAGAGCTGAACAAAGAAGATGGGGGGAAGGGGGGCACTACGTGATAAGGATGATAATTTTGGTCATGGAAGAGTAAAGGATCTAACTGAATTTTGATATGTTACAGGTTTTATCTTGGAATATTAATGGTCTGAACTCTCCTAATAAAAGGAGGAAAATATTTCACCATCTACAAAAAACTAACGCTAATATTATTTGTTTACAGGAAACACATATACTCCCAAAGGATATATTTACATTGGAACAGTCAAGGATGGGCACACTTTTTACAGCATGTAATGAAAGTAAAAAAAAACTAATGGAATAGCCATGTATGTACCTGTGTCATTAGAACCAAAAGTTATTTACCAAGATATAGAGGGAAGAGTATTGTTGGTGGAAATAACATGTGGTTTTCAGAAGATACTGCTTGTGGGAATATAAATAAAAATCAAAAAGTATTTTATGATAAATTAGCAATACTATTAGCTGAACATGCTACAGAAAAAATGATATGGATGGGGGATTTTAACGGTGTTAAGGTACCCAAGATAGATAGATCTGTGAAAAAGAAAAAAGCAATTAATGAAGGTAAATTACCAGGGATTCTTATAGATCAATGGGATGTGTTTGATGTCTGGAGATTGACACATGGTAATAAGAAGGGATACACTTTTTTTCACAGAGACATCTTACACATTCAAGGATAGCTATGTTATGGCTTTCGAAAGGTCTAATAGAGAAATCTGAAGATTCAGAGATTTTGCCTAGGGTGTTGTCAGACCATAACACGGTATCAGTTAAAATCAGAATAGGAGACAGAAGATATAAACCCTGGAGAATTAACAACTTTCTTTTAAAAAATAAAAAAATAGTTGATAAATTGAAGTCAGAGGTACAGAATTATTTTAAAGAAAATATAGATAAGGGTACTCGTGAAGATATAGTTTGGGATGCTGGCAAGGCAGTAATTAGAGGATTATTAATTCAACAAAATACAAGATGGTATAAGGAAAGGGAGAAAAAGAAAATATATATATTAGATGAAATAAAACAAGGGGAACGACATCTAAGTAGACTGCAAGACAAAGTAGCTAAACAGGAACAGCAGGATAAGATTAGAAATTGCCAACAGCAATATGAATTTTTAATTGCAGAAGAAATTGAATGAAAAGTCATGTATAACAAACAAAGATTTTTTGAACATGCTAATAAACTGGGTAAAATGTTAGCATGGCAACTTAAATATAAAGAAAAAAAATACCAATAATTCAAATTAAAAGGAAAGGCAAGATAACAAGAGTTAAAGAGGAGATATTAGATACATTTGTGGAATTTTACACAAATTTATATAGAAAGAATGCAGTTTTAGAGACAGAAATGGATGTATACCTTACTAAATGGGATTGGGGGAAATTAACATAGGAAAACAAAGATTCTTTGGATTCTCCTATAACTAAAGAGGAATTAGAAGAAGCGATAAATAAAAGTAAATTAAATAAATCTCCTGGACCAGATGGTTTTACCGCATCCTATTATAAAACATTTAAAGATCAGCTAATCCCTTATTTATTGGAAGTGATGAATTCAGGAATGATAAAAGGTATTATTCCGCAAACTTGGAAACAAGCAAATATAGCATTAATACCAAAGGTAAATTCTGACATATTGGAAGTTAAAAACTATAAACCGATTTCACTGTTAAATATTGATTATAAACTATTTGCAGCAATTTTAGCTAATAGATTAAAAAGGGTATTAAATCAATTAATACATGAAGATCAGGCAGGATTTTTACCAGAAAGATTGATTAGTCAGAATGTAAGGGTGGTAATAGATCTTTTAGAATATGCGGAACAAGATACAACACCAATAGCTTTGATATTTTTGGACGCTGAAAAATCATTTGATAATGTTAATTGGCAGTTTATGATTAAGGTATTAGACTTTATGGATTTTGGTGAGAATTTTAAAACTGCTATAAAAGGTATACATACTCAACAAACAGCTAATCTGATTATAAATGGATCATTATCACCAAAGATTGAAATTCAAAGGGGAACTAGACAGGGATGTCCACTTTCCCCTTTGTTGTTTATATTAGTATTAGAAATATTATTGAATAATCTTAGAAAAACTGATGATGTAGTTGGTGTACGAATAGGGAGAAATCATAAACTCAAAGCATATGCGGATGATTTAGTATGTTTTTTGACTGATCCGATTGAACAAATTGACAGATGGAATAAAATTTTGGAGGTTTATGGAAAGCTTTCAGGTTTTAAAATTAACAAAATTAAAACTAAGATTTTGGTTAAAAATATGACTCTCTCACAACAACAAATATTAATTAAAAAGATGGGATTTAATATTGAAAATAAAGTTAAATATTTAGGTATATGGATTTCAAATAATAATCTTAATTTGTTTCAAGATAATTATGTAAGTCAATGGCAACAGATAAACAAAGATTTGATAGGCTGGGGAAAAGTGCCGTTGTCATTGTGGGGAAGAATTTCAGTTATTAAAATGATGTTATTACCTAAAATGCTTTTTTTGTTTCAAAACCTACCAATAGTGAAAGGTGCACAGATATTCGAAGACTGGAAAAAAGATATTATGAGGTTTCTTTGGGGCAAAGAAAGACATAGGATTGCATATAATAACTTAATAGAACTAAAGGAAACAGGAGGCAGCCCCCTTCCCTTGAACACACAGAGACCTTTATATGACCCTCCAACAGCCAAAACAAGCAAAGCCCCTAGCTGGACCGCTCTCCCCCCCCTCGCGCCTCGCCCCTCGCCCCTCACCCCTCGCCCCTTTCCCGGCCTGCCCTCCTCGTGCCGCTCTGAAGCTTTCCCCCAAGTTCCCCGTGAGCAACCCGACACCTCCGAGGGAGAAAAGCCCACCCAGCCCAGGGACGAAAGGAGAGGGCGAGAAGACTGGCTGCCCGGACGAGCTCGAGGAGGCACGAGCTCCCCGCTGGGGTTTGGGCAGCGAGAGCTGCTGCTGCTCTGAAGCGGGCAGGAAGTGGTGGCAGTGCGCAGCTGGGACGCTGAGGGGATTAGAAAGAGAAGCGGGGGCGGGGGGTACTTGCCCAAGTGGGGACGAGGAAGCTGTCCAGCTGCTCGAGGTGGGCTGGAGGGGACCGCTTCCCCGCCACGTTCATTTCCTCCCATGCAGCTAGATTAATCCTCTCTGAATGGCGAAGGTAGCCAGCTGCAGAGCAGGCATTTAATCCCCCAGCAAAGTGTGCGCAGGACCCCTGAGCAGCCTTCCCTGGCAGCTGCGGTGGCCCCCTCCCCGCACCCAGGAGGCTCCGCAGGCCGCTCCTGGCCCGCAGGGAAGGCGCGCGGGCAGGCGGCGGCAGTAAGTCCCCCCCTCCCTCCACCTACCGACCCACATATAAGCCGAGTTGGGTTTTCCCAGCCCTTTTATTGGGCTGAAAAACTCGGCTTATACGCGAGTATATACGGTACGTTCTAATTTTTTTTTTGCAATTTACTTTTTGGGAAGACTGAATTTATTGCACTCAATATCTCGCTTCCATGACTGGGCAAACTCTGCTATATTAACCATATATAAAATCCCAACACTCTATGGCATTGAAGTCCTTCCCCTCTCCAATCCCCACCCTCCTCAGGCTCCACCCCAAAAACCTCCGGCCGGTGGCAAAGACGGACCTGGCAACCCTAAATGTGAAGTATCTGTGCATGTGGAACAGCAAAATTGGTGAACAGCAAAATTGCACCACATGGTGCAGTTTTCACATGAGAAAACAGCTTGGGAGGGAGGAAGGAGACCCCCTCCACTCCCACAGCAGCTGTTTTGAGCCTGTTTGGCCTCTCATTTTTTTTAGAAGCTGTTCCCACACTTGCTGTGTGGTTGCAGGGAACACGTGAAAAGATGGAACGTATAGTTTGGCTCTGAGGAAGGATGCTCTTACTCACAAAAGTTTTTGTGCCGGAGTAAATTTTCATTGTCTCTAAAGTACCATTGGACTTCTATTTTACTAGATTTCCTGTGAAGACGCTGACCCAGCACCATTCAAAACGAGAGGCGTTTTGAATCGGGGCTCTTTCCAAAAGCCCCGTCTCTGATCCTAATCAGGGGATCAGAATGCAGGTAACCCCCTGCTGCCAAAGAAGAGCAGTTTGACTCTCAACCCCCCCTCTCGCTGAGGAGGAGGAGTTGGTCGGAGTCCTGCCGGCTGAGGAGGACTTTCATCGCCGCGAAACGCCTCGAGGACCCAGAAGCTGTGGTCCCCTTCACATTACACTAAATATCGTACAAGCAAATGACAGAGAACCCCGTCTTTCAAGCTCCATGTAAGTCACTTGAACTCCTTTTGCTTATCATAACAGATTTGAACAACTGGGACTGTTTAAAATACAACTAAGACTTTACACCCCATCACCCAAACTTTTAAACAATCATCCGGCTAAAAAGTCTGTTTAATACATACAAACTGAATTAGCAGGCAAACAAAAACAACCTGGAAGATTTGAGTGGCATCGATAGCTTCCAATCGACAGCTGCAGTGTGAAGGGGAGGAGGAGTACTTTTAGCTTTCGTTTTCCCCGTCTGGAAGAACCCTCCAGGCACATACTCAGGAAGAGACCTCTCTAGGACTTGGAAACCAAAGAGGAGGGTCGTGCCTGTGTGCCTCACTCAGTGCAACACCAAAATAGATCCTACTTTCCTAAATCAGAGTGAGAGTCACGGAAGGCTCACAACCTTGTATCTTCCAGTTCTGCCTAGCATCAGCACTAAAGCTAATAGATTCTTTTCACAACTTCACTAAACCGGTCTGCCTGCTTACATTTATTTCTGGTCGGGGAAAAGGAGAAAAGCCACAGACAATCATGGAAATAAACTATCAGAAGATACAGGAAATGTTGGCTGAGCAAAATGAATTAATAAATGGACTAGTAAAGAAGAAGTTTGAACAGGTCTCCAAGCAACAAGAGCAATCAGTTACACAAATGACTTTAATTATCACTCAACAGTTTGCTGTTGTTATAAATGAGATCAAGGAAATAAAAGACCAAGTTACACAAATGAAAGAGAGTATGAATAAGATGGAACTTTCAATTAATAACAACACGGAAGATGTGAAAAGACTCAAAAAAGATATGAAATCCTAAGCACAACAAATTGATGCTATACAATTCCAGGAATAGCAAATGAAAGATCAACTTGCTATTTTGGATCTACAACAAAGAGAACATAATCTATGCTTACACAATCTACCGGAACGACTTGGGTCTACCAGAGATGACATCATCAAATCACTGGCTGAAATATTCCATCTAAATGTACAAGAATTGAATGCAGCAATAAACAAGATATATAGAATTCCTTTATCAACACGGGTACAGAAAACAAAAGCCAGAAAAATTCTGATCTTCTTTGACATCAGGATGAAAAATATTATCATAAAATTTCAACTGGAGAATCAACTGAGATTTGATAATATACCATTGATAATTCTCAAAGATATCCCATGTCACCTGATGGAAAAGAGAGCTGTATACAAAGATTTTGCTGAATTACTCAGAAATAAAGGAATAAAATATAGCTGGTTGCTACCACAAGGTCTTACCTTTACCTATAAACAAACTAAATATGCTATCAACTCATTGGAAGATGTGGACATTTTTTTGACAAGAAACAGTGAGCTATCAACTCAAATTGTTGGAAAACAAGCAGAAGACTCTATAGCCCACGGAATAGAGGGCATTGACTGTTCCAGACAGCAGACCACTTCAAGCAAAAAAGTGATTGGTGATAGAAACTCCTACAGAAAAAGAATAAGAAGAAGGGCTGAGAAAGCAGGAAGAATATAAATATGACTTTTAACATGGGAAAGGTGGGGGGGGTAGAAGAAAAATACTATAAACATTGTTTTTGTATAAGGTTATTTTTTTTTCTTTAATCCTCTTTCTTTTCTTTTTAGATTTACACATGTATTTTGAGATGAATATATGGAGGGAAATATCACTGTTTTATCTCACTGTTTTTTTTTAAATGTTCTTATTTTTTTATTCTTTTTTTCTCTCCTTAGTATTATTAATATTAAATATACTGGATAAGGGGAAAGTATAATATGAATAGGGTGACTTATAAATGAATTAGAATGCATGGATGCAAAGGAGATCCTAGATATTTTAGAGAGGGAGGAAGATGGTGGGGAAGTCAATTATTTTTGATTGTATTTTGAAGACATACATCTAATAATTTTATGAATTGTTAATGATTATCTTTATTGATATAGAGGATGTATGTCTAAATGAAATGTTGGTTATTATTGAAAAATAATAAAAAATATATTAAAAAAAGGACTTCTATTTTACTAGGTTGGAGGGAGCAATTTGAAGGCAGGTATGTCTTAGGAATCTCTGATATTTGTTATTAAAACACGGATTCATTGCTATCCCCCCCTCTCTCAGCTTCCCCAACCTGCTTTTGAATCCTACACCATAAATCTTATGCCCTGTTACATTTCTGGCTCAGTGGTAGAGCATCTGCTTGGCATACAGAAGGTCCCAGGTTCAATCCCCAGCATCTCCAGTTAAAGGGACTAGGCAAGTAGGTGATGTAAGATTTCAGCCTAAGACCCTGGAGAGCCGCTGCCAGTCTGAGTAGACAATAGTGACTTTGATGGACCAAGAGTCTGATTCAGTGTAAGGCAGCTTCATGTGTTCATGTGTATTCATCTGAGCTAAAGATTGGGACTACATAATATTACTATTAATATTCAATGTGACATCTCTGTATCCCCACACATGACATCATCAGGACCTGCCCAATGAGTTAGACCAGCAACTTTGTTTTCCAGATGATTTTCACTCTCAGTAGAGAAAACAGAGACCTTTTATAGAATCATAGAATCAGAGGCCATTTTTGCATGGTAATTAGCAGTGTGTTCCAGGCTGAAGTGCCCAGCATATTTTTTTTAAATTTTGCATGCTGAACCGTCATTCCGGAAGTGACTGCAAAGCCAGCACAGACCTGCTTCACATTAAAAAAGAGTCCATTTAACACAACCTTTGGTGTTTGCCGCGAAGAATCCTGCTCAAGGAACAATGCAAAACAGAGGCACGTTAGCTATGCATATGCTAATGGCTCTGCAAACAAGAACAATTGAGCAGGCAAGTGGGGGGAATGGAACTTCTCCTTTTGCATCGGGACCGTGAAAAGGCATTTTTAAAGTCGCATTTTTAAAAAGAGCTTTAAGCGAACATCAAAACTGACCATGCAAAAATGGCCATAGAGTTGGAGGGGACCACCGGGGTCATCTAGTCCAACCCCCTGCACAATGCAGGAAATTCACAACTACCTCCCTCCCACAGCCACACACCCAGTGACCCCTACTCCATGCCCTGAAGATGGCCAAGATGCCCTCCCTCTCATGATCTGCTTAAGGTCATAGAATCAGCATTGCTTATTCTGGCCATCTAACCTCTTCTTAAAAACCTCCAGGGAAGGAGAGCTTACCACCTCCTGAGGAAGCCTTTTCCACTGAGGAACTGCTCTAACTGTTAGGAAATTCTTCCTAAACTGCAGGGACGTTTCCCCGCGGTCACCCCCGCAGACTGCTTCTGGGTTTCTTTTTTATTTAAATTTTACATGCCTTTTCTGCCTATCAGAAGTTGCCTCGCTCTCCCTGTGCGTTTTGCCCATGTTTTCCAGATGCTGTTTGAGCCAGAATCTGGGAGATGTGGGCAAAACACACGGGGAGAGCGAGGCGATCTCTGATGGGCAGAAAAGGCATGCATAATCAAAAGGAAGCCCCAAAGCAGTTGGCAGGGGTGACTGTGGGGAAATGTCCCCGCATAAAAGGCTGGAGTGCATGGTACCTCTAATTGACTATCACCTACCAAGCAAGCACTCCTGAAGTTTAAGTTGCCTTGAAACGACATTATCCACATAAAGCAGGGCTCCTCTTCCCAAGTGCATTAATTTGTTTTGCGCTAATTTCAAAGGGGCTTTGCGTCATGCCGTGGATTGTAGGCCGGGAAAAACCAATATTGCTCCTAGGAGCTCAGGTCATGTCAAAGGTGAGAATAATTGTCCTTGACAGAAAGGAAAGCAGTAATTGGAAAAGAGGTTTGTTTAAATAGCCACTTAAATTTTATTTCCTTGCTCTACCAATTACACGCTGTAAGACTCCTTTGCCATGTTTTTTTCCACAGAGTACTTTCTCTGTGCTTTTAGCCAACCTGTATACAAATCTATATTATAATCTGTAAATATCTTGTTCCTCCTCATACCGAGATGCTGTAGGATTTATGGGATATCATACCAGGTGTCACTACCAAGCAGGACAAACCAGCAGGGGGAACCTCCAGAGAGTCTTAAGTTCAAGTCCCTTTTCATATATGAAACTCATGACGGTAACCTCGAGCTGGTCACTAGTCCTCAGGCTGACCTTTCATACAGGGATGTTTAATGAATTTTGGTAGGGCTGTCGATTCGGTTCGTCCCAATCTGAAAAACAGCCGAATTTCCCCTGATTCGGTGGTTTTTAGTTCGGATGGAGCCGAACTCAAAAAAGGCAGGAAAATGGGGAGCCGAATTCAGTGAATTCGGGGTGTTCGGTGAATAAATTCGGCAAATTCAGGGTTCGGCGCAGCAGCATAACCGTCAGTTTGTAAGCAGCATTCTCCTGCAGCCAATCGGTGGCCAAGCTGGGTCTTCTGGCCAATCAGTTTGAGTGATTGAGTGCATGAGCCCAGCTGCTGCGCGGCCCGGGAAAAGAAAGAGTATCTGTTTGTGTGTGAGAGAGAAATCCCCGTGGGGGGTGATTGAGCACATTCGCTCCTTTCCATGGCTGCAGGGGGCGCATTTTTGGGGGTAGATACCCCAAACTTTCAGCAGAGCTTCAAAGGACCCTTCGGGCGAGACCCCCCAAGTTTTGGAAATATTGGGTCAGGGGGTCCCGAGATATGGGGCCCGAAAGGGGTCCTCCCCTTAATGTGCATTTTTATTCCATTTAGAGCACATATTCGCTCCTTTCCGTGGCTGCAGGGGGTGCATTTTTGGGGGTAGAGACCCCAAACTTCCAGCGGAACTTCAAAGGACCCTTCTTGCAAGACCCCCCAAGTTTTGTAAACATTGGGTCAGGGGGTCCCGAGATATGGGGTCCCCCCTTTTCCCTATTGGAATTAAGATGTGAAGTCACAAGGGATCTTCAGATGTTATGATCACACATACTGGGATCTTGGGAGTGCATGCTACCTGTGATCTTTTTAATATGTGGTGTTACAATGTTGTCTGAAAGGGGTGACATACAGCTTTTGCCTGTGCATACAGTCTTTTGTGTATTCTGTACCAATCCCCAATTTTTCAGGGTTCTGGTTCACCCATACCAAAGCCACACTTTTCCCCTTTTAGACAACATGACAACCACACATATCAGGAGGATCTCCAAGCAGTTTCCAGCCTACAGGTATGCATGACCATAATTTCTAAAAGCCTTAGACCAGGGGTGTCGAACTCATTTCATATGAGGGCTGGATATGACATAAATGTCACTTGGTTGGGCCGGTCCATGCCTTGCCAGCCCAGATCAGGACTGGGGGTGGTGGTGGTGGCTGCCTCAGTCATAGCGGGCTCGCCTTCCCAGATTGGGATGGGGGGTGGGGTGGCTGCCTCAGCAAGTGAGGCCACAGCAGGCTTGCCAGCCCAGACTGGGACTGGGGGTGGCTGCCTCGGCTGGCTGGATAAGAGTTCTCAAGAGGCTGGATCCAGCCCACGGGCCATATGTTTGACACGCATGCCCTAGACTGTTCTGCCTTTCCTCAGCTCTCTTCTACTTCACTGGGTGCTGGTGGCAGGAAGGCAGGCATGCCTGTGTATGTGAGTGAGAAAGAAAGAGAGGGCAAGAAAGAGAGAACATCATCACTACAGGATGAGGTTAAATTGTACCAGATATTATGGAAGGGAAGGGGGGACTAGACATATGGTTGCTGTCTTTAATGGCAACCGGGGTTTAATGTAATGTCTACTTTGGGCCTTGGAGTTACTTGCAGAACAAGTGGCATTTGTGAGCCACTGATCTTACTCTGCACCCTTTGCTGCTATCAAAACCTCTTGGGAAATCATTTCTTTTTCATTTGTCCCCACAACACTTTGAAGAAAACTCTGTGTGAGATTTGCAAAGTCGACTTTGGAAATGTTAGTCAGTTATTCTTTTTTTCCTTTTTTTTAAGTTAACCGATGATTAACAGAGTACTTGTTTATGATCTTCTATAAATATTATGTTTCTGTATGCCTTTGAAAATGTGGACTTTTTAATTTCATTTTTTTAAAACTTTTTTGTAAAAACTGTAAAAGTGTGACTCACCAGCTTTTGGATTGGCGAGACAGGATATTTCTCAATCTTTGGGGCAAGAAAGAGGAGTTTTTGTATATATTTTTGTTACCGAGCCATAAAAATGGCTTATTTTTGTAAATGGCTCCATAGACTGCATCGTAAAAGTTATATATAATTTTATCCTAGTTTTGAGGCATTTGAATGCCTATTTCCCAGGAAATATCAACTCTCATTTTCCTCTGTAAAGTGTAGGCTTTAAGTAGCCAGGGAAAGCTGCCCTTTTTATTTACGAGTAGCCACCTTTCTTCTCGCCAGAGGGTTGAATCAGACAACAGATGCATGGAACATTACTAGAGTGGGATTTAAAGGGAAGCTGCAAATTTGCAAGGAACACAAAATCATGTACTTACATTTGGATGAAGTTACCGTATATACTCGGGTATAAGCCGACCCGAGTATAAGCCGACCCCCCAAATTTGAGGCCAGAAAAGGGAATTTCTTATTGACCCGCGTATAAGCTGAGGGTCAATAAGAAATTCCCTTTACCGGCAATGCTGTGCTCTAAAATGCCGGCCGCCATTTTAGAGCGCAGAGCCCCTGCCCCAGGTCGCCCTCCACCCGCCTCCCAGGCCCTCCCGCCCCACCCCACCCCCAGTGCCATCCAAGGGGGGAGGGGGAAGAGCCCCTGAACCCCCTACTTACCGGGAGACGCGGCGAATCGGTGGCTTGGCCTTCCTGGGCCGGCAGGAGGCCTTTCCAGGCCCCTGCCGGCCGGAGGAAGGCGCTTGGGCGCGTGGGTGGCGGCGGCGCAGCCGGCAGGGGCCTCCTGCCGGCCCAGGAAGGTCCCTGCTGGCAGAAGAAAGGCGCCCGGGCGCCTGGGCGGCGGCAGAGCAGCCAGCAGGGACCTCCTGCCAGCCAAGGAAGGACCCTGCCGGCAGAAGAAAGGCGCCCGGGCGCCTGGGCGGCGGCGGAGCAGCCGGCAGGGACCTCCTGCCGGCCAAGGAAGGACCCTGCCGGCAGGAGAAAGGCGCCCGAGCGCCTGGTCGGCGGCGGAGTGGCCAGCAGGGACCTCCTGCCGGCCCCTCCAGGCCCCTGCCGGCAGGAGAAAGGCTCCCGGGCGAGGCGGCAATGGCAGCGGTAAGTTCCCCCCTCCTCCCTCCTCCCCCCTCCCCTCTCCTACCGTATTGACCCGTGTATAAGCCGAGTTCAGCTTTTTCAGCCCTTTTTTTGGGCTGAAAAACTCGGCTTATACACGAGTATATACGGTATATCATGACTGGTTCCTTATACATTTTTATATTTCTTAATAAGAGCTGCTTTTTTTGCCATCAAGTCACAGCCAACTTATGGGAACTCTGTAGGGTTTTGAAGGCAAGAGATATTCGGAGATGCCGCTCATATGAAGGAATGGGGAATCGAACCTGGTTCTCCAGATTAGAGTCCACAGCTCTTAACTACTACACCATTCTGGCTCTCCTCTCATTCTTCTCTCATTCTCCTCTCTTCCATTTTTCCCCCCAACAATCCTGCGAGGTAGGCTAAGCTGAGAGTATATGACTGGCCCAAGGATACCCAGCAAGCATCCATGGCATAGTGGGGATTCAGACCTCTAAAACTGCTACACCACTCTAACACTCTAACCACAATACCAAGCTGGCTCTTACATTTAGCAGAATTTGATTTTAAAAATGCTATTCCCATCAGGGTTCAGAATCAGGGAGAGTGTGAGGGGAGGGCCAGATGAAGAGTGCTGGGGCCAGAGGTGGAGTGAGGGTGCAGTTCAGAGAATCACAGTTGGAGCCTGGTGGGTCATGAGCGGTGAGGGGCCATGGGCAGAGCTTTGAGGAATCTAATGCTCGTGGGTAGACTTAGTACTGCTCACAAGGGAAGGGGAAGTTGAGAGCAAGACAGACCTTTGTCAGCCTGGTGCAAAATGCACTGGCATTGCAACCCTAATACTGGTCACCTGCCAGAATGTGGTTCTACAAATCAGACCAGTAAAGAATGGCTGGCTGGCAACCAAAATAAAGATGCCTGAATACTGTAGAGCATTCATAAGTGCGTTACTTGGCTGCATGCTCCCTCCGAGTCCACCTGTGCCCAGCAAGCAGGATTTCATTATGTTAACTTGCATTGGTTCTTGTAGGTTGTCCGGGCTGTGTAACCGTGGTCTTGGAATTTTCTTTCCTGACGTTTCGCCAGCAACTGTGGCAGGCATCTTCAGAGTAGTAACACTGAAGGACAGTGTCTCTCAGTGTCAAGGGTGTAGGAAGAGTAATATATAGTCAGAAAGGGTTGGGTTTGAGCTGAGTATTGTCCTGCAAAAGTATTGTCCTGTAAGTACTTTTGCAGGACAATACTCAGCTCAAACCCAACCCTTTCTGACTATATATTACTCTTCCTACACCCTTGACACTGAGAGACACTGTCCTTCAGTGTTACTACTCTGAAGATGCCTGCCACAGTTGCTGGCGAAACGTCAGGAAAGAAAATTCCAAGACCACGGTTACACAGCCCGGACAACCTACAAGAACCAATGAACTCTGACCATGAAAGCCTTCGACAATATTTTTAACTTGCATTATCTTTCCAAAGCCACTTCTGACTACAAAGTTCCCGATGCCCTGAGTCAAAACAGTCAATGTTATAGCCAAGTAATCTGCATAAAATAGGATAATGCACTGTCCTAGGGCTATATACGGTCTTGATATGCTTAGATGTTTGTAAAATATTAGACCCCAAAGTACTATTTTAAATGCACACTGTACTCCCTGCCAGACCAGCAAATGTTTTCAGAGCACGGGATAATCCTGAGAAGACTCTTAAGTGCCAGGCAGTCCGTAGGTAACACCCACAATTGGGCAGGAAGAGACTCCTTCCTTCAAGAGCCTGCCAATGGAGGTGACTGGGAGGGAGGGGGGATAAATAATGATCTTTACTTTGCTTTTTACTCTAACCTCAGAATGTGTTCAAGTGCTTTGTCCAATCCACTTTTAAATCACCTCCCGAGATAGGGCTTCAACCAGAGAAACAAACCCCATGGGTGGCTTTTCCACAGCCTAGTAGATCTTGCCATGAAGACATATTTCCTTCTCACTATTCAGCTGAAATCTTCTCTCACCTCGCTGTACCTCGCTGTCCCCTTGTGACTCAAGCCACCTCTTTCCACATTATATTTTTAAGTGTACACCAACAATTTTGGCACTATAAGAGAAGTGTTTTGCCAACATTTGCATCAGGCAGCTTCTCTTCTCAGGGACCAGCGGCAGTTCTCTATTGAGTATACATTCCGGGGCCAAGCTGAGTTTGCCTCTGTGTAATGTGTGAAAATTTACTTATTTGGGAGTGTCAGGAGCGGGCCTGTTCGGCTCCTCTGCTCCTCTGAGGTGTTATGACTTTCTCGCGGCTTCTCGCAGCTGCCTCGCTTTGTTGTTCTAACAGACACTTTATCTCATGCATTCCTCTCCCGTGGGAAACTGAGTTACTATGCCAACCTGCCATATCAGCTATATATTACTGATTTGTGCCAGCCAGCCATTCTTGGCTTAGTTAGTTTGCAAGAACTGTTAACCCGTTTGATTTTTCCAATAAAGTCAACTTGCCTTAGGACTACCTGTCTGGGTTGTTGCTTTTGTGGATTCCTCGGGCCAAGGGCTTACATTAAGCCAAGAATCACCCTATTCATTAGCGTAGCTGGAGCCCTGGAGGGTTCGCCTACATCTCGGGTGGAGGTCACGTCTCCCCGAACACGGGTTCCACGCCTAGAATCCTGGAGGACTTCACCCGTTGGACTCTATTAGTGGAATCTTCCATCTTTCCTGAAGACCCTACTCTGCTGCATGATGTGCTCGTAGAAGCTTTACAGACTGATGCGGAAATTAACCGCCTAGTGGGTCTTCTTCGGCATCAGTGGCACTGCCTTATGGAAACGACGCCCTGGTCATCTGAGGACGCGGACTGTGCAGCCCGGCATGACCTCTTAGCCCTGGATGGGTTGTTGGAAGAGGTGTGGGAGGCGAAAGAGGATTTGGTTCTCCTAACTTGTTTGTTAGCGAAATTGACTTTGCAACAGGATCAAGCGGTGGTTCCAGACCTACCCGACTCGCTCCGTGGCATGGCGGGACAACAGCCGCAGACCCTGGTTCCTGATCCTAAAGTTTATGAAGCTGAGGCACACGCCATCGCTATTCAGACTGCATTACTATTTGTGGATCTACCCTTGACCACAACTACGGTGGCGGACTTAATGCGACTGTTGACTCCATTGTTTGGAGCTGGGGCAGCTGCCTTGGCTGTCCAGGTGCAACCTCTACTTGGACAGGATCAGGCCCCGCTCCTCGCCCTTCTGGAGTGAGAAGCTCTTCCATTGGTCACTGCAGCTTTCGCTTTGAAGCTGGAAATGGACCAAGCGCTCGCAAACCAACGGGCCGAGAAACAATGGCAAGAAGCGGCATTGGCGGCGGCCAAGGCTCAGGCCGACAAGGACAGAGAGCAGCAGTTGGCAGCCGAACGCGCCAGGGCAAATGCGAAAGACGTGCGTCCCAAGGGACTTGTGGGATCAGGGTTCTCTTTCGGACCCTCTTTCTCCCCAACGTTCGTCCTGTCTTGTGCCACACAACGTGCCCGGTGCCTTGCTGGACAATACCCCGAGTTGGACTTATCCGACGATGAGGACTTATATGGCGACGGATCCCACTGGGACTCCAACCTCCAGGTCAGCCAATCCAGACGTACCGGAGGGATCCGCAATGACACTTATTTCTTGCGGAGCCAGAACCGGGAATTGGCCGACCAGGTAAACCGTCTACAGGAACAGATAGAACAACTGCTCCGTGAGAATGAACAGTTGCAAAGGGCTCAAAACGCCCCTGTTCCACCGGATCCTACCCAGCCTCCGCAGCCAGCTCCGCAACATCCACCCCAGGCACCTGGGCCAGGTGCGCCCGCCACGCCGATCATGCCAGGTGCGCCCGCCGCGCCGATCATGCTCGGTGCGCCTGTCGTGCCAGGCCAGCTGCCCCCTGGAGCGCCGGTGTTACCGCTCCCTGTGCAACCAATTCAATGGAAACAACCCCGACTAAAGATCACCTATGATGACTCAGTCGAAGCTTTACCCTGTTTCCTGCATCATGTGGACAGTTACATGAGGGAACAAGGCCAGTTCTTCCCCACCGAGGACAGCCGGGTTCGTTTTGTTGCCTCCATCTTAACGGGAAAAGCGGCGGACTGGATGATTCTCCAGTTTGACAATCGGGCTCGCTCCATACGCTCTCTCAATAATTTCATGAGGGCCCTGCGGAGACATTTCGAGGACCCCTTTCTGGGAGAAAGAGCTAAAGCTGAACTTTTACAGCTCTGGCAGGGCTCAACCCCAGTTCAGGAGTTCGCTGACGAGTTTCAACGACTCGCCAGTAAAATAGTGGACTGGCTGGAAGCTACCCGCATACACTATTTTTGGGAGGCATTACACCCCAACATTTTGAACTGGGCATATATGCAAGGGAATCCTGACACCTTGGAGGATTGGATCCTGCTGGCGGAAGAAGTGGAAAGCCGCCGCCAGTTCATCTCCCTGGTTCGGCATCGGACCAAAGAGGGGAACAGCCAAAAGCCTCCCTCTAAGGCTTCAACCCCCATCCTGCAGAGACCAACGCGACCCTCACAGGACCGCGAATCCCGCTTCCAGAGGGGAGCCTGTCTCGTTTGCGGCACCATGGGCCACTTCGCAGCAACCTGCCCGCACCGGCCAGACCTCGCTCTTCCTTCTCGTCCAGAAGGACCCCCCCCGGGCTCAGGGACGACCTCAACGCAGAGGCACCGCTGCCCCATGCAGCACTACGCCGGGACGACACGCGCCCTCGGCACTTCACGTCGGAGAAGTCGCTGGTGAACCCACTCCTACCGTCCCATCCGGGACTCGGATTACAAGTGCCCCATTGGGGGACAGCTCTCAATCTTCTGATGAGGATCACTCCTGGGATCCCCCTGCCCTCAACCTAGAATCTCCTCTTGACTTGTCAAAAAAACCCTGCAGCTTCTCCTGCAAAACCCAAGGCTCCTGTTATGGTGAGTGAAGTTGAAAATACTGTATATGTGGATGTAGTGTTACAACATTACAAACGAGGCCCCAAACTACATGTTAAAGCCCTCATAGACTCGGGCTGTGGGTGCTCCTTAATCAATGAGGCCACTTTTAAGGCACTTAAAGTTAAGTTCCTCTGAGGTGTTATGACTTTCTCACGGCTTCTCGCAGCTGCCTCGCTTTGTTGTTCTAACAGACACTTTATCTCGTGCATTCCTCTCCCATGGGAAACTGAGTTACTATGCCAACCTGCCATATCAGCGATGGTATTATATATTACTGATTTGCACCAGCCAGCCATTCTTGGCTTAGTTAGTTTGCAAGCACTGTTAACCCGTTTGATTTTTCCAATAAAGTCAACTTGCCTTAGGACTACCTGTCTGGGTTGTTGCTTTTGTGGATTCCTCGGGCCAAGGGCTTACAGGGAGTTAGTCCCACCTAAATCTGTCTGATTTCAGAGTCAGTCAACAGGAATACGATTGAACTCTTTCTGCAACCACATTTCGAAGTAAATCCCACTGAAATCCTCACTTCTTAGTAGCTAGAATCAGGCTGTTGAGGCTCATTTACACGATCAATTCGTTTGCCTCCTTCAATGCCAAGCATATCTGGAATGCCTTTTGTCATGTAACAAGAATTACCGACTTTTCAAAATAATAGAATTAGAAAACCATGAAAGCAGATATGCATCGCTTTCAGATGCTAACGGGGCACTGTAATTCCCCATTTTCTCCCACCCCTCATCCATAAAATTTCGTATTGACATGAAATTCTCCGGTGCAAGACATTCCTCCAAAATGGGCTTTAAATTTTAATTAATGAAAGGTTAACTTAACAGTAGCGAAACAGATGAGGAAAAGGGGGAGGGGGAGAAGTTATCCCAGCAGGGCAATTGACTCAAACAGCAGGGTCACTGAATGTAGCGTTATTTCTGCCAGTCATGTTTCTTTCCTACCTGAGTTCCAAAGTAAGCTAACTGTGCAAGCAGGGTTGAAATACACAACCCCCTTGTGACTGGAAGGAGCAAAGCATTCTCCACTTGTGGTTTTCTTGAAATGAGCCTGCATGGAATATGTGTTTGAAAACAGTGAAACTCTTTATTAATCAAGTACTTCACTTGCCCATGCCAGCAGAACGTTTCATTTATGTGAAAAAAACCCAAAATAATCCCCTAAAAATGGCTTGGATTCATGTCTTTATAAGCAAACTACAACAGGGGAAATATTTCTGGAATTGTCAGTAGCATATTGGAGGCTAATAGCCGGGAAGTTTGAGAGGCAGTTCTGAGTGAGCCAAATGATCTTTAACTGTCTGCTACAATGTTGGCTTTGGGGAGCTGATTGTTGCAGAGACCCTTGTGAGATTTAAACATTTCAACAAATTAATAGAAAGCAGTGTAAAATGAGGTGCAGTGATACCTTAGGAGATATGAAGCCCAGAAATACTAAAGAGAGCCAGTGGTTAAGAACGGTGGACTCTAATCTGGAGAACCGGGTTTGATTCCCCACACCTCCACATGAACGGTGGACTCTAATCTGGTGAACCAGGTTGGTTTCCCCACTCTTCCACATGAAGCCAGCTGGGTGGCCTTGGGCTAGTTACAGTTCTCCTAGAGCAGTGGTTCTCAACCTTCCTAATGCTACGACCCTTTAATACAGTTCCTCATGTTGTGGTGACCCCCAACCATAAAATTATTTTTGTTGCTACTTCATACCTGTAGTTTTACAGGTACACTGTTTATTAACTTACTAAACTTAATAATACACATGCTGACTTGGATCATTCATCCCCCCCCCCTTTCCTCAATGCCTTTTAACAACCATTCATGCACGGGAGGTTTTGCCTTGGATTTGCCGCTCTCTAGATGTACATTTTCTCCATCTGCATTCTCAAAACTCTGCAGGGGGGCTTATTGTTGAGTTTTGAGAACCTGGATGGGGAAAATGTGCATCTGAGTGGCAAATCCAAAGCAAAACCTCCCATTCATAAATGGCCAATAACCCACCCCCCCATTTAGAGTTTGGAGAATTTGTCTGGGGAAAATGTGCATCTGAGTGGCAAATCCAAAGCAAAACCTCCCATTCATAAATGGCCAATAACCCCCCATGCAGAGTTTGGAGAATTTGGCTGGGGAAAATGTGCATCTGAGTGGCAAATCCAAAGCAAAACATCCCATTGATAAATGGCCAATAACCCCCTGTCCCGGGTCGCCCTCCTGCCTGGGCTCCCGGGCCCAGGACCAACCCCGACCCCAGCGCCCCAGGCAGGGGAAGAGGGAAGAGCCCTCGAGCCTCCACTCACTGGGAGAGCAGTCAGGAGAGGCGGCGAAAGGCGGCCGACTAGAGCCTCCTCCCAGCATCCGGGGGGCAGGCCAGAAGCCCCCACAACAGGCCCGCTCGTCAGCTGGCGAGCGGGAGAACTGGCCCGGGCGGACCACGCCCGGCCGACAGGGCGCCGCAGCGGCCGCGACGTTCCCCGGCCCCCAAGCTGGCCAGCCGGCCAGCCAGCTGGGTCCCCAGGGAGAGGCCAAACAGCCCGCCCATCAGCTGGCCGGTGGAGGGGGGAGCGCGCTGGGAGAGGGAGGCGCCAGAGGAGCAGGCAGTTCAGCGTGGCTCCAGCTCTGGCGCTCCCCAGAGCAGGCCCGCCAGCATCAGCAGCACGCGGTTGCTCCTTCGACATGCTAGCACCTCCTGCGCAGACTCTCTCCCTCCCTCCTGCGCAGGCTCTCTCTCGTCCTCTTTCGGAAACCTTTCGGTACTGCCGTGCTGGTATTCGTCTCGTCCCCCCCCCCGTCTCGACCGGCATTCGTCTTGAGTCGACCGACACCCCCGCGCGTGCCTGCACTCGAAGAGCGGTTTGCCGACCCTGGTCTTAGGCGACCCCTGTGAAAGGGTCATTCGACCCCCAAAGGGGTCGCGACCCACAGGTTGAGAACCGCTGTCTTAGAACTCTCTCCGCCCAACCTATTTCACAAGGTGTCTATTGTGGGGAAAGGAAGGGAAGAAGATTGTAAGTCGGTTTGGTTCTCCTTAAAAGCTAGAGAAAATCAGTGTATAAAAACCAATTCTGCTTCTTCTGGTTAATCTTGAAGTAAAGCAGAAATTTTAACCTAGGTGTTCTCCAACAGGATTATTTTCAAATAGGGGCCATTTCAGACAAGTTGTGTTTATCTGCCTCATGAAAATGTGGGAGTAAAATCACCACATGACAATGTTTTCAGACAGGTTTATATGCAGGAATGTGTCCTTGGTAATTGTGAGGGGGGAAAAACCTGAGGGTGAAGTCAAATGTAATATTTCCACATCTTCTTCACTGGAGATGCAGCTGCAATTTTGTGACTTGGCATTCATACATACAGGTCAGCAAACTGATCATTGATATAGCCATAATTCTTGCCCCTATCTTCATGCTTGGGCAGCCTGATCATTTTATCAAATATTTGAAAGGAACATATACATATGTGGCAATCCATATATGGCTTTTGTTCACCTCATGAAAGTCACCAAAAGCTGTTATAAAGCTTCTCTAGGAATTGGGGGAGGTATATAGAGTACGTGATGGGCCTCAGCCAATGGTGGTGGTGGAAAGTGCCATCAAGTCACAGCTGACTCTTGGTGACCTTGTAGGGTTTTCAAGGCAAGAGACGTTCAGAGGTGGTTTGCCATTGCCTGCCTTCGAGTCACAACCCTGGTATTCCTTGGAGGTCTCCCAACCAAATACTAGCCAGGGCCAACCCTGCTTAGCTACCAAGATCTGATGAAATCGGGCTAGCATGGGCTATCCAATAGGTAGTTTTTATACCCTAAACCGAACCACATTTAATACCTGCAATTTTTTACAGAACTCACCTTAGGGTAGGGAAAAATATGTCTTGAATATGGTAAGGATACATTCAGATCTGTCCAACTGCTTTTGAATTGTTTTGTTGGTCTTTGCTTTGGGAGAATTGGTTAGTCTGGATTAAATGACACAGGGTGAAAGGGCATGACAGAAAGGATAGGATATTCTTCAAAAGGGTGGGGAGACATTTGGGACTTTCATGAAAGACTCTATACTGTAGCAGTTTGCTGAGGAAAATGGAACTCCTGTCAGAGAAGGTAAGTATGGCATATGAGGCAGTGGAGAGGCATCTGGAATTCCATGAAATGCTTTCTATGGTTTTGTGTACTGATTGTTTTCATTTTCACTGAGACCAAAAGATCCACAATGGCTGTTCTCTAGGAAAGGCCTGGTGTCCCTTTGAGGGTCGACAGCAGTAGCTGCTGAATTGTGCTATGAATGGCTTGTTCTGTCTTACAAAAACACTTCTCTGCAAAGTACATTTGAGTCTTAATCATTCTTGTTATGCTTGTTCAGGTGCACACAATGAATTGGATACTCAGCCCTCGCCTTGGGATTGATGGGGAGATGATGACATAAACATCGCAACAATACACAGGGCCTCCAGAAAAAAATCCACTGAAGGGCTAAAGTGGCATTTTGGAATGTGTTTGTAAGAAGTCTTACTTCTCAGTCAAAACACATTCTGGAAAGCTGAAAGAACTTATCCGACTCAATAAATGCTTCTACCACCCAAACAAACAGGTGTACAGTATGGATTCCAAGGTAAAATCCTTACAAGGGAGAAAAAAGAAAGGTATAATGCACTGTCCACAAGTCTGTTAGGGAAAAACCTTCTCAATTATTAGGATACTTTGTTCTGCCATATTACTGTAATCAGAAATAATATATACATAATATTATGCCCTCCAATCCAAGCAACCTGGCAACCCTAGGTATCAAAAAATAAAGAAATGTATTGAGGGAAATTTGAGGTGAGTTGTTTCTTTAGTAAACAATTGCCCGTCAATTCATCAGCCGGCTCAAGAGCAGGAATCGAGCGTACACGTGTGGCCATGCCAACGTGATCATGTCACTTCCGGTTTACACTTGGAAGTGCCGTATCGCAACAGGTCACTTTACCAATCAACCCCCCAAAATGCTAGGGGATGAGTGGTAAAGTGGCCCATTGTGATGCAGCACTTCCGGGTGTAATCGGGGAGTGACTGGGAGTGGCTCAGTGGTACAGCATCTGCTGGGCATGCAGTTTCAATCCCCAGGTTCAATCCCCGGCATCTCCAGTTGAAGGGACTAGGTAAGTAAGGTGATGTGAAAGACCTCTGCCTGAGACCCTGGAGAGCCGCTGCCGGTCTGAGTAGACAATACAGACTCTGATGGACCAAGGGTCTGATTCAGTATAAGGCAGCTTCATGTGTTCAATTGTGTCAGCGTGATGATGTCCCATACCTTGGGTTGCCATCTCGGGGTTGGGAAATAACTGTAGATTTTGGGGGTGGAGCCTGGAGAGCACAAGGTCTGGGAAGGGGAGGGATCTCAGCAGGGTATAATGCCATAGAGTCCACCCTGCAAAGCAGCCATTTTTTCCAGAGGAACTGACATCTGGAGATCAATTGTAATACCAGATCACAGCTGTTACCTGGAGGGTATGGTTGCCAACTTCCAGGTACTAGCTGGAGATCTGCTATTACAACTGATCTCCAGTCGATAGAGATCAGTTCACCTGGAGAAAATGGCCACTTTGGCAATTGGACTCTATGGCATTGAAGTCCCTCCCCTCCCCAAACCCCGCTCTCTTCAGGCTCCGCCACAAAAACCTCCAGCTGGTGGTGAAGAGGGACCAGGCAACCCTAGCTCTCAACCATAGGCATGGCGGAACCTCTCTATCTTGCAGGCCCTGCGGAACTGAGCTAAGTTCTGCAGGGCCCCGGTCTCATTTGACAAGAGAGTTCCACCAGGCTTGAGCCAGAGCCGAAAAAGCTCTGCCCCTGGTTGAGGACAGACAGGTACTTCTTGGGCCATAATCATATGGGATGCTTATTAGGGGCACAGAAGGGGCAATAAGGCAGATCAGGGAATTTAACACTGATACTGCAAACCTAAGAACACTTTCTGGAGTGTAAGCCCCATTGAACAGACCTGCTATTACAACTGATCTCCAGTCAATAGAGATCAGTTCAGCTGGAGAAAATGGCCGCTTTGGCAATTGGACTCTATGGCATTGAAGACCCTCCCCAAACCCCACCCTCCCCAGACCCCACCCTCAAAAATATCCAGGTATTTTCCAACCCGGAGCTGGCAACCCTATTGGAGGGTGGCAATCCTACCCACACCAAATATCCTATATGATGGCTAAAATGTCTGCCTTGGAAGTTAGGAGACTTTACTCACACATTATTCTTTTCATGTGGTGGAGAAATGGCTGTCCACCTCAATTATTTCCCCAACTTTCATAGACCAAATAGAACAGAAAGCCCAATGGTTGGTAGGTAGGTAGGTAGGTAGGTAGGTAGATAGGTAGACAGACAGACAGACAGACAGACAGACAGACAGATAGATAGATAGCTTATTTACGGATCTTGGCCAGATAAAACAAAATACATGGACTAAAATAGTCTTACAGACACAGGTTTACAGTCCAAGTCTTAAATCACTTTTAAATAAATAAATAAATAAGTAAGTAACATCCAAGTTACATCTGCCATTTGGACTAAGCGACTACTCTATGGCAACGAATTTTCATTGCTACCGTACAAAATTTTGCTACCTGAGAGGTGATTGAAGGATTATCTCCTTGTAGGAGCTTTTTGATCTTTTCTCTTTCCCTGTCAGGTCCCATTCTTAGTATGAGGGGCTCAATAAACTTAGAAAGCGGTATTGTGTAAAAGTTACAGTTCAGGAGAACATGTTCAATAGTTTCTAAATCCCTGGATTTACAGGGGCAGAGTCTCTCCGCCCTGGGTATCTTCCCCTCTAACATAGCAGAGGGTAAGGCTGCGCACCTAGCCAAGGTAAAAGCCCTCCTATATTTTTTTATCTCTAAGTAACGAAGATAGGCTTCTGGTGCAAGGATAAATTTGGAGTGGGGGGGAGCCATAAATAGAGGCACTCTCGCTAAATCTGCTTGTTGCTCGATATCTTTAACCCTTTGGTTTATAGTTGACTTTGCTTGATCCCACCCGAACTGAAGTAGTGCTAGGGGGGTAAAACCCAGGTTATTTAGTTTGTCAGCCCAATGGTATCAAAACACCACTTTCTAGAGTAGGGGTTCTCCAGACTCCCTTCCTAAAAACCATGGTTCTGGTGTGGGTTCATGCCCACACTTTCCACAGTGTACACAGTCTGGATGCAAAGAATTCAATGAGCTTCTCTGCCATCTCCCCATTTTGCTTTAGCAATCCTTTTATTCCTTGGTCATTCAAAGATTCAGCTGCTCCTCTGGCTGGTTTCCTGCTCTGGATATATTTTTAACCAATGTTTATTGTTTGTGTTGATGCTTTTAGAAATCCACTACTCAATTTTATTTTTGCATGCCTAATTATTAATTTATAGTTCCTTTGCCAGAGCCTGTGGTCCATTCCATTCATTTCACTGGGGCCGACCTTCCACTTTTAAAAAGAAGACTTTTTGCTTTTTATGGCTTCCTTGACTTGGGTCATTAACCATGCAGGCATTCTTTTAGACTTGGCAGTACCATTCCTAACCTGGGGAATGCATTCTATCTAGGCTTCAATTAGTGTGGTTTTAAATAGCTTCCAAGCATCCTCTAGGGATTTAAATCTCTTGTTTCCCTTTCACTTTCCTTTTAACTATTCCCCTCATTTTTTAAAGTTCCCTTTTTGGAAATAAAAAGTTACCGTTTTGGACTTCAGAGCTAACTTTTCATTGATGTGAATGCTGAACCTAATAGCATTGTGGTGATGACCCAGGTAGAGAATCTGGAGCCAGAGGAATCACATGTCCCAATTTCGAAGCAATGAAAAATTCACTCAAAACCAAACTAGGTATATCATTTCTGCAACTTTTTAGAATTAAAAGGAGCTGTGGAGAAGCTGCAGAGCAGAGGAATCGTGGGTAGAAGAGGTGGCTTAATTTTTTTATTCCTTTGGGTGGATGAAAGGGAAGGGAGAAGGGCATGATCCTCTTTAAGAGTCTTTTTTGTTCTCTTTTTTGGTAAGGATTTCAATATACATAATTTTTTTAAAAAGATGTGCATATTAAACTCCTGAGGCTAGTGTTTGGCCAGCTGATTATGAGCCAAGCAGACTTCAATTTTGATTTCAGCGGATCTCCTTTCCAAATACAACTTTTTGGGACTTGCATGTCAGCCTCATACTTGGTGAACACATTTTTTGACTTAGCTTTGTTGCTTGGCCAGATGCGGTGTTAGTGTTTGTGGAAAAGCTAGTTTGCCATCTAATTATATTACAGCCCACAATTCCTTTGGCAACAGTTTTTGTGTTACCAAAATAAAGGAGGGGCTAGATTTTCTGTTCCATCACAGAAAGGTAAACACTCCAGTCATAAGCACATTTATTTGGAGGCAGCTGTCTCTGACTTAAGTCAAGTCGACACACAATTAAGTGTGGTTAAGATCAGGGTGAAAGTCTGAAATGTTGTAGTACACATCAAGATACCAAGCCTGTGAAAAATAGTTGCAAAGGCCACTGAGGAATGTGCTGTTGTGGAAGAAAAGAATACATAAATGAAACTCAAGCAAATAATATTTTACAACTGTAACACTTCATTTATTAAACATTATTAAACATTTACAGCTTGTTTTTTCCCAAGGACTCCAGGCAGAAGAAGGGCTTGGTTGCAAAGACAGATGAAAGCAACATCAAAATTCAACAGTATGCACAAAGAACCCAAAACAGCATCTATTACTTCAATCCACTGTAACTATCAAAACCCAACCACTTCCTTAGCTTCCAAAAAAGGCTCTTTGAAATAGGAACCTTTGTATGCTGTACAAAAGGTGAGGACATCCTCCACACTGTTCCAGTCCTACCACCAAATGTCTCTGCCTGAGCTGACAAGGTATCAATCAACCTGAGACACAAAGAAGAGATCGACCAAGGAACACAGGAGCATATTGGGATACGGGAGCCAGTGTGTTATAGTGGTTAAGAGTGTCTGACTAGTATCTGGGAGATCTGGGTTTGAATCCCCACTTGTGCCATGGATGCTCACTCGGTGACCTTGGGCAAGTCACATTCTCTCAGCCTAACCGACCTCACAGGGCTGTTGTGAGGATAAAATGGAGGAGAGGAGAATGATGTAAGCTGCTTTGGGTTCCCATTGAGGAGAGCAGCGGGATGCAAACAAATTAATTAAATAAATAAAATATTGGGATATTCAGTCATCTTCAACATAAGAAAAGGAAACAAGGTGACCTTCCAATCCAGTTGTAGTTTGTAACCCTATCTGCCTTCTGTTTTGCCAACTGTGTGTTCAACAGTCCCCTCCTTGAGAATCTACACTGACCAGCTGGATCCCAATGGGGAGCCTTCTTGATATGTGTTCTTCATGGAAGAGCCTTAGATTCTGCAGAGCAGAGACCGAAGAAGTGCTACTGGTCTCCATCTTTCCAGCATGGCTCTACCACAGCCCCTCAGGCACATATCCCTATTTATCATGGATGGTCCATATTTTCAGGGACTTCTTCTTGTCCCAATTTTTATCTCTATTTTTGCCCTTGGCATATGCTTTGTTAAAACCTATGTTGAAGAAGAAGAAGAGTTGGTTTTTATATGCTGACTTTCTCTACCACTTCAGGAAGAATCAACCCAGATTACAATCACCTTCCCCTTCCCTCCCCACCACAGACACCCTGTGAGGTAGGTGGGGCTGATGTGAGATTCCACAAGGTGAACAAGGCAGAATTATCTGGAGAACAAAGTTTGATTCCCCACTCCTCTACATGAATGGCGGAGTCTAATCTGATGAACCGGGTTGGTTTCCCCATTCCTACACATGAAGCCAGCGGGGCTAGTCACAGATGGGCTAATCACAGTTCTCTCTGAACTCTCTCATCCCACCCACCTCACAAGATGTCTGTTGTGGGGTGAGGAAGGGAAGGAGATTGTAAGCTGGTTGGATTCTCCTTAAAATATAGAGAAAGTTGGCATATAAAACCCAACTCTTCCCCTTTTCAGAAAGGTTTTTGACAATGCCATCTAATTTCTAATAATATATTTTTGTTAGTGTTCATGGATATTTAATTGTATACAGTTTTCATTATAATTTTCTCCTGCCTTGAGTCCAGTTTCAGAAAAAGGGGGGCTAAAAATGCTCTAAACAAATATATTCATTTAGAACTTCAGGTACATAACATGCAAGACATTCCATGTTTTGAAACACATGGCTTTTAAGCCCCTGGTTTAGAAAGATGGGTTTAAAGCTCTGTCCTTTATCTTTCAAACTATGGAAAACATCCAATTTTATATGGAGAAATATTGTAGATGCACTTAACTTTGCCATCAACTTTGCTACACACAAAGAGATATATGTATGTATATGTACACACACACATATTATCCATTCTTCTTAAATGTATTCAGTATGGCCCCTTCCAACCATATGATTCTGTGATTCTAACTACACCGAGGAAGTGTTTGTTGAATGCAAGCCAAGTGCTGGTTTGTAGTTTAGTGGTTGCTCTCTACAGATGCTTGACAAGCACCGTCAGAAACTAGTAATCACAGTATCTCATTTTCCTCTTCGCAAAAATCCCCACTTGCATAAGAATTTCAAGCCTCCTGTTATAGGGAGAGACCTTCCAGCATCTGTGTTCTTTGCCCACTGGAGCTGAAACCTCAGGCACTGGCAGGGGGATATTGGGGGGGGAGGAATGAAGTGCACACCAGCGGACACAGACACCACCTTGTGAAAAATGGAAGTGGCATTGTGGATGCTATAACATTTACAAAAAAAAAACCCTTCCATGGTAAAACCATAGTCAAACTCAATTGTTATGAAGGCCGGATATTACATAACTGTCACTTGGTCAGGCCGGGCCATGCCTCGGCTGGCTCGCGGGTCAGATAAGAGTTCTCAAGGGGTTGGAGCCAGCCCACTGGCCTTATGTTTGACACCCGTGTTATAGAGGGTTTACAAATGCTAGCCCATCTAAAGATGTCACCTTCACCAAATGCCAGGCTCCATTCCCCAATTTCTTCTGGAGTTTGCCGGCTGTGGTTTAGCAACCCCATCTCTGCACCTGAAATCTCCCAAATGATCTGTGGGCCTCAGGCAGAGAGAAGGGGGCTGACACATGCTCAAATCCCATGGCAGCATTTTCAGCAAATCTTATGGCAGAGACTTGGGATTAGTTCACATGACTAAACTGCCACTTTTGAGAATGTGGAACAAGGCAATAGTGATTGCAGTGGCAATTAACGTCACTTCAGGGATAAACTCGGAAGTGACGGGGACACTCTAGAATGTGCTTCCTGGGGTTTACCCAGAAAGTGACGTTATTTCGCTGATCACGCCCCCCCCCCCTCAGCCTCACAACAATGAAGCTCCTGCCGGTGGCGAGGGGGGACCTAGTTGCAACCCTAATGGGAAAGAATTTTTACTTCTTCCCCATGTGTCAAACTCTGCATAGATCCATGTCCCTCATGCTCAGCACACCAGTGTGATTGTGGAAATTGCCCCCAGTATAGATACTATTCGGGTACGATGGTCCTGCAGCTTCCTGCATGCACATGTTATTTGCTGAATGCAAAGGAGTTCTTTGTGTGTGTGTGTGTGTGTGTGTTGTTGTTGTTTTTACTTTGGACCAAATACAGCCCCAAACTCCATGGTCCTAAAATTATGCCTGCCTGATAGAGGGAAAGACTTCTTTGCTGTTTTATTTGCTAGTACTGACAAAATTTCAAGTACTGAGTGAACTAAAACCCACTGTGATGGAAAGGTCTGTTTCAGTTAGCATTTTCTGCCGTGAAGTTCTCCAGAAGGTGAATAATAAAGCTTCTGAAATCCAAGGTACTGACACTTTTCAAACAGGTAGCGGAAGAGATTTATGGGATCTCTTTAAATGGACTAGTGTGGTCTGACTGTCCACTAGGGCTGTCGATCTTAAAGAAGTAGCAGAAGGTGCTTAAATGTTTGGGCCTCTCCTCCGGGGTCGGAGAGGAAACACCATCCAGAACGCTACTCTGATTGATGGAGTGAATAGCAGAGCAAACATTTAACTTTTCATTCCATCTCTTCTGGGCGTTTGGCTAATGCCCTTGAGTATGGAATGTTTATCACGCAAACAATGCCAGTAATATTTTCAGGGCGAAGAGAGATGGAAATTTCACTCACGTGTCTGGCTTTTCATGCACACTTAACTTTCAGTAGTCCTCCACTGCATTCATGTGAAGTGTGTCTTTCTCTTGGCTTACTGGCTCCCTTATTGCTTAGAACAACTTGGTGTTCAGCTAGGGCTGTCTGCAAAATTTGGAAAATAGTTTTTAATGAAGGGGCACATTCAGCAACAAGACTGCACCTAACTTACCTGCAATCTATGATTAACTTTAAAGAAATGCCATCTGACTACTTGGGAGGTTTTATTTATTTCTGAATGGCATTTCACAGTGAACATTTTGATCTAAAAAGCATTTTTTGTTCCTTTTGGGATACGACAAGGATATTTACAGTTTCTAGCAAAGCCCCTCAACTTGCAATACGCAAAATGTAAGTTTCTTTTACAACAAGCAGAATCCACCAAAGACTTATCCACCTTTTCAGCAGTTTGGCAAATGTTTCTCTTATACAGCTCAGGATACCCTTAAACACGTCCCAGTCATGGAATGCTCAAAAGGAGACCTGCTAATGCTCTTCAAAAACCAAAAAGGCTGTCACAGGGAAGGGGAAGAAAACACTAATTAGCCTCTGCCACTCTGGATGGCAAGGCTAGATTTAATATGCTGAATATGCTGAACAGGATAGATTTGGTTAAACATTAGGAGCAGCTTACAAACTGAAAGAACAGTTTGACAACTTAACCAGTTCCCTGGGTGCAAAGTGGGTGGGTTGCCCTTGCTGGGGGTTTATAAGCATAGGCTGGAGAGGCATCTCTCGGTGATGCTCTAGCTTTGGATTCACTGCATTTAGGCGTGGGTTGGACTAGATGATTTAGGGATTCCAACTCAAGGACTCAAGTGATGGGGACACTTTAGCACATTCCTCCAAAAACTCTGTGGTTTACCCCAGAAGTGATGATACTGCACCTATCACCCCCCAGCCCCACAACAATGAAGCTCCCACTGGTGGCAAGAGGGGACCTGGCAACCCTAATGGGAAAGTAATTTCACTACTTCCCCATGTGTCAAACTCTGCATAGATCTATGACTCCTGACAGATTGAAAGTGTATGGACGCTTCTTTTTGACTATCCTATTATTATACTAGTCCATAATGTCTGGATAGAGTAATGTCACTTAATTCAATGCTGATAATTTAGGATAAAATCTCACCATTGTGAAGTAACTTTTATTGAATCAATATTTGCTTAGCAAGGATTAAACTTGTTAAAATCTTGTATTTTATTTGTTTTTTTAAAATAAAGTTAAATTTTTAAAAATCATGGTCAGTAATAAGGGTTTTGTCATGTTCAGAAATAAAGGTTTTGTGAGGCAGACGTTCTAGGATGTGTTCTAAGTACTTCTAAGGAAAAAATCAACATAGTTTTGCAAGGTTTAAAAAGAGGGAATAAAATTGGATACTAAAAAGTGCTTCACCTAGCTTTGTGCTAATCAAGAGCCATTTTAAATTACTTCTTTTCAAGAGAGCATTAAAATAACATTTTTGTACAAAAAAACCAAAATATTACAAGTGGCACAGTGTGGCATTTGTACTTTTATATCCCACTTACATGTGATAACGCTGTGTAAAAACATGGGAGAAAACACGTTCTTAACAGAGCAACGTTTCCCTCTAGTGGCCCTGAGAATGTAACAGCCACAGCATCCCCATCACTTTAAATCCTCCGTCAATTCTACAAAGAGGACCTGCTCGGGCCCTTTTGAAGGCCTCCATCTGGACAGAATATCCAAACGCTAAGCACATAGAGCTGTCTGCAGGCTGTAGCCACACACCCTCAAATCCTGCACTCTCAATGCACCGTAGCAATCATTCCAGACTGGGTTTTCCTTTGTGGACGGGACAATCCTGTAGAGAATGACTGCTCTAGTGCAACAATAACGTAGTACTGAAAAAAAATTGTGGCGGCAGTTTTAGACCATTGGTCCTTCTTGCCCTGTAACTCTGAAAATCTCCAGTCACCATCCATCATGGCCAGTATTCAATTCCTGCCTGCTACTGGAGAGCCTATCATGGTTCTGGGAGGCAAAACCAGGAACAAGCAGCCTAGGGTTGCCAACCTCCAGGTGGGGCCTGGAGATCTCTTGGAATTACAACTGACCTCCAGACTACTGAGATGAGCTCTTTGGAAAAAATGGCTGCTTTGGAGGGTGGACTCTGTGGCATTGCACCTCTCTGCGGTCCCTCCCCTCCCCAAACCATGCCCTCCTCAGGCTCCCCTCCAATAGGTTTGCCAACTCTGGGGTGGCATATACTTTGAGATTTTGTGGGTGGAGCCTGGGGAGAGCTGGATTTGAGGAGGGGAGGGACCTCATTGATATATAATGCCATAGTCCCCCCTCCAAAGCAGCTGTTTTCTCCAGGAGTGGGTCAGCAGCACCCCTGTGTGTGTGTTGCTCTTAGAGACAGAGCGAGGCAGGTGTTCAGGCTCCAATACAAATGTCTGTTTTCTTCCTCTTTGCTGAGATTTGAAATGACACCCTTGCTTTACTACTGCTTGGGCTGCATGTGCAGGTTTTCATGTGTACCTGCAATCACACATTGGGTTGGATAGGGCACAAAATTTCCACTTGCACTGGAACTCTTAGGCAAGAGGAAATGCAAGAGAAAACCACAGTAGCTGCTTGTGCTAAGTCAGACTTCCCTCATGTGGAGAAGTGGGGAATCAAACCCGGTTCTCCAGATTAGAGTCTGCTACTCTTAACCACTTGACCACACCAGCTGAGCCCCCAACTGCATATCAGTTCCATTTGCCATTCATTTTTTTATACAGATCATGCATCAATTCTATGCAAATAGGACTTTAGTGTCATGTTGATCAAGGGGTTCAAGCCAGAGGGCCTGATCCTAACCCCCTTATCTCCACATTCATTTGTACATGGGATATTCAGTGATACATAGGGTTGCCAACCTCGAGGTGGTGTATGATAAACAAAAGAGCTGCTGCAAAGTGGACTGGTAAACAAAGAACAGCAGTAAGAAAGCACCAAACAATATAGTAATGCAATGTTAATATATTGTATGTCTAACTGTAAGACATATAACAAGTGCACTGTATATACAAACAACTTGCACTAGAGAGTAATTGTAAACAAAGTCCATACGCTTGTAACACTCTGTTAATTCACAGGTGTTGGAGCATAGAAATTGACAAGCAAATTCTTGGATGTCTCGCTAACTTCTTATCCAGTTAGTGGTTTAATTATAGTCATGGAGCGTTTTGTCAACTTGTGTAAAATATAGTTGTTTTCTTTCCTTTTATCTGCGCTTCGTGAGGACCAGGGAAATGAAACGTCGGCGGCTCTCAACCTCCTCAGCTAGCAAAATCCAATCTTCTAGGGTCTCGGGATCACCCCGCATATACGACCAGTTCAGAATGTCAGGGTGTAAGGCTTCCCTGAAATAATGAATAAGGGTGGCCTCAGGCCAGTCCACAATCCTACTTGCCAGTCTCTGGAATTCATCCGCAAATTCCCGGACTGGAGAGGAGCCCTGTCTGAGTTGTAACAGTTCTGCTTTGGCTCGTTCTCCCATAAAGGGGTTCTCAAACCGTCTCCGCAAGGCAAACATGAAATTGTTGAGGGAGCGGATAGATCGGGATCTAGTGTCAAATTGGAGGACCATCCAGTCAGCTGCTTTCCCCGTCAATAAGGAAGCTACGAAATGGACTTGGCTGTCCTCTGTGGGAAAGTATTGCCCCTGTTCTCTCATGTAACTATCTACTTGATGCAGAAAACAGGGTAAAGTCTCGAGTGAACCATCATAGGTCGTTTTCAGCCGAGGCTGCTTCCACTGGCTGGGCACGGGCTATCCCGGCTGCACGGGTGCCCCAGGAATTGGCACAACCGGGGCTCCAGGGACCAGGGGGAGAGCAGGTGGTTGAGCGGGTGGTTGGGCTGGCACACCCGGCTGGCCTGGTAGGTGAACCGGTGCTGCAGGCCCAGGGAGAATGGGCTGTGCTGGAGTCGTCAGCGCCTGCTGTAAGCGCTCGTTTTCCTGAAATAAGCGTTCCATTTGATCCCGGAGACGGTCTACATGATCGACTGGCCCGCAAACCCATGGCCCAATGAGAGCCGTCTTCATACAAGTCCTCCTCGTCAGAATCATCGGAGCCCCGAAGCCGTTCTGCGAGACAACGCGCTCGTTGGGTGTTGCGAGACGGAGCAAAAGCCAGGGAAAACGTTGGCCCCCATGAGGGGCCGGTTCGCCCGGTGTCTTTGGGGCGCACACCCACCCGCGCCCGTTCCGCAGCCAACTGCTGCTCCCTTTCCCGCTCGGCCTGAGCTTTGGCCGCCGCCTCAGCCGCCGCAGCTGCCTCTCTGTCCGCGAGAGCTTGGGCGGCCTTGAGCTTCAGGGCAGCAGCCGTGGTAACAAGCGGTAGAAGTTCCTTCTCCAGGAGGGCGAGGAGCGGTTCAGACTCCCCGCCCAGCAGCGGTTGAACCTGGACCGCTAGAGCGGGTGCACCAGTCCCAAAAGTTGGGGTCAACAATTGTGACAGATCAGCTGCCGTGGTATCCTTCGATAGTCTCACAAACAGTAGCGCCGTTTGGACAGCGATCCGTTGCGCCTCTGCTTGGCAGTCAGCTGCATTTGGCACCAGAGAAACACCTTCCAGGGCCGCTCCCGCCATGGCTCCCGTCGCCAAGACGGCAGGACGATTTGGGACAGTGGACAGATGTGGGCGAGTCTCACGAGCAATAAGCTTATCCAACAAGCCAGTTAGCAGTTGTAAATCCTCAGCCGCCACTCGGGCATCATCCACCAACCGATCAAAGGCTTGGAGGTCTAGGCAGGCACTGGCATCCTCAGCGTCGGACATCCAGGGGGTTATCGCTAGAGATTGCCACTGGGTCTGTACCAGTTCATTTAAGCGACTAACCTCCGTGCTAGTCCTAAGTAGCTCAGCTACAACATCCTGTACGAGGTCGGGATCGGCAGACGATGTTCCCAACGGAAGGAACGACTGTTGAGGAGCCTTCCAGGGTCCTCAACAGGAACCCATTACCCGGGGATCAAACCCACCGGGCCCGGGGCAAACCTCACGGGGCTCTAGCCACGGCCGAATCACTCGGAGAGCGCTCTCCTCGCTCCCATCCGAGTGGCAGGCGAACCCTCCGGGGCTCCAGCCTGACAGAAGAAAGTGATTGCTGTCACAATGTAAGCCCTTGGCCCAATTGAACCACAAACCACATCAGAGACAGTCAGGTCCAAAGAAGCTGGTTTTTACTGGTCAAAAAGGTTAACAGAGCATAAAGAAAAGGGTGACAGCAATGGGGCTTGCTGGCTTGCACTTGGTAGTATAAAAGCATAGAAAAAGGCAAGAGATTACAAATCACAAACAGAGCTGAGTTCCCAGAGCTTCAAACGGAGTTAGGTATGCACAACAATCCTTGAGTCTGGTCAGTGGGAAAACGAAAGTACACAAATCAACTGAGATACAGGCCTGACAGGTTGCCATGCGTCGTTTGAGACAGGGGGCCCACTCAGTGAGTGAGTATGCACAGGACTTTTTATCTCTATCATGCAAGATACGAGAGTGGAGCGAAGCCACCAAGGTCTAGCACTTCCGCGAAGGACTACGGTGGGAAGTGCTGGATGGCTGCTTAACCTTGGGAGATCCAGAGTCAGTAGAGGAGTGGATAAGTTTAGCGGCCTTAGTGGAGAATCGTAAGCTGACCCTCCAGTTCTCCAAGGATCGTCCTTCGAAGGCAACCCCCATCCCTCCCGCGAGAGGGGACAACACAACAGACCCGCGACGAGATGGAAGACACCGAGGGGTCTCCAGTCTCGACAGGACGCGTCGTTTCAGAGAAGGAGCTTTTCTCCAGTGCGGGAAGATGGGTCATTTTGCAGCGAAGTGTACCAGCACGTTGACAGAAGGGCAACCAAGCGACCCAAGAGCGGGAGTCGACCCCACTTCGGACTCTGGAGCGTAAGAGAGCAGAGGGGATGAACGGTCGCCACGGAACGGCGGCCCTGCAGGCAGAAGCCTCATTGGATCTCCACAACCTTTGTACCCAAGGTATTTTTAGAAGCCCCTCGCCGGCAAAAAACGAGGACAGCCTTCTGTGAGGGAGCTGGCACGGAGGGCGTCCTCAGAAGAAACCAAACCGGCTCCGAATAAGGTGAGTGATCAGGGAGAGACATTGCTGATACCTGTTGTGTTGCGAAACCCCCAGGGAGGGGAACCTGTGGCTGTCGTGGCTATCTTGGACTCTGGATGTTCCGGGACCCTGATTGATCAGGCTGTGGTAGAACGCCTGAAAATTGGAACTCGAGAACTGGACCAGCCCTTCCATTTGATGGAAGTGACCTGTGGGGGGGGGGGCGGTCCATTTGCACACTCGCAAAATGTTGTTGGGGGTGGGAGACCACTGGGAACAGATCCACTTCATGGTAGTCCCTAAGATTTCCTACCCGGTGGTTCTCGGCAACAACTGGCTGGCAGGGCACAACCCGGGCATTGATTGGGAACAAAGGCGGGTGGTGTTTGGAGCTCCCCAGTGCGAGAGGCACAGCCGGGACAACTTACCCATAGGTGAAGGGGGGAGTGCCGCCGCATTGGAGGCGCACACGTTACCCCCGGAGTACAGTGACTTTGCGGATGTATTTGAGGGGATGGACTGTGACTTGTTACCTCCTCATCACACGACAGATTGTGCCATCGAACTGACTAAAGACGTTAAACCGTCCAAAGCCCGAGTTTATTCCATGAATCCTTAAGAGAAAGCAGTGCTGCGAGAATTTTTAGACAAGAACCTGAAGCGGGGGTTCATACGGCCGTCCAAGGTGGCGTTTTTTCCTCCCTGTTTCTTTGTGAAGAAGAAGGGTACATCTGACCTCAGACAGTGCGTAGACTATAGGGGGCTTAACGCGATTACAGAGACTAACGCCTATCCCATTCCCTTGATCCCAGATCTCCTGAATGCTCTACAGGAGGGTTGTGTATTCTCTAAAATTGATCTGGTGGAAGCCTACTACAGAGTCCGGATTAAGGAGGGGGACGAAGCGAAAACAGCCTTTTCTTGTTGTTATGGTTTGTTTGAATTTCTGGTAATGCCCTTCGGTCTGTCTGGGGGGCCATCGTGCTTCATGCAATTAATTAATGAGATTCTACACGATCTCCTATTTCGAGGAGTTATAGTTTACTTAGACGATGTACTGATTTACTCCAGAGACCCCAAAGAACACCATGAGTTGGTGCGGGAGGTTCTGAGGCGTTTAAGGGAGAATCATTTGTATGCTAAGTTGTCAAAATGTGCGTTCAATCAGGACCAGTTGTCGTTCCTCAGATATGTGGTATCCCCCCAAGGTTTGATCATGGACCCTGAGAAGGAGCAGGCGGTATGGGAGTGGGAGCCCCCCAGAACTCGCAAACAGGTTCAGCAGTTCTTGGGGTTCGCTAACTTTTACAGAAGTTTTATTCAGGATTTCGCCCAAATAGCCTTACCAATTACCGATTTGCTTAAAACCAAAGGGAAGGGGCCAGAGCCCACTTTTGCACAATACCAGGTGCCTTGGACCGCCCGGTGCCAGGCGGCTTTTGAAACTCTTAAGGAGCGCTTTACCTCTGAACCTGTTCTGGCTCACCCAGATTATTCCAGGCTGTTCACCCTGCAGGTGGATGCCTCAGATAAGGCGATGGGAGGTGTACTCCTTCAGAGGAATGACCAAGAGAGACTTAAACCCTGCGCATATTTTTCTAAGAAGTTCTCTGGTCCTGAGCTCAACTGGCCGATTGGGGAAAAGGAGGCCATGGCGATTAAGCATGCGCTCACGGTCTGGCGACAGTTCCTGGAGGGGGCGGCCGAGCCCTTTGAGGTCTGGACTGATCACCGGAACCTTGAGGCGATTTTGGGTCAGCGGAAGCTGTCCGCCAAACAGCTGCACTGGGCGGACTTCTTCTCTAAGTTTCGCTTCACCATCAAGCACATGTCCGGGAAAGAAAACTGCCTAGCAGACGGGCTATCTCGCATGCAGCAATATGAGTGTAGGGTCGAGCGGCCGGTGAGTTCTCTTTTCACACAGGAGCACCTTGGTTTGACTCCGGAGGGGGATAGCGCAGGAGTTCTGACCAGAGCGCAAACCCGCGCTGCGGCAAGAGGGTCAACTCCAAGTCCCTCTCGAGAGGTGGTCGCTCCCACCTCCTCACCCCCGGCAGCCCCCAGGGAACATCCGACTGCAGCCCCTGGGGAGAGCGGGGAACCCTCTCAGAGCGGGGGGACAGGGCTGAGGAACTGGTGCCTGCCTCTTCTCAAGAGTCGGATGCTGCTGTCTCCCGACTCTGGAAAATTCCAGAAAGCCTCCCAGAGACCATCAAGAAGAAGTGGGGGGAGGCTCTTCAGCGGGAGCGGGGGGAAGAATCTCTCCCATCCCAGGTGATGGACAAGAATGGTACCCGTAAGGACAAACATTACGTGCCCAGGGAGCTGAGGTGAGAGGTATTGGAAATGAGCCACAGTTCAACTACGGGGGGACATTTCGGGTTTGTGAAATCTTTGCACCTAATAAGAAGGCAGTTTTGGTGGCCGGGGATGCACCGAGACATCGATCGGTACATTAAATCCTGTCCTGTGTGCGCGACAAGCAAACGCTTGATGGGAAAGCCTCCGGGATTACTGAAACCCCTAGAAACTCCGGAGGCACCCTGGCGGGTGATTGGGATGGATTTTATAACTGATCTCCCGTCCAGCCAGGGGATGACAGTTCTGTGGGTAATCAGGGATCTCTTCTCTAAACAAGTTCATCTCGTGCCGTGCGAAGGAATGCCATCTGCGCACAAACTGGCTCGCTTGTTCGTGCACCATATATTCAAACTACACGGATTTCCACGGAAGGTGGTGAGTGATAGGGGCTCCGTGTTTGTGTCTAAATTCTGGAGAGCGTTTTTAGGACTTGTGGGTGTACAACTGGGATTGTCTTCCGCCTATCACCCTCAGACGGATGGGCAGACCGAAAGGATTAATGCGGTGGTAGAATGCTACTTGCATTGTTTTGTTAATTACCACCAAGACAATTGGGTTGACCTGCTGCCTTTGGCAGAATATGCCTACAATAACTCGGTACACTCTGCAACCGGGATAAGCCCGTTTAAAGCGGTCTACGGGATGGATTTTGGACCCTTGGGGGCAGTACCCCCCCCCCCACCGGAAGGCGATCCCCCCAAGGTGACTAGATGGGCCAACACAGTGAGGAACACTTGGCCCTGGCTTGCAAAAAACTTGGAACAGGCCAAAGACAGATACAAGGCGCAAGCAGACAAACACAGGGCACCCCAGTGGGAATTGAAGGTCGGAGAGAAGGTGTACCTCTCCACCAAAAATCTCAGGTCTCTACGCCCGTGCAGAAAGCTAAGTCAAACGTTTGTGGGACCGTTCCCAATCGCCCGAGTTATCAATGAGGTTACTGTGGAGTTGGAACTACCCAAAACCTTACAAGGGGTGAACCCGGTGTTTCATGTGAGTGTTAAAACCCTTTATAATGGCCCCCGGGTGGCATCCCGAGCCCGCAACTGCAAATCCGATCATGGTGCAAGGAGAACAGCACTTTGAGATCTCCAAGGTGTTAGACTCTCGAGTGCGGAGGGGGCGACTGGAATATCTCATACGTTGGAAACATCTGAATTCCAGTCACGATGAGTGGGTGTCCGCAGTACACGTACAATCTCCCACCCTGGTAGCGGAGTTCCATCGTCACTACCCTGCCAAACCGGGAAACCCCGGGGGGGGGGTCTTTGGGGAGGCCGAGTGTCAGCGAGGGCATGCAGTCGAGCCCTGGATAGCAAGCTCAAGGATTTCCCCTCCACCTTTTCTTCCCGTGGGAAAGTCTCTCCAGCTTGGGAAAGAGGTGCGATACCTAGAGACCCCTTGAATCCCCATTTCAAAGTAACTTCCCTATTGTAAATTGTGCTCTGATCTCAAGGTGTGAATTCACCGGAATCCGCTCTCTCTTGATGTGGAGAGATCTCTGATGTTTTGCATTTCAAAGCGTTTACGTGTAAACATCCTAGAGTGTGCATCCTATAAAACTGACTTCCACATGTATTGTATAATTCTAACCTTAAGCTCCTTTAGACTGCTGTACTCGTTACTTTTGGGAATAAAGCCTTTTAAAACTCTCTGCAAACGTCTGGAGTGAAGTTGATAATTCCTGAGATGCAACGGAGTCATAGAGTCTGACAGTAGGGCTGTTGATTCGGTTTGGGCCGAACTGAAAAACAGCCAAATATCCCCCAATTAGGCGGGAAACGGGGGAACCGAATTTTCTGACCTCGGGGGTTCGGCGAATATATTCGGCAGTTTTGCCCCCCTGCCTTCATGGGGCTTCCATGAAGGCGCGGGGAGGGGGCCCTTAAACAGGTCTGCTCCTCCCAGCTGGGAGGCACAGATCTGTTTAAAGGGCCCCTCTCGCACAGGGCGCAGAGGCGCTTGGGGGCAAGGCTGGGGGGCAATGCTGGGGAGTTCTTTAAACCCCTCTGCGCTCTCTGCACAGAGGGCGCAGAGGCACTTGACAGCCCCCCGCCAGCCTTCCCGGGAGTCCCGGCAAGGATGGGGGGGGTCTTTAGACCCCTCTGCGCTCTCTCCGCAGATAGCGCAGATGCGCTTGACAGCCCCCCGCCAGCCTTCCTGGGAGTCCCGGCAAGGCTGGGGGGTCCTTAAACCCCTCTGCGCTCTCTGCGCAGAGGGCGCAGAGGAGCTTGACAGCCCCCGCCAGCCTTCCTGGGAGTCCCGGCAAGGCTGTGGGGGTCTTTAGAGAGAGAGATAAATTAATCCGGCAAATTTGGGGCCGTCAGTAAGCAGCATTCTCCTCCCCCGGCCAATTGGTGGCCAAGCTGAGTCTTCTTCTGGCCAATCAGTCAGGATTGAGTACTGGAGGAATCAGCTGATGTGCGGCCAGGCCGGGGAGAGAGAGAGAGTGAGAGAAATCCTCGTGTGTGGGGGAGTGCTTGTGCTGCAGGGGGCGCATTTTTGGGGGTACAGACCCAAAACCTTCAGTGGAGCTTCAGACAAGCCTTCTTAAGAGACCCCCCAAGTTTTGTAAACATTGGGTCAGGGGGTCCCGAGATATGGGCTCCCCCCTTTTCCCTCCCCCCTTTTCCATTTCTGTGGCTGCAGGGGGCGCATTTTTGGGGGTGCAGCCCCCAAACCTTCAGGATATCTTCAGACGAGTCTTCTTAAGAGACCCCCCAAGTTTTGTAAAGATGGGTTCAGTGGGGGCAGAAATATCGGCTCCCCCCTTTTCTCTTTCCGTGGCTGCAGGGGGTGCATTTTTGGGGATACAGACCCCAAACTTTCAGCGGAGCTTCAGACAAGCCTTCTTAAAAGACCCCCCAAGTTTTGTAAACATTGGGTCAGGGGACCCCGAGATATGGGCTTTCCCCTTTTCCCTTTTCTCTATTGGGATGAATGGATCACCCCATCCTGTATGCATCTCCAGAGCAAAACATCCCGTGCCTAAATGGAATCGTCTTGGATTACCCAGTCCTCCTCCCAGCCCCTCTTGATGGAACAGAAGACAGCCACAGTAAGACCCCTTTGGGGGCTTTAATCTATACTTTTTCTCCTGTGTGTGTGTGGGGGGGGAGCAGAGTCTGTGTGTGTGTGGGGAGGGAGCAGTTTCTGTGGGTGGGGGGGAAGCCAAAGGGGGCTTTTGCCCGTTCTGCCTGGGGTGTGTGTGCCCCCTCGAGTCTCTCTCTCCCTGGTTTGAGGGGGGGCTTCAGTTCTATGTCCTCAGGTTTTCCCTCATTCATACGACGGTTAGGTCTATTTTGATGCTTGCTAAAACTGGTTTTCAAATGGTGACTTAAAGAATGCATTCGCCTGGTCCCGAGTCCCATGCAAAAGGGGAAATTCCACCCCCTTCTGCTCATTATGCCTAGCTAGCTATCTCTGTCCCTTTCCATGGTTTGCAAACTCCCAGGTGTCAGGTGTTGTTTTGCATGTTTGCAAAGGTGTTGCTTTGCAGTTGTGTTGCTTTGCAGTGTTGCTTTGCAGTTGTGTTGCTTTGCAAACTTCTTAGCACCTGCCCCACTCTTTGCATGTTTGCAAAGATGTTGCTTTGCAGTTGTGTTGCTTTGCAAACTTCTTTGCACCTGCCCCGTCTTTGCTCTTATCAGCTGTTTGTCGGGGCTGGAAGCTTTGTGCGTGGGCAGCAAGCTCTGCTCAGATGCACATTAAGGGTGGGGGGACCCCTTTCAGGGCCCATATCTCATCCCCTCCTGACCCAATCTTTACAAAACTTGGGGGGTCTGGCAAGAAGGGTCCTTTGAAGCTCCGCTGAAAGTTTGGGACATCTATCCCCAAAAATGCCCCCCCAGAGCCACGGAAAGGCGCGGTTGTGTTTTTAATGGCTTTATTCGGCTGCATTTTTTTCCTGAACTTTGAATTCCCGCCGAAATGACAGTGTGTCTCTCTGATTCTCCAAATTCCCAGATGTCTTTTTTTTAAGTGTCTAGCTTCCTGACGTTTCGCCAGCAGCTGTGGCAGGCATCTTCAGAGGAGTAACACTGAAGGACAGTGTCTCTCAGTGTCATTGTAAGTTTGTCCACTGAGTGAGGTCATCGAGAATGTGGGTAGCATCACAAATCCCCTGCTCCCTGCACCCCGAAAAACCCCAGCAGTCGGGCCACCATGACATCTCAGCCAGGCATCTCCACACAGGTGGCTACCTCACTGATCAATCAGGCTCCATGGGCCTTCCGAGCTTGGACGTCCCACGGCACAGCCACAGGGATGGCCGGGGCCTGCACACTCACGGGAACAGCCATCTGTACAGATGTGCAGTGTCAGGATCATGCGTCTACCCCTAGCATCCCATAAGCAAACTCGTCCAGGCAGGTAGTCCTGAAGCAGTAATACTTTATTAGGAGCAAAAAGGTAGAGCAAAAGAACCGACTGTCATCAAGCAGAAGAAGGATGCTAATGGCGCTACATTGGCAGGTTAAAAAGCACTCTAGCCTGTGAAAGTAAAACAAAGCGAAGCAAACCCGAGATAAGGTCTTCCCAGGAAATGTAGACTAAATATTACACAGCTGTGGAAAACAGGACAGATGAAATTGTACACAGAGTCTACAGGCATGAGAACCAAGGTCTTGACACGGAGCCAGAGGCTGGCCTACTCATGTCAAGCAACCAGCAAAGGCCTGACAAACCATAAAAAGCCTGACATTCAGTTCCTGTGTCTCGCCCCATTGGCTAGAGAGTCTCAAAGGCAGACCCAAGTAAAAAATGGGGCCAACGGAACTATCTGTTAGCCCCTGCCCCTAGCAGAAGTGCATTGGCTTATGTGTGGCACCTCCAAGCTTGGACGCTGGCAGACCTACCCCCCTCTTTAGGGGGACCACCTTTCCCTTGGTTCAAAGGCAAAGCTTGCAGCCACCCTCTTGCTGTGAGTGGTCATTGCCCCCTTTGCCAATCTGTGGCCTCCAGCGCTGGGAGCAGCCGGTGCATGAGATGGCTTCCAGGTGGTGGCCCAGGGGGTGCTGCCATGCAGCCATTGAGGGCTCCCACCTGTATAGGCACAGGGGGGTGGCAGGACTATGTGGGGATGATGGAGGACACGCTGGACATCAGGGAAGGCACAACGTGTTCAGATGGGTGGCTGCATGGCAGTTGTACTTGCCAGCACCGAGGACTGATACCTCACTGTGACTGGTGATGCAAATGTAGGGCGGGTAGCCACGGATCCATGGGAAGGGCACCTCATTCCCCACCATCTACCCCTACCCTTCCTGTCTGTGCTCCCACTCCCCAAGGCCCGTTGCCTTCCAATAAAACTGCTGTCGCTGAAGGGGGGGGGTAAAAATCACATTCCTGTACATTAAAGACATCCGCAAAGTCCTGGTACTCAGGGGGTAGGGAGGACGAATTGGGGTGGAACGCTGATGCTGGGGCTAGAGATGATGATGCAATTGGGATGCTGCTTCGGGCATCCCCCAGCCCGGTTTTGACAGCTACTTCATAGTGATGTCGTTCACATTGTGGGCTGTCAAACATTGACGTCTTGGCAGCCCAGTCTATGGTGGGGCTGTGTCCGTTAAGCCAGTTCACTCCTAAAACCACATAGTAACGAATGCCGGGAGCTATAGTGAAATGAATCTGATCCCAGTGATGGCCAATTCCCATCGCCACCCCTTCAGGTCTACCACCCCCCTGAAGTCACTGCCATCCATTTGGGCAAACTGAACCAGTGCCGGTAAAGGCACGGCTTTCAGTTTAAGGGCCTTAAAGGTGGCTTCATTGATCAACGTGCAGGCGCATCCAGAGTCTACTAATGCTTTAACTCTAACTTGGGGACCCCGTCGGTAGTGTTGTAAAACTACATCAAGATATACAGTTTCGAACAAATCGCTCACCATTAGTGGAGATTTGGGACGTGCAGAAGCATCTGCAGCGGTCTGCGGTGTCGCTCCATCTACCGCAGACCCTGTCTGTTTTTTGGCTGCTCAAAGGGAGATGCCAAATTCAGGGCAGGGGTGTCCCAATGGCCACCTTCTTCAGATGAAGTGGAGCTGTCCTTCTCTTGGGTAGTTGTAATTGTAATCCTGGACCCCGGTGGGTCCGACGATGCAGAATCCTTTACAGCATCCGTGATGTGGAGAGCTGGGGGAGCCTTCTGTCCCGGAGCGACGTTACGATCCGTTGTGGCGCTCCTTCTTCGGGCATTCCCTCTGCCGCGAGGAGTACCCTCCGACCGAGGGTGTTGAGTTGGTCACTCAGGACAAGCCACTGCGAAGTGGCCCATGGAACCACAAACGAGGCAAGCTCCTTTTTGGAACCGTGTTGCACGGTCCAATGTAGACTGGACTTGCTTCCGCAGAGTGGAGGTGGGAGGTCTAGCTCCCGCACAGGTGGAGAGCTGCTCTCCTTCCTTAGCCCAGCGCCGGGCAAGGGAGATGAACTAGCGGTGGCTCTCCACCTCCTCCGCCAGTAAAATCCATTCCTCTAACATGGCCGGGTCTTGCTGCATATATGCCCAAGACAGGATGTCAGGGTGTAAGCCCTCCCTGAAGTAGTGGACATGGGTGGCTTCGCTCCAGTCCACTATTTTACTGGTAAGCCTTTGAAAGTCATCGGCAAACTCTCTCAGTGAAGAGGATCCTTGCCGCAGTTGCAGGATAGCAGTCTTAGCCTTCTCGCCCTGGAATGGGTCATCAAAACACCTCCGTAATGCTCGCATAAACTCATTGAGCGAGCGAACGGATCGGGCCCGGGTGTCGAACTGTAGGATCATCCACTCTGCTGCCCTCTCGGTTAAAAGGGACGAGACAAACCACACTCGACTATCCTCAGTGGGGAAAGTATGCCCCTGTTCCCTCATAAAACTATCCACTTCGTGCAGAGAGCAAGGCAATGCTTCCGCAGAACCATCAAAAGTTACCCGCAACTCCCTTTTGAAGGAAGACGGGGCTGCCACAGTATTCCCAGCACTACCGGTTAGATTGGGGTCCCTGGCTGGGCTGGCAACCCCGGAGTTAGCGCTGGTAGCGGCTGTCCAGGAGCCGGCTGCTGCCCAGGTACTGGCAGTTGCCCAGGAACTGGCTGCTGCCCTGGGACTGGTGGCAGTGCCGGAGCTGGCACGGATGTGGGTGCGGTTTGGGCCCAATGCAAGCGTCCATACTCGCACACTAACATGTCCATTTGGTCTTGCATTTGGACCATACACTCCAGTAGTTCTCGGTTTTGATATTTCAAAGTGTGTATCTCCTCCTCAGCCCCCCCAGTTCGTCGGGCTTGCCTAACGTGGAGGTTTGTGTTCCAGTTGTTGGAATCCTTGTCGTCCAGCTCCCCCTCGTCAAAGTAATCCAGCACATCAGATGCAAAGGCGAGCCTTCGTCTATGGCTTACGTCCCGAGGCACATAGTGTTCCGGAGAAAATGAAGGGAACGACGGGAGAGAGGGCCAGTCTGGACCCCCGATGTTTTTAGGCCGTGCGCCAGCCACCGCTACCCGCTCCAGAGCCTCTCAAGTTTGAGCCGCGGCCATTTCCACCAAAAGTTGCTCTGTCACCTGTTGCCGGGCTGCTTGGGCCCATGCAGCCTCCAGAGCGGCGGTGCGGGCGGTCACCATGAGTGGCTTGGCCGCTTGCTGCAGCAGTAACTTCAGTTCGCGGTAGTCCGTTAGCAGCGGTCGAGCCTGCCAGGCTAGATCCATGGAGGAAGGGCCATACTCCAGTTCCAAGACTTTCCAGACGTCTTCCTCCAACACCGTGTCAGGAGGGAGATCCATGAGGCATAGCAGCATCCGGGCGGCCGCATTTTGAGCGTCCAGGGTAAACTGGTCCCGATACAGCAACACGCCTCCCTGACCCTCCGCCATGGTGGAAAGGGAAGTGAGCCCCTGAGCTGGTGCTGTCAACTCCTCGCGTCTCGCCGCACATTCCGAGGCCAGTCACTAACCGAGCCAGGAGGGCAAAGTCCTCTTGCGCCAACCGAGCCTCCTCCAATAAAGCGTCCAGCCACCACAGTTCGTTCTTGGCAAGGAGGTCAGCTTCCCGCATTTCCTACGGGGCCGCTGCTTCTAGTCGATACCACTGGTCTACCACCAATCTGACCAGCTGGGTGGACTCGGCGTGAGTCCGAAGCGCCTCCTCATGGGTAGCACGCAGAAGGTCAGGGTCCTCGGGGAACTCATCCCAAGCTCCGACCCAAGGGAGCGGATTCCTCGGTGAACCCTCCAGGGCTCCAGCCAGAGGATGGTGAAAAATGGACTAGTAACCTAATGTGAGCTCTAGTCCCGTGGTAAACCCATAAACACACTCAATAGACCAACAGTCCAACGTAAGCTGATTTATTAGGAATACTCTACAAGTAGCAGAAGCTGAGAATCAAGAGGTTACTAGTAAAGGTCAATTGTACATCCCATGGCATATATAGAAGGAGTAAAGCAGGCCAGCTCTGGGTACCATGGCAACCCCCCCTTCCCCGGAGCAGGTTCGGAGCCAGAGGTAGCTTCCCACGGCAGACAGTCTAAACATCCCAAGAGCGACATAACACAGCGACCTTGGCCAGCACCTGGCAAAACCACCACATACCATTCACAGACCCATGCCTGAGAGGTATAATGCCACAGAGTCCAACTTCCAAAGCAGCCATTTTCTCCAGGTAAACTAAATTCTGTCACCTGGAGATTGGATGTAATAGCAGGAGATCTCCAGCCACCACCTGGAGGCTATATAGGAAGTTAGTCAAGGAGATGTAGTCACTATGGCAAAACTTATATCTCTTAAATAAAAACCAATAACACAAATATTCTTTTTCACAAATGTATGGTAAGTATTTCAATTTGATTATGTTACTTCACATGAATCATGATATATAAAATCATACAGACCACTTTCTTTTGCAGGAATACTCAAAATAATATAGTTTCTTTTACAGAAATAATCAATTTCATATAAACATTCTATATATATTTCTGGGATAAACGGAATTTTGGATCCCATTTCAAAATATCTAGAGCATCACCTGCATAAATATGCAATAGAGACTCCATCCTACATTGCAGATATGGGTCATTTTATACAAAAAGTGGAAGGCTTAAAGGTCCCACCTGATGCAATACTGGCCACCTTCGATGTAACATCATTATATACGAATGTACCACTTGAGGAGGTCAGAACCATTATACAAGACAAGCTTGACAATTGTGATGTCAAAACACCACCCATGCATTTTCTCATGAATTTGCTTGATTTATTATTTGAGAACAATTTTTTCAGATTTAAACATCGCTTATATAGACAGGTGAAGGGAGTGGCCATGGGCTCAGCGGTGGCACCCTCAATTGCAAATATATTTATGATCTCTTTTGAGTTGGCTTATATTTTCAATAATGATTTTTTCAAGCAACATGCATTGTATTTTGCGAGATTTGTGGATGATCTGGTGATGATTATAGACTATGAAATTAATTATGAACAAATGTTTCATATGTTAAATAATGCGGATCCCCATATAAAGTTTGAGGGCAAAAAACATCAACATAGTATTAACTTTTTGGATATTAATATTAACAAAAATCAAGATGGGGAGATTTGGATTTCACCTTATAAAAAACCAACCGATAGAATGGCATTGCTTCATTATGGTTCAAACCATCCTGGCCATTTAAAAAACAATCTCCCATATGGGGAAATGTTACGTCTTAAGAGAAACTCCACCAGAAAAGAAGATTTCAACAGGGCAGCTATTCAATTAAAATCAACTCTTGTTGCAAGGGGTTACCCAATACCCCTTATAGATCAGGCTAAAAAGAGGGCGGACACAAGGGAACGCAAGGAACTATTTTTGCGGAAAGATAAGAGTAAGGATAGACTTGTTTCCTCATTTCAGTATACCCCAATGGTTGGGGAAATAAAAAGGATTTTACATAGACGTCATCTCATCCATTCCAGATTGTGTTGAATTTCCCCTCATAGGTTATAGGAGAACCATGTCACTCAAGGATTATCTAGTGCACACAGATCGCATCGATCCTCCCAATCCATCAAGCAGACGAGGTCACTTTAAGTGCGGTTCCTGTGTAATGTGCCCATATGCTTTACCTGTTAAAAAATGTACATGTGTGCAAACAGGGTTCACTTTTGAAATTAAATCATGCACAGATTGCAGTTCAGATAACGTGATTACGCCGTCCTTTGCCCGTGCCAACTTTGCCCGTGCCAAATTAAGGATCGGGGAGTACCGATCGAGGATCAGGAATTTTGTAATGGAGGCTCCGATCGTTCAGCATTTCACGCAATTCAAGCATAAGGATACAGACCTTAGGTTTTTTGCTTTGTGGCAATACAAAAAGAATAAATCTTACTCCAGGGAGAACGTAGATAAAATTCTTAGCCAGCAGGAGGCTCGGTTTATCACTATGATGAACACGGTAACCCCTAACGGGTTAAACACCACGTGTGACTTTTCAGGCTTTTTGTAATACCACCCCTAGAGTTAATGAGCAAAAACTCCATTTAACCTGCAAGCTTCAGACTGTAATTACCCAGCACAATGTCTTTGAAACAGTGATTGTATGCATTGGCTAGGAATAACAGACGTGAAAAAGTTGTCGGTGAGTAATATTGTGTACATAGATTTGTTTATTTTCATGCATGTTATTAAGAAAATTTAGCCAATAACAATGTATCAATTGATTTTTTATTAATTGTAATAGAACTGCAAATGGAGTGGAATCTATAAGAATACTTCCATCAACTTTATAGCACAGCAGGAATTGCTTGCAACGTGGGACAATAACCTGCAAAATAAGAAACAAAGATTAGACATTCTTATGATTTATGGGACACTATTGACATTCTATTATTATACACCAACTGAGGAAAAAGGACTTTGAAACAGGATACTTACCGGGCTCCTGTCTTGGTTGTATATAGAATGTTTATATGAAATTGATTATTTCTGTAAAAGAAACTATATTATTTTGAGTATTCCTGCAAAAGAAAGTGGTCTGTATGATTTTATATATCATGATTCATGTGAAGTAACATAATCAAATTGAAATACTTACCATACATTTGTGAAAAAGAATATTTGTGTTCAAAATATTGTCGAAGGCTTTCACGGTCAGAGTTCATTGGTTCTTGTAGGTTATCCGGGTTGTGTAACCGTGGTCTTGGAATTTTCTTTCCTGACGTTTCGCCAGCAACTGTGGCAGGCATCTTCAGAGTAGTAACACTGAAGGACAGTGTCTCTCAGTGTCAAGGGTGTAGGAAGAGTAATATATAGTCAGAAAGGGTTGGATTTGAGCTGAGTATTGTCCTGCAAAAGTATTGTCCTGTAAGTATCAAGATAATGTGCTAATGAGGGTATGGTATGTTAATATGGAACCATTGTATCCTGAAGTGATCTGTTAATGTGTGTAATCCAAAGCTAATCTGTATGGCTATTGTTGAATGTTGTCTTTGTCTGGAGGTTTTTCAGGGCAGGAAGCCAAGCCTTATTCATTCTTAAACTCTCCTCTTTTCTGTTAAAGTTGTGCTGATGTTTATGAATTTCAATGGCTTCTCTGTGCAATCTGACAAAATAGTTGGTAGAATTGTCCAGTCTTTCAGTGTCTTGGAATAAGACCCTGTGTCCTGTTTGTGTCAGTCCATGTTCAGCCACTGCTGATTTCTCAGGTTGGCCAAGTCTGCAGTATCTTTCATGTTCTTTTATCCTTGTTTGTATGCTGCGTTTTGTGGTCCCGATGTAAACTTCTCCACAGCTGCAAGGTATACGATATACTCCTGCAGAGGTGAGGGGGTCTCTTTTGTCTTTTGCTGATCGTAGCATTTGTTGTATTTTCTTGGTGGGTTTAAACACTGTTTGTAGGTTATGTTTTTTCAAAAGTTTCTCCATCCTATCAGTGACTCCTTTAATAAATGGCAAGAATACCTTTCCTATGGGAGACTGTTTTTCTTGAGTTTTCTGATTTTTGTTTGGTTTAATGGCCCTTCTGATTTCATTCTTGGAGTAGCCGTTTGCTAGCAGTGCGTGATTTAGATGATTAGTTTCTTCCTTGAGAAACTGTGGTTCACAGATCCGTCTTGCACGGTCCATTAATGTTTTGATTATTCCTCTTTTCTGTCGGGGGTGGTGGTTGGAGTTTTTGTGTAAGTAGCGATCTGTGTGAGTTGGTTTCTGGTAGACCTTGTGACCTAACTGAAGGTTTGTTTTACGGATGACAAGGGTATCAAGAAATGGGAGTTTACCCTCAATTTCCTTTTCCATGGTAAACTGAATGTTTGGATGGATATTATTAAGATGGTTTAGAAAGTCCATTAATTTTTCTTCACCATGGCTCCAAATGGTAAATGTATCATCTACGAACCTGAACCAGACTGTAGGTTTGTAAGGTGCTGATTCTAATGCTGTCTTTTCAAAATATTCCATGTAAAAGTTTGCTATTACTGGACTGAGTGGACTTCCCATAGCTACTCCATCAATCTGTTCATAAAATTCTTTTTTTTTTTATATATAGATTTTATTGGATTTTATACTAAAAATTTTCCATTGCATTATACAACATCTATGACAATATAAAATTTCAATTCTAACCTAAAGTTGTTATAGTTCCATAACATATAATAAAGAAAAAAAAGAAAAAAAAAGAAATGGAAAATTTTGACTTCCCCTTCACCTCTATCTTCCTCTTAATAAAAACTTCATCTCGTCGTAGTTAATCTAATCTTAATAAACTATCAATATCCTGTATAAAAAAAAACCATAATCTGTTAGTAAATATAATTATGCTTATTCATTATAAAAGAAACCAAAAATAATCCTCTGGATCAGATTAGAAAATATTCTTCCATTCTTCCCAATTTTAACTCATATTCACAATAATGCATCCACGCCTCCCATTCCCCCAGAAACCGAACGTCATTTTCTTCATTTAGAAGAAAATGAGTTTTGCCATTTCTGCCACTTCAAACATTTTAACAATCCAGTCTTTTTTCTCAAGAATTTCTAGCCCTTTATTCCCAAAATGATGTCTTAATCTTAATTCCACTACATCATTAATAGCCATGCCACCCGTCCACACTATCAAAGCCTTTGGATCCAGCAATCATGTTTAAATCAATCCTTTAACCATGGTCTAATACTTCCTTCTGTAACTGAAATAGGCCAGTCAGGTATGGGAACAGGATTTCTTTGTTCTCTCTCATTTCCTCAGACAGGATACGTATCCAAAAATAACTCTTTCTGGGCTTCATCTCCATCGTGGCTTCAATCTGTATTCCTTGACCTGCTCTCTTCTTCCTTATATCCACACGTCGTTCCATGACTTTTTTAAATGAAAAGTCTATTTCTTGTATGTCTGATCTCCTTATCGCCGGCTGGTTGCTTTCTTGAACTTCTGTCTTCTTCTTTGTATCCTTGTATTCTTCCATGACTTTTTGGGCAGAAGAGTCCATTGCTTGTATGTCTGTATTTGTGGTCATCGTTTGAATTTTCAAGACTTTTATGTCTTCTATAACCAGATCCAACTTCTGATTGCCTACCTGTGATGATTGGTCAAGAGTCGTCATCATTGAAATCAGTTGAGCCATCTGTGTTGAAATCTGTTTTAATTGTTTAATTGTCGCCTCAGAATGTTTAGCAAGCATGTCCTGTATTTTTTTTTCCATGTTTGAATTCTGTAAAATTCCCTTTGATTTCATAGGAGCAGGGCTATGTATTAAGCCAAAAGAAGCTGGTAAAATACATGTGCACAGACAGCGCCTTTAAAGTTCTAATTAAAAGATAATAATTCAAACATCAGCCTTATAATTTTTTCGGGTTGAAAAGAGTCGAAATTGGCTCTAGAATTGCGTTTTAAAGTTTTGAAATACCAGTGAGTTTTTTTCGGTCGCTCTAGGTCGGGCTGATCAGGAAGTATACAGGAAGTTGCTAGTGCCGTGGACCTTCTACCGCCTCTTCTCGATGGTTGTTCCTTCAGGAATGATTTCCAAGTAACTCGAGTGCGACGCGTAATCGGTCCTACAACTACTTCTTGTTATTTTAGTTCCGATGATAGATAGGTTGTTATAGAGGGTCTTCCGTTCCTGGCGCTCCCTTACTGCAAACGTGGCAGGATATTCTTCGCCGGAAAATCAGGAAGAAAAATCACCCTCCCCTTCCCTTGGACCCATTGGTGATAGTTCTTGTCAATCAAAAGGTATCCTTCCGACTCTTTATTATGGTTTAGGCTGATCGGATTGATAAGGCTCCTGTCGCTAATCCCGATGGCTAACTCAGATCAAACTTTTTCAGTTCGGATTAAGGAGGAATGGGGGTCCCAGAAATATTCTTATCAGCCCCCCGTCTGTTCAAGTTTCCAGTAAGTAGACGAAGAGTTCTTTTGTACTCACTTGGGTGTCAAGAGGTGAGGTTCTTTTCTTTATGTAGTCCTTATGTTGGTATTAAGGTGGTGGAGGGTGGAGCTTGATGCCTAATTTGCTTTTTGGCGATGTCCTTCCCTAGTGCCCTCGCAGGACCGGCGTCCAGGACTCCGAGGGGCTTAAAAAGCCCCCTCAGAGTACCTAGGAGGTCAAACCGCGTTTGCGGGCTGCAGGGAATTCCTGCTTTCCAACCCACTTGCAAGGGTCGGATTGGGGTATCTATGTACCCCAGAAATAACGCAAACTTGGATTTCTCCCAGGACAGCCTGGGGAAATGGAGTGCTCTCCCCAGCAGCACCACCGGAAGTCAATCTGTTCATAAAATTCTTGATCCCATAGGAAATAACTTGTTGTCAAACAATGGTGAAATAAGGCTGTTATATCTTCTGGAAAAATCTGGTTAATCAATGAGATTGTGTCTTTTACTGGAACCTTGGTAAAGAGGGATACAACATCAAAACTGATTAATATATCCTTTGGATTGAGTCTTAACGGACTGATTTTGTTGATGAAGTGAGTTGAATCTTTGATGTAAGAAGTGGTTTTTCCAATGTGGTCCTGTAGGAGGGTGGTCAAATATTTAGCTAATTCATATGTTGGGGAACCAATGGCACTCACGATGGGTCGGAGTGGAACGGAATCCTTATGAATTTTAGGTAGTCCATATAATCGTGGTGGTTGTGCTTCAGTCTTGCATAGTTTTCTGTGTGTGTCGGGATGAAGAGTGGAATTCTTGATCAGAATGCTAGTTTTCCTGGTAATTTTGCAAGTTGGATCTCGTTTTAGTTTTTTGTATGTGGCAGGGTCCAGAAGTTCCTCAATCTTCTTTTTGTATTCTTCTGTTTTCATGATCACTGTGGCATTGCCTTTGTCAGCTGGTAGAATAATGATTTCTGGATCTGCATTGAGGGTCTTGATGGCGTTTCTCTCCTTGCGTGTTATATTGCTAGCAGGGGGCTTTGCTTTTCGTAGAATTCTTGCTGTCTCTCCTCTTATTTCCTCAGCATCTTCTTCAGGTAGATTACGAATGGCAGATTCTACATTTGCAATGATGTCTTCCACTGGAATTTGGGTGGGAGTGACTGCAAAGTTTCCTCCCTTAGCTAAGATGGAAGTTTCTTCAGGTGAGAGTTGTCGGTCTGTCAGATTGACAGCATACAAAACGCAGCATACAAACAAGGATAAAAGAACATGAAAGATACTGCAGACTTGGCCAACCTGAGAAATCAGCAGTGGCTGAACATGGACTGACACAAACAGGACACAGGGTCTTATTCCAAGACACTGAAAGACTGGACAATTCTACCAACTATTTTGTCAGATTGCACAGAGAAGCCATTGAAATTCATAAACATCAGCACAACTTTAACAGAAAAGAGGAGAGTTTAAGAATGAATAAGGCTTGGCTTCCTGCCCTGAAAAACCTCCAGACAAAGACAACATTCAACAATAGCCATACAGATTAGCTTTGGATTACACACATTAACAGATCACTTCAGGATACAATGGTTCCATATTAACATACCATACCCTCATTAGCACATTATCTTGATACTTACAGGACAATACTTTTGCAGGACAATACTCAGCTCAAATCCAACCCTTTCTGACTATATATTACTCTTCCTACACCCTTGACACTGAGAGACACTGTCCTTCAGTGTTACTACTCTGAAGATGCCTGCCACAGTTGCTGGCGAAACGTCAGGAAAGAAAATTCCAAGACCACGGTTACACAACCCGGATAACCTACAAGAACCAATATTTGTGTTATTGGTTTTTATTTAAGAGATATAAGTTTTGCCATAGTGACTACATCTCCTTGACTAACCACCTGGAGGCTGGCAACCCTACCTTTCCACAAGCCTCTTTGCCATGGGTGTTAGATGCCTGGGTAAAATATTCAATTTAGTATAAACTGAGGTCCCTGGACCTAACCACTGCACCCTAGGTTGGTTTTTTCATACACAACATAGCTGACTTTCCCATATAAAGCATGGTTGAGCCTGCCCATATCTGGAGTATAATCTTACCTCTCACTCCCCTAATTTTCAAATTTCCCAATAATATTCCAAGATTCTAGCCAGAATCCAATCCTGCCTCAGCTGAGAACCCCCCTTTTAATGCAATTAAAGGTGCATAAAAGCTGCCTTTCAGCCTCCAGACTTTTGTAGATGGTTTCTGGGTCATACCTATTACCTCAACCTAACAACTGCACTACTTCCTTACTCTTGCTGAGATCAGTGAACTTCCTCCTTTTCTGACCCCTGGAACACCATTCCTGGTCCTGCTTTTCATCAATCGCTCCTGGACTGAACTCTTGCCCATTTTTTTCTTTTCAGGATCAGTAGGGTTGCCAACCTCCAGGTGGTGACTAGAGATCTCCTGCTATTAAACGGATCTTCAGCCGATAGAGATCAGATCACCTGGAGAAAATGGCAGCTTTGGCAATTGGACTCTATGGCATTGAAGTCTCTCCCCTCCCCAAACTCCACCCCCAAAATCTCTAGGTATTTCCAACCTGGAATTGGCAACCATAAGTATCAGACTCATACGTTTTCTTCCTCCCCCTTTACCTCCCCCGGCACCACTGGTTTGCCTGACTGCTAGCCAGTTCCCCTCCTCCAGATCTCCCCCCAATAAACAACAGCTCATAGGCACTTAGCCCTATGAAGGTTTATTGATGTGCTGCCTAGGGCTGTTGAAATTTTTTTTTGGGAAATGCCGAAGTCCAAACTGCCCTTATTCGGATCCGTGGAATTCGGCATGAAATCTGGCATTTGCAAATAAATTTGGCCATTTAAAGCCATTAAAAACACATTTGCAGCTTTCTGTGGCTCCGGGGGGGGGGGGGGGAATATGGAGGTAGAAGTCCCAAACTTTCAGGGTAGCTTGGAGGGACCCTACTTGCAAGAACCCCCGTTTGGTTAAGATTGGGTCAGGGGGTTCCGAGTTATGGGGTCTGGAAGGGGTCTCCCCCATCCGCCCATTGGAATGAATGGGAGCAGGCAATCCTTAATGTGCATCTAGAGAGCGGCAAATCCATGGCAAAACCTCCCATTGTTTCTCGTTGGCTATTTATGCATGGGAGGTTTTGCTTTGGATTTGCTGCTCTCTAGATGCACATTTCCCCCATCTGAATTCTCAAAACTCTGCAGGGGGGGGGCTTATTGTTGAGATCTGGAAATTTGGATGGGGGAAATGTGCATCTAGAGAGCGGCAAACCCAAGGCAAAACCTCCCGTGCATAAATGGCCTCTCTCTCTTCCCCCCCCCCCGGGCCGCACAGCAACCCGGGACCACACACCCCCACACCCCCACACGGGGATCTCTCTCTCGCACACACAGACACACTCTCGTCCCCCGGGCTGTGCAGCAACCCAGGAACACGCACATGCACACACACCCCCACGGGGATCTCACTCTCACACACACAGACACTCTCTCTGCACAGGAGGTTTTGCTTTGGATTTTCCACTTTCTAGATGCACATTTTTCCCAGACAAATTCTCAAAACTGCAGGGGGGCTTATTGTTGAGATTTGAGAATTTGGATGGGAAAAATGTGCATCTAGAGAGTGGAAAATCCAAGGCAAAACCTACCATTGTTGCAGACTGATAAAAGGTGGCGTTGTTTGCAATTCCTCCGCTTTACCTTGGGAGCAAAGCCCCACTGCAGCTTTTACTTCTGAGTAAGGAAACCGGAGGATCAGGACTGCCCTCCCTTTCCTCTACATTTCGCTTCCTCCTGTCACCGCTTCCTCAGCCCTGGGGGCACCCAAAAACAATGAAGTGGGGTGGGGTGGAAGTTGAGAGAGGAGACAATGTGGCTGAGCTGTCAGGGGAAAGGAGAAATCCTGAGCAGAGACACCCTCAGGGGGCTGGGTAGGGGGGGAAGCAGGATTCTGCATTGTATGGCACACGACACCACTGGCAACAATCACACTCGCAAAGAGGAGATCAGCCCCCCCAGGACAGGTAACCCCCCCAAATAACACTCGTAAAGAGGAGATTAAGCCCCCCCAGCAGAACAGCCCTCCCCCCAAACAGAAGATGCAAATTCCTAACGAAGGAGAAGAACGGGCCAGACAGAGAGAGATGTACTAAAACAAATGACAGGCTGTGTGTGTGTGCAAAGTGCCGTCAAGTCACAGCCGACTTATGGCGACCCCTTTTTGGGGTTTTCATGGCAAGAGACTAACAGAGGTGGTTTTGCCAGTGCCTTCCTCTGTATAGCAACCCTGGACTTCCTTGGTGGTCTCCCATCTAAATACTAACCAGGGCTGACCCTGCTTAGCTTCTGAGATCTGACGAGATCAGGCTAGCCTGGGCCATCCAGGCTAGCCCATTAGAAACAACAGAAGCGGCTGCACAGCCCATTGGAAACAATAGGAGCCAGCCAGAGAGAGACTCACTGACCCACAGTTAACTCCAGACAAAGTTGGCAACCAGTGAAAACAGCAGAAAGCACAGTCCCACACAGTGGCAATCAAGCCCACCCCCCAGCAGAACAGGTAAACCCACCCACCCCTTTGGTTTCCCCCCTCTCACACACACACACAGAATCTGCTCCCCCACACACACAGGAAAAATGTTATAGAGAAAAGCCCCAAAATGGGTCAAACTGTGGATGTCTTCTCTTCCAGCAGAAGCAGGGGTCAGGAGGAGTAATCCTATCTGATTCCAGCAAGCAGCAGCAGGTAACCTCAGCTCAGGATCTCTCACGATCAGCACAGGATCAGCACAGGAGCAGAAGCTATGGAAGGAATACAGACTCACACACACAGACTCTCTGGCCATTTGTGCACAGGAGGTTTGGCCTTGGATTTGCCGCTCTCTAGATGCACATTTTCCCTGTCCAGATTCTCAAAAGCCTGCATGGGAGCTTATTGTTGAGTTTTGATAATTTGGATGGGGAAAATGTGCATCTAGAGAGCGACAAATCCAAGGCAAAACCTCCCGTGCATAAATGGCCTCTCCCCCCCCCCGGGCCACACAGCAACCTGGGACCACGCACACGTGTGCCCCCACATGGGGATCTCTCTCACACACACACAGGCACACTCTCCCCACCAGGCTGCGCAGCAACCCTGGACCACGCACCCCCCCCCCCACGGGGATCTCTCTCTCACACACACAGACACTCTCCCTTTCTCTCCCCAGGCAGCACAGCGGCCGGGCTCACGCACTCATCCGCAACTGATTGGCCAGAAGAAGACTCAGCTTGGCCACCTATTGGCCGCGGGAGAATGCTGATTCGGGGCGCCGAAGTTGTACGAATTTATCCAGTGTCCGCCCGAACTCACCGAGTTCGGCTTGTTGTTTTCCCGCCTTTTTTGACTTCGCTTCTATCCGAACTAGGAACTGCCGAATCAGAGAAAATTACGTTGTTTTTCATGTCGGATGGAACCGAATCGACAGTCCTAGTGCTGCCTATTTAATTGCTTGCTATTGTTGCTGTTTCCTTCTTAGACCTGTATTCTGGTTAGGGAAATGAAAGCCTTTCTTTTTTTTCCCCAGTGAGTTGTTCGTCTTCTGATATTCTGATGCCAGACCCTGGGCAACCCTACATGGTGTACAGGACCAAAGCTGGTTTGCAAGGATGGCACAGTGCTGTGTAGCCAGAGATTACATGAATCTTTGTCAGTCCTTGCTCCCTCATGCAGGAATAGACTCTTAACATGAGTTAGGCCAGTTTCTGGCTACATGTCAAGGCCTGGTTCTCATGTCTGTAAGCGTCTGTGTACAGTTTCGCTCATCCTGTTTTCCACAGCTGTGCTGATGTTTAGTCTCCCTTCCTGGGAACTGCTTATCGCGGGGCTGCTTGGCCATGTTTACTTTCACAGCCTGTATTGCTTTTAAACATGTAACCTGCCTATGTTTCCTTATTACTAGCCTCATCTGCCTCTAGGCAGTCAGTCCTTTAATCTGTCTTTTTGCTCCTTATAAAGTATTACTGCTTCAGGAATACCTGCCTGGATGAGTTTGCTTATGAGATGCTAGAGACAGACGCCTGATCCTGACAATCTTCTGGCATCCATTTTGGTTGTGCAAGGCTGAAGCGAAATGACAGGGCTGGAACAGCTAAAGGTGGGCCATACCCTCCCCAGAAAGGAATGTTGCAGCATCTCCATGAAGACAAAGGAAGACCAAGTTAAGCCATTTACATTTCTATGCACTTCCTGCAGCAGGCTGTACTCACCCAGCCAAATCCCTTCAGTCCATACAGAATTCCATCCTGTCTCCAGCCAAGCCCCTCTATGACTCATCTTCTGGACCCCACCTTAGTGCCCAGCCAACATTTTATGATGTTCTTATTCTCTGCACCCAATTAATCCTATCGTGGGCAATCAAGCCTTTTGTCACTAGCTATGTGCAGACATTGCCAGTCATAGCCTCCAGCTACAGTTCGAGGTATAAGTATAGTCCCGTTGGCCAGTGTCAGATTGCTACCACTTCCTGGATCCAAAGTGTGAGCCACAGTACTTGCGTGTATCATTTTCCTTGCTAAGTATTGTTGGCCAGTACTAGCTTCCTCTGTGACTGCCATTCTGGACCTCGCGCTCTACTGGAAGATAACTATAAACCCACTTGGGACTCTCAAACCTTTACTTTCTTAGCTCTGTGTACATTGTGAATTGTTTGTTTGTGTTTTTAACCTATTTGATTACCCTTTTAATAAAATGCTTAAAATTCATAATAGCCTCGTCGTTATTGGGTTGCTCTCCATTTGGTTTGCTCACCTGGAACAGAACTCGTTAAAAGATCCCCATGCCAGCCTCTTGCATAGATGTATCTAGTCTCCAACTAATTTCCCCCAATAAACTTAGACCCCTGTGCTTGGCGTAACACTGAGCGTTATTTCGCATTGAGACCCTTGTATACACCAGACAGTTCAGCCCCAGTTTACTTTATTGCCCTGCTACACATTTGGTCCGACACACAAAGGGGACATTGTGAGCTCTGTGGGCTATTTGGGTAGCATAAGGAGCAAGTCTTCTGTCTGGCTCTCCACCATCCTTGCTGCTGGAAAGGAAGGGACAGCTCAGTTTGGGGCCAAGCTGACTTATGAGTTACGCCAAAAGAAGAAGAGTTGTTTTTTATACCCCAATTTTCTCTACCTTAAGAAGTCTCAAACTGACTTATAATCACCTTCCCTTCCCCTTCCCACAACAGACACCTTGTGAGGTAGGTGGGGCTGAGAGAGTTCAAAAAGAACTGTGACTAGCCCAAGGTCACCCAGCAGGCTTCATATATAGGAGTGGGAAACAAATCCAGTTCACTAGATTAGAACCTGCTGCTCCTGTGGAGGAATGGGGAATCAAACACAGTTCTCCAAATTAGAGTCCACTGCTCTTAACCACTACCACACTCGCTCTCCAAAATCCAAAGTGATGGCAATCATTACTAAAGATAGGTTTTCTTGTGTGAACTAGACAATCTATTGTGAATCATTACTGTAGTACAATGTGTGTGTCTAAAGTGCCATCAAGTCACAGCTAATTTATGGCGACCCTTTCAAGGCAAGAGGTGTTTGGTGGTGGTTGGCCATTGCCTGCCTCTGTGTCATGCCCTGGTATTCCTTGGAGGTCTCCCATCCAAATACTAGCCAGAGTCAAGGCTGAGACTGTGGCTGGCCCAAGATCTCCCAGCAAGTTTCCATGGCAGAGAAGGGATTTGAACCAGGGTTTCCCAGATCCTAGTCTGGCACCTTAACCACTACACCATACTGGCAATATCCAGAGATATGTGGATGCCATCTTTGGATTGTAATAAGCTTACTGTTTTTCAGTTGAGCCCTCAAGCCATTTCCAAAACGTCTTCTCTATCCCTGGTAAACAGTAGCTGGAGAGAAGGGAGTGATGGGTACTGGGAGCACAATCTGGAAGAGTAGATGGCAACTGGGTACCTATCAGATCCAACCCTTCTTGGTGCACTGCAACAAGTCCTCAACTCATTATTTCTACCAGGCTCTGTGAATACCCATTAGGCAGCAGAAGACAGGCCTCTGTGCAGGCTCTAGTTCACAGAGTGATGCTTAGCTCTTCCAAGCATCTATCTGAAGATGATAGCTAAGTCTGGGTGAGAAAGGTTAATTAGTGCCATGGTGGCTGCAGCCTGCCTAAAGATCTCATCTTACTAGTGGGCAAATTATTATCCAAAAAACATTTTATGCCACCCTTCCACCTAACTTAGGGTCCCCAAGGCAGCAAACAATGAAAACCATTAAAACAAACTTTTAAATATACATATTATAAAAACCATTAAGAACAACAATTAAACAAACACATAAACAAGAAGGAAGTTCAGAGGGGGGAATCTCCTCAGGGAGTGAATTCCATAATCTTGGTGCCACAACTGAGGTGACCCTATTACAGGTTGCTACCCATCTAGCCTCAGATGGACAGGGCACCCAAAGGAGGGCCCCTGAAGATGACCACTGTGGTCAGGTTCATATGGAAGTAGATGGTCCTTAAGATATGTTGATCCTAAGCTGTATAGGCATCTTGAATTGAGCCCAGAAGCTGATTTGGAACCACTGTAGGTAGAACAAGGCTGGAGTGATATGATCCCTGTGATGCATTCCACATCTGGCTGCAGCATTCTGTACTGGTTGTAGCTTCCAAAAACTCTTCAAGGGCAGCCCTACATAGAGCACATTGCAGCAATCTAATCTAGGTATTACCAGGGTATGTACCACAGCAGCAGTATCTGGGTCCAGCAGCACCTCCACACTATGAACTTGCTTATTAAGGGGGGTGCAAATCCCTCCAGAATAGGCGATACCTGGATCAATCCTTCCACCCAACAGTAACACTTCCATTTTGTCGGGATTAAGTTTCAACTTGTTAGATGTTCCAGGCACCAGTTCACGGTTTCCACTGTTGGAAGAGTTGCAATGTCTAGTGTGCAAAGGAACCGTGAAATAGACCTAGCAGGGGGCGGGCAAGTGGTCAGCTAGTTAGGGCTGTAAGGTTAGAGACCCTTCCACCCTATTTTCACACCTCTTGTCTGTCCTTAGAGTGATATTCTTAGGGGACAATTTCCTCCTTCTCAGAAGTCATTTTACCCTCTTTATCCCTCCTTAGCTAGACAGACAGCTAAAGGCTCTGACTCTCAACTTTCCTATCCTAAAATGTAGTTCCCTCAATAAAGGCAACATTTATCTTTAATCAGTGAGTCTGACCCTTCTCTGCATACTTAGCATACTCTGCCAACATCCACAGCCTCTGCTGAAAGCGCAAGATAGAGCCCAGTATTATGCACATATTGGCTGATTTAAGCACTTGTCAAATTGCTTATTGGAAACATTTGGATAGCACTTAATGCCGCTGGCAACCATCTTCAGTTTCTTGCTTCTTTGAATGTGGCATATTTCCAGCACCTTCCTACAACTGTCCTTAATGTCCTTCATGGGTCCTGTTGCATAAGCCTCTTCTTTACATCATCCTCCAGTCTGGATTGTCCTTGATCTGGCTAGCTACTGAGAACTAGGTCACAGCATGTTAATAATAAACTTAAAACGATCCAGACTGCATGTCCTTACTTAGACATTTCAGCAGCTGTTAATTCCATAATTTGAGCACAGGAACAAATAAGCCTTGGGTGGTCCCATCCAGTGGGGTGATTCAATCATATATCAGACTATGATATGGAACAATCCTATGTGTATTTATTTGGAAGTAAGCACCAGTGAATTAAACAGAGGACTGCAGCTTTTTTATTTATTAATTTATTATATTTTTAACTCACCCTTTCCTGACCAAGGTCGGGCTCAGGGCGGCTTACATCTAAAACACAATGATCAATAATATTCCTATTAAAATACAAACTACCACAACAATAAATAAATTATCATTAAAAAATTGTAGTATGTCCTAACAATTTAACAGATTAAGACCAAGATATCCAGTGATGCCTTTAATACCAGTACTGGTGGCAGTCAGGTGAAAAGGCGGAATTGGCAGATGTAAAGATGGAGCAAACAGGCCAGCCATGATGGAACTGTCGCTGCTCTCAATAGGGTTGCCAACCTCCAGGTACTATTCAAAAAGTAGTAAATTCAACTGTAAATTGGTAGTATTCAAAAACACAGATGTAGGCTAATAATTCACTTATATCTATATTTTATACATATATAATCTTATAAGGTTGCACTATTACTTCATAGTGCCATTTCAACCAGCAAAATTTAATGTACAGAATTGTATATACAACAAGGCAATATTCTTATGAAATTAATTAACTGGAAACAAGAAAGGATTCTTGTTGGGTTGACACCACACAAGTTACTGTGTATGAAAATTTGTTCATGATTGTGAGTATAAATGTAATTATATTACACATGTATAAAATAATTAATGTTTCAAGACTGTTAATTAATGTTTCAAGCCCTCCTCAGGCTCCACCCCCAAAACCTCCAGCCAGTGGTGAAGAGGGACCAGGCAACCCTAGCTCTCAACCATAGGCATGGCAGAACATCTCTATCTTGCAGGCCCTGCGGAACTGAGCTAAGTTCTGCAGGGCCCTGGTCAAACCGCTTGACTCCATTTTCATGCAACCGAATGCATGGGGAGTTCAGCCTTGGATTTGCCGCTCTCTGGATGCACATTTTCCCCATCCGAATTATCAAAACTCAACAATAAGCCCCCAATGCAGAGTTTTGAGAATTTGGGTGGGGAAAATGTGCATCTAGAGAGAGTGGCAAATCCAAGGCAAAACCTCCGCTGCATAAACGGCCCTTGTCTCCCTTTCTGCTTTGACTCGGCACGGTCCCCCCCACTCCCTTTCAGCTTTGGATTCATTTCCCCGTTGACTTCTGTTTTCTGCTTCTGTCCGCTTTTCTTGTTTCTCTTTTAGTCCCCCCCCCTTTTGATGGTGTGTCCTGACTTGTTGCTTCGTCCCCCTTTGGAATAGTTCTTTTCACTTCTCCCCTCGTGATTTACTCTTGCGCTCCTTTTTTTTCTTCACTTCCACCTCTTTGTTTCCCCCTTATTTTTTCTTTCTTCATTAGGGCAACAGCCAAAGCGCCCAGGGCCATTTATGCATGGGAGGCCACACATCTCTTGTAATCTTGCCCTAGAGATTTGGATTTGGTACGGCACTCAAGCACAGATCTAGTGGCTGCGCAAAGCGCACGAAAAGGAGTGGGCTTCTGGTCGGAACAAAAAAAAAAAAAGAATCCTTGGCCAATAGCCGACCCTGTGAGTGGGGAGACATAGGAGAGGGAGGAGACATTTGCCAGGATGGGCGGGGAGAAGAAATCCGACTCCAGGAGTTTTTCATGGGACCCTCTGGCAGAAAGGGCGAGGCAAAGGGAAAGATCGTAGCAACCCAGGTTTGATTTGCTGCTGGTTTGCTGCGAATTTTATGGGCTACCTCGGGGCAGCAGTGAAAAATCGAAAATAAGGTCTGGACCAACAAAGCATCGAAACCGCAGCAAACAGCCATGAATAAATGACCTCTGACATTTTGTGGTTGGCTCTGCCTCCTGAGGCATCCATTTTGTGGTTGCAACCACTACCCTATGTTAGAATTCCAAAGGTGCCCACAGGCTGAAAATGGTTGGAGACCCCTGCAACAGATTATCCTTCTAACCTAATGATGCTCATTTTACTACCGTGTTGTGGTTGTTTTTCCAATTAGGGTGCAAAATTCTGATATTTCAGTCTTGGCAAGCAGGAATGGGGGTTGACACCGAGTTATAGAATTATGAGGACAAAGATGTGGAAGGCAAGATTTAATAAGGGAATATTTATGAGGATGATGGACTGTTGCTACTGGGGGGAAGCATTACCAAAGAAATGCAAAATGGCAACCACGTGCTCCGGTAATCAGGAAGCTGACTTGGCCAGTTTAGCTATTTGGATTAATGTAATTCTAGCTTGGCTGATAAGAGTCAGAGGGAGTTATACTTACGGAATGTCATAGGAATTGAATGGTCACTGGCATGTCTGTTTAAAATAATACTTTTCTATCTTTTATCCACATTTTCTTTCTGCTTATTTCATTTCCATCTCTGGCATTGCTTGAAAGTTCATATCCTCTAACCTATATTCAGTTAATAACTCCTAAATTGGTCCAACTCCTATGAGGTTATTTTTTAAAAAATGGTTACAGATCAACATGTAAATTCTACAGAAAATAAGAGTGAAGAAAGGAAAGGGATAGATAGAAGACTGCATTTCCACTGGAATTCAGTGTACACAGGCCCAGAAGGAGAAAAAGTTTCCCTTCAGGATGTTTACACGAAGATGAAATTTCAGAAATAGTTGGGTCATCTGTTTTGTCATTAGCAGTGATCTTTGAAGATGCAATCCACCTTCAAGTGCATTTGTCCCTAGATTTCTGGGACCAGAAAAGAGCTTCTCAACAGTGTTTCAACAGCTCTCTGAGGGGTCTCAGTGACCCCTATAGCCTGTGCTAAAGTGGACAACCAGCCAGTTGGCTCTTCATGTTCACATTCTTAATCTTTGTTTTTCCTACAGGCACAGGAGAATCACATTTTGCTCTTCCTTCAACACGACATACTGTGTATGGTATTCCAGACCGAAGTTTGAAATAATTCTGTTTATTTGCTGAATGTAGCAAACTGCACTAAACACATACAAACTTAAATGTGTTATGAAAAGACATCAATAAAATCAGCTGGCAGGAAAGCTGGTGGAGTTTATTGTATAAGTGAGACTAGGCTGTCTCCAGTTCAAAACTCACTTCAGATATTAATTCACTATATAGTCTTAGGGAAGCAAAAATTTCCTTCACCCGACAATAGTCCTGAACTACAAACAAATGGATAGAAATTAATTAGCTTTAAGACAATTTACAGTTTTTCTTTAAGTACAACTGAACAAGTGCATGTGAATTGTTGAAATGTCACAAGTATTGATTGTAAAATATTAGCAGGACCCAAGAATATGGCAAGTTACATTTCCCCAAAAAATTTCTTACCCTTTAAACAATGCTTTAATATTGATACATAAGGCTAAGCAATATCTGACCCATCCCGGCCCAGGCTGTAAATAATGTAAATGATTTGCATCCACAGAGAATCATTTCTGAGGGGAATTTTTCACGGAGATTTGCTGCTGTTTCGACGCTGATTTGCGTCGGAGTCAAATTTTGGTTATTCACTGCAGATCCGGCTTTTCCCTGATAGAGGTATAAAAGCCGCGTTATGTCAGCGGCAAACCAAACCACTTCTGAGCCATACTTCCAGTAGAAGCGTTTTTGTTGCTCGGATGCCCATGAAAAAATGTTTGCTTTGGTTCCGCTGTCCCTCCCCGTGATGTCTCCTTTCTCCTCCCCCAAGAATGGTGATTCGCTGGGGGAGTTTCGCGCTCGGACAAGAATACCGCCCCTTTTGCTGCCTGCCTGCCTGCCTGCCTGCCTAGAGTCCTGGCACTTCTCTCCCTCCATCCTGGAGGCTGGCGGGCAGGCAGGCGGCATGCCTTCCCCGCCCCTCGCCCGGGATGGGCCTTGGAGCTGGGCCCACACCTCCAAGCCCAGGGGGACATCGGACGGACGGCTCCAGGGGAAGACCGGCGGGGCCACGCCATGTGCTCCTCACGCACTGGTGGTGGTGGTGGTGGCAGCTCGGTCTAGGGCAGCTGGACCTGTGGGGGGGATGTTCAAGGGAAGGGGCTGTTGGCCCCTCTACCCCAGCAGGGAGGGGGGATTTTTGAGAATTTTGATGGGAAAAATGTGAATCCTGAGAGTGGAAAACCCAAGGCAAAACTCCCTCCCATCACTCTTCTGAAGAGGGGCGACCAGCCTGCTCTTATCTCCCTCCTCTCTCTCGATGCACTGTGGCCGGATCATGGCTGGCGCGCAAGCCAGGGGCCTTTTCCTCCCCCCCCCCACACCACGCACACTGGCTGGATCGGGGCTGGCGCGCAAGCTAGGAGCCCTCCTGCCTCTCACGATGTAATGTGGCCGGATCATGGCCAGCACACAAGCCAGGGACCTTCTTTCCTCTCCCCCCCCCCGCCATTCCCACTTTCAGCTAAACACTTCTCTGGGCACATGGATGCAATTCCTGCCCCCCCCCCAATCCTGTCTATCATTAAAGGGCAATGGGTTCCACACCTATAGAAAATAGAGGGAAGCTTTGAGGAAAGCACTGCCTTGCCCCCCCCCAATTTGGAATCTGACTGTTCCAAAACCAGAACAGAGCGAGGGTGGAAGAAAAATGGAGGAGGCCAGAGGGACTGGTGCTTGTTTTTTGCGCTGGGACTGGTGAACCGCACAAGGTAATCAGCTGGGCAGAGTTGGGGCGGAGCTGGGGGCAGGCATAAACAATGAGCCTGTTGGAAGGGGAGGCCTCCTGCAAAAGGGACAGACCAAACCGTTGTCAAATACAGTGTGCTTTGTTCCCATGAAAAACCAAAACTACATCGAGATTGACAGGGATAAATCGCGGCCATGAAAAAAAACATTTAAATCGTGGTTTTTTTAGTCCGTGGCAAAACAGAAGCAAAATCTACCGTGAAAAATGCCCCTGACATTTGGAGATTAGTTGGAAATCTTTTGTTATTCTGGTGCCTCACTGTCTGGTTTCATTGCCCTGGCACTGAGACAGAGAAGGGGTAGCAAGAGGCGAGAAAGAGAGAGACTAAGTAGATAACTGCGTAATAAAGATGCTGTCCAGTGAGCACTCGGACCCAACTTCCTGCCAAACAAGATCATCCTGACTGGCTTTTCTGTGCATAGTATTCCAACCGTCTACTATTCATGCCATCTAAGTGGATTTGGGAGGGCTTTCTGACTGTATAAAGACAGGTCCTTTGATTGCAGAAGTGATTGAATTTTTTGTGGCGATGTCCGCTAGGCAGAGGAAAGGGCTTTGCTCGCAAATGCAGGCAAGATAGAAAGGATGGGAATAACACAGGCAAAAGCTTACAGCTTCCAGAGGATTAAGGTCTGCTTAAAGCAAACACACACACACACACCTATACTTGGAAGACGTGTGTGTGTGTGTGTGTGTGTGTGTGTGTGAGAGAGAGAGAGAGAGAGAGAGAGAGAGAGAGAGAGAGAGAGAGAGAGAGAGAGAGAGAGAGAGAGAGAGAGAGAGAGAGGTGACAATGAAAGCTTCGATCACTTTTGTATACAAGAGAGAATTAATGTTCCAGGATCTGAGAACTCTTGCCCATCTTTATTGTATTTAAAGGGAACTGTCAGAGGATAAACAGGTGTCTACCCACACACGTGTCAAACAGGGAGCTCTATTTTCCCACACTCTGCAGGCAAGGGAACCCAAGACCAGTTCTCACTTCTCCTTTCTGGTTTACTTTTCTGCATGGTAGCCAAGATAAATTACAATAGGCTAAATTAATAACACTTTAATGCACTTGTAATTCAAATAGGTTTCAATATGTTAAATTAACAATGCTTTAATGCTAATGGAAATGGAGGGAGGTGTAGGGGAAGTTAATATATCTTTGATTACATACAAATATCTTTAATAATGGTTCCTATCTTTTTTTATCTTTTACTGTTTATGTCCATTGTTAAACTATGTGTTTAATATTTTTTGGAAAAAATTAATTCTAAATGGGACCATTTAAAGGATACTCTTTGATCTAATCCCTTATCTACACTTTTCATCAATTTTATATTAGGTATTGATCTAATAATGTTAGATAGGACAAGAATATATTAATTAAAATAGTATTGGGATTAGTTCCGTTAGCAAAAGTTTATACAATTTATTTTTAGATGGAAGAGGGAGAGGGGGAAGTCAATTTGTGGTTAACTTAGTAATATTATTTGACTCTTTAGTATTATTATTATTTTTAACACTGGATAATGTTTTATATGTTGATATTTTAAATCAAGAAAATAAAAAAATATTTAAAAAACAACAACAATGCTTTAAGGCTTTGTTAATTTAACTTACTGTTACCCATTCGAATATATCCTGTTAGGCTTTTTTTCCAACCTCTTTCGGTTACCTGGTTTCTGGTTTTTCTGGGTTGAAGTTTTCTCTTCCCCTTTCATCTTTGGTTTTCCTTAATGCACTCCACTGCTTGCAGAATATTTTCTCCGGGCCATGCCGCAGTAAATAAATAAATAAAGTCAACTGGGATTGGGGGAAATTGCTCTCTCAGCAAGCTAGAAATGTATAGTACAGTCCTAAGCAGTCAAACCCTCTTAAACCCATTGCCTTCCATGGACTTAGAAGGGTGTAACTCTGCTAAGGATAGCACTTCCAGTTGCCCACATAACAGGGATGCTTTCTCCTATCTAGTTGCAATTCAGCCAGGAAAACCCCTTGGGGGATGGACCATAAAATGTGTTTAAAAAAAAATAATAATAATCGGATTGATTTCCTAGCTTTTATTTCAGTATCTCAGAAACATGGTGGAATGGGGACAATCTGTAGAATGCAGTCATCCCTGGGCATAAGCTCTATAGGCAGGACAGGGAGGGAAAGTTTGGTGGAAGCATTGCATTGTACAACAAAGAGTGCATAGAATTAATCAAATGAGAAAACATCAAGGGAATTAACTCCCCAAATGAAGTGATATGGGTGGAAATACTGGGCCCTAAGGGTTAATTAAAAGTTGGGGTATACTATTGCCTACCTTTTGAGGCTGATCTTGAGATGGAGAAGAAAATAATGGAGATGAGTAGAGTGGATAATGTTATGATACTGGGAGATTTCAACTACCCTCACATTGACTGGGTAAACATGTGCTCAAGTCATGCTGTAGAAATGAGATTCCTAGACATCATAAATGACTGTGCACAGGTACAGTTGGTCAGAGAGCCAATGACAGGGGTAGTGATCTTGGACTTGGTTCTTAAAGGGCTCAACACCTGGTGAGAAATGTAGAGGTTGTTGCACCAGTTGGGAACAGGGACCATAATGCTATTAAGTTCAGCATTCATGTCAATGGAAAGTTACCCCTAAAGTCCAAAACTCTAGCATTTTATTTCAAAAGGGAACTCTACAAAAATTAGGAGAATAGTTAAAAGGAAGATAAAAGGGAAACACAAGAGAGCCAAATCCCTAGAGGATGCTGGGGAGCTATTTAAAACCACACTAACTGAAGCCCAGATAGAATGCATTCCACAGGTTAGAAAAGGCACCACCAAGTCTAAAAGAATGCCTGCATGGCTAACAATGCAGGTCAAGGATGCTACAAAAAGTAAAGAGACTTCATTTTGAAAGTGGGAGATCTGCCTCAATGCATTGAACAGAAAGGACCACTGGCTCTGGCAAGAGATATGTAAGTCAATAATTAGGCATGCAAAAAGAGAATTTGAGGAGCAGGTTGCTAAGAGCATCAAGACAAACAACAAACATTTATTTAAATATATCCAGAGCAGGAAACCAGCCAGAGAAGCAGCTGGGCCTTTGAATGGCGATGGAATAAAGGGATTACTAAAGAAAGATGGGAAGATGGCAGAGAAGCTTAATGAATTTTTTTGCTTCTGTGTTCACAGTGGGAAGTGTGGGTGTGTACCCATGCCAGAACCACTATTTTTAAAAAGGAAGTCTCAAGAACTGAGTCATATTGAGGTGATGACAGATAATGTTCTAAGCCTACTGAGGAAATTAAAAATTATAAGTCTCCAGATTCTGAAGACATATACCTGAGTGTCCTTAGGGAACTCAGATGTGGACTGTTGATCTACTAACCTGCAAATGCAACCTATCACTAAATTCAGCCACTGCACCAGAAGACTGGAGAGTAGCAAATGTTACACAAATTTTTAAAAAGTGTTCCAGAGAGGAACTAGGAAATTACAGCCCATTCAGCCTAATGTCTGTCCCAGAGAAATTAGTAGAAACTGTACTCTAAGATAGAATTATTAGGTACAACGCCTGCTGAGGGAAAATCAGCATGGTTTCTGCAAAGGGAAGTCCTGCTTCAACAACTTTCTGAGGTCTTTAGAAAGTGAACAAGCACATAGTTAACAGTGACCCAGTAGACATTATATACTTGGACTTTCCAAAGGCTTTTGACAAAGTACCTCACCAAACACTCCCGAGTAAGCATAGCAGTCATGGGATAAAAGGACAGGTTCTCTATGGATTAAAAATTGGTTAAATGACAAGAAGCAAAGAGTAGGTATAAATTGACAGTTCTCACAATGGAATGAAGCAAGAAGTGGAGCCCCACAAGGATCAGTATTAGGGTTGGTACTATTTAATTTGTTCATAAATGATCTGGAACTAGGGGTGAGTAGTGCAGTGGCCAAATTTGCAGATTACACAAAATTATTTAGGATGCTGAAAACCAAGGCTGACCGTGAAGAGCTGCAGGAGGATCTCCAAAATTGGGCGAGAGGGTGACACAGTGGCCAATGAAGTTCAGTGTTGGTAAGCGTAAGGTGATGCAAATTGGGGGGAAATCCCATCTTCAAGTACAGGCTGAACTTGCTGAGACTAAGAGGGACCAGACAAGGGTGCCCCCTTTCACCATTGTTGTTTATTATTATCTTAGAGGTATTGATGAGAAAAATTAGAATGAATGCAGAGATTGTAGGTTATAAAATAGGGAGAAATCATTATAAAGTTAAGGCATATGCAGATGATTTAGTGTGTTTTTTAACTGATCCTATTACTCAGATAGTTGAATGGAGCAAAATGATTGAGGTTTACGGAAAACTTGCTTGCTTTAAAATAAACAAAAATAAAACTAAAATATTTAAATGTTACACTCTTGCAGCAGCAGGAATTAGCAAGAGTAACAGGTTTTGGTATAGAACATAAAGTAAAATATCTGGGAATATGGTTAACTTCTAATAATTTTAACCTATTTAAAAATAATTATGAAAAAACATGGCAACAAATAAATACCGATCTGACAAATTGGGAAAAAATACTTTTATCATTGTGGGGTAGAGTATCGGTAATTAAAATGATGGTATTACCAAGGATGCTTTTTTTATTTCAAAATCTACCGATTATTAAGGGGTTCAAATTTTTTAAAATTTGGAAGAAGGATATTCAAAAAATTTTGTGGGGAAAAGGAAAACATAGAATAGCGTATAGAAATCTGATTCAATTAAGAGAAACAGGAGGATTAGGTTTACCTGACTTGCAACAATATTATGAGGCTTCCTGTTTTCTCTGGTTAAAAACCTGGATTAAATTAGAAAATTATCGATTATTAGAGTTAGAAGGGTATAATCTTCGATATGGCTGGCATGCATATTTGTGGTATGAAAAGGAAAAGGTAAATAGGGATTTTAAAATTCATATTATTAGAGCTGGGTTTTTCAAATTTGGACAAAATATAAGAAGATTTTAGAAAATACAACCCCGGGGTGGATTAACCCAATAGAAGCTTATATGAAGAGGGGAAAACAGTTAAATTTAGATATAGAGATGTATAGGGGTATTATTGAATGGAAGGAGAGTAAATGGGTTTTAAAAAGCAGGGAAGAATTAAATATAAAAGACTGGTTTTTATATTATAAACTACAAGATATTTTTAATAAAGATAGTCAACTTGGATTCAGTAAAAATAAATCCGAGTTAGAAAAGATATTAGATAAAGGAAATAAAGGATTGATTGGTAGGATGTATAAATTATTGATGACTATTAATTTAGAACAAGAAAGAATTAAACCAGTCATGATCAAATGGATGCAGGATTTAGGATTCAATATAGACCTGGATAAATGGGAAAATTTATGGAAGAGGGAGTTTAAATTTACAATAACTAATGAAATTAGAGAAAATCTCTATAAAATGTTTTATAGATGGCATATAACGCCAATTATGATATCTAAAATGAACAGTCAAGATAAAGGAATCTGTTGGAAATGTGGAAAAGAAAGAGGAACTTATATGCATGTCTGGTGGACTTGTAAAAAAATTAAAAAATTTTGGAAAAAAATAGTAAAAGAAACAAATAATCTGATTAATAGTAAAGTGAAAAGAAAACCATTATTTTGTTTACTGGGAATACCCACAAACGATATTCATGATCGGGATAGGATTATCTGCCAATATAGTTTTGCTGCTGCAAGGATTGTGATAGCTAGAGTATGGAAACAAACAAGTAAACCCTCAATTATAGAATGGAGAGAGAAAGTGTGGTTATATATGAGGATGGCCAGATTAACGGAAATTCTGCATGGAAATGATTTGGAAGAATTTAAGTTAACATGGTTTAAGGCCACCTCATATTGGGATAAGTTGGCAAAAATGGATTTTACTTTGTTATTTAGTGAGCTATAGAAAATTATTTTTTTAAGCAATATTAGAATTTAGATAATTAATAAATAAAGCTACCGGACACTTCTATGGAAGTCATGGTGATGGGTCACTTTTGGTGGGTGGGGGGAAAGGGTATTTTCTTTTGATGAATGTATTAAAAAATGAAATGTATTCAATATGTTATGTGAATACCCTTTTATATCTATCTATATCTATAACTATATATATATATATATATTCTTTTTTTTCTTTTTTGTATTGTAAAATTCAATAAAAATTATAAAAAAAAAAGAGACTAAGAGGGGAAAAGATCTTGGGGTCATAGCAGATAGCTCAATGAAAGTGTCAACCCAATTTGCTGCAGTGGTGAAAAAGGCAAACTCTACATTAGGGATTATTAGGAAAGGGACTAAAAATAAAACAGCTGCTATCATAATGCCCCTGTATAGATCTATGGTGCAGCCACATTTAGAATACTGTGTTCAGTTCTGGTTACCGTATCTCAAAAAGGATATCACATTGCTGGAAAAAGTACAGAAGAGGGCTACCAAGATGACGCAAGGATTGGAGCACCTTCCTTATGAGGAAAGGCTGAAGAGTCTGGGACTTTTCAGTTTAGAAAAGAGACAACCAAGTGGGGACATGGTAGAGGTTTATAAAATTATGCACAAGGTGGAAAGGGTTGACAAAGATAAATTTTTCTCCCTCTCCTAAAATACTAGAATTTGAGGTCATCTACTGATGGGCAGTAGATTCAGGAGGATAAAGAAAATACTTATTTACACAGCAAGTGATTAAAAGGCAGAATTCACTGCGAGAGAATGTAGTGATCGCCACAGGCACAAACAGCTTTAAAAGGGGATTGGACAGATTGATGGAGGAAAGGTCTATCAGTGGCTTCTAGCCATGGTGGCTAAAGGGAACCTCCAGGTTCAGAGGCAGTCAACCTTTGAATCCCAGTGCCAGGAGGCAACATCAGGGAAAGGCCTCAGCCTCTCTGCCCTGGCCCTTCAGGACAACTGGTTGGGTACTATGTGAGCCAGGATGATGGACTAGATGGGCCACTGGTTTATTCAGCAGAACTCTTCTTATTTTCTGATTAAAGAAATCTAATCACATTCCTAAAACCTCAAAAGAACCAAATTTGTCCTTTTCTGTTGCACAACTCTTGCTCATACATTGCAGCCATTCTAAAGAAAGCAGATTGTGTGAACAAACTATGTTCTCAAGTCTGGAAATATTAAAGGATGCAACCAGTGAAATACGCTGTGGGAGATGATCCTGAAGCAAGAAATCAGGTGCCCTTTAGGTGATTCTGAACACTTGATAAGGATAGAATTACCTCAGCTCCGAGGCTTATAAATTCCTATTGAGTGCAAGTTGAACTACATGAAGCTGGCTTTACATCTAAGTACTTTGGTTTTAGTGGCTTGTGGGCACCAGTGTTAGAAACCTACATAGAACTGGCCACTTTCACAGTTCAGCTATGTACACACAATTTGTGCTTCTGTTCTTTACATAAATGAGTGCAATGGTGTTTTTAAGTATTATTATTGCATGTGTTACTAACCAGAAAACCTAGCGTGCCCCAGTGGATAGCGAATCACTGACCCTCAAAGACCTGAGGAAAATTCCATGTTCTCTTTGGGTGGCCCTGAGCAACTCAAATGTCCATCTGACTATTGTATGTTGTTCTGTGATTTTTTTTTAAAGGACATTTCTTTTTATTACTAAATTAGGCACCGGGGCTGTGATTTGAAAGGGGAGAGAGAGAGAGAGAGAGAGAGAGAGAGAGAGAGAGAGAGAGAGAGAGAGAGAGAGAGAGAGAGAGAGAGAGAGAGATTAACCCCTTTATCTCAGGCCAATGGTGCACGACTAAATGGGACGAAGGAATGGGAAGACAGATGAGGGGGAGAAAGAGAGACAAGAGCTGTGATTTCTGAAAAATAAATGGTGAAGACAAACTAACTTGCATCAATAAAACAAAATTTCAGTCCAGTAGGACCTTGAAGACCAACAAAAAATGTCCAGGGTATAAGCTTTTGTGAGTCCAAACTCCCTTCATCAGATACCTGATAAAGTGAGCTTGGACTCACAAGAGCTTATATGCTGGAAATGTTTTGTTGGTCTTCAAGGTCCTACTGGACGTCAGCAGTGTTCTGCTACTACAGACCAACATGGCTACCCACCTAAAACTCTCTGAAACTCCCTGCATTAATAACTTTCAGCATCAGGGCAAAGAGATCCATAACACAAATACTGGAAAAGTTACAGTTCTGTATTACTTGAAATTGCTTCACGACAAAAGGTTGGATCCAGGAGAGGTTTCTGCAGATAGAAGGGGTGTTTGTGTCAATTCCCCCTCCATCTGCAGACCACTGCCTCCTCCATTAGACTGTTCCTTGGAGGTCCCTTGTCTCCCAGGAGCATCATCTCAGGGGGGATTTTGTTCTGTAGCAGGAGAGGAGGAGGCAAGAAAATTGCTATACAATGACAGAAATATTGAGGATCCTTGCTGGGAGCTACCAATTTGTACCTTAATTCACACTTCTTTATGCTTTGTCTCACTTTCACCAGAAATAAAAAAATATATATTGTGTGAACTGAAGCGTTCAATTTTCTCCTTACAGTTCCATCAGTAGTGAACAGACATGGTTATTGCAGGATTTAGTGAAATGATGATACTAAATTGCAAGGTAAGATGGACTATCAATATGAGCTTTATTTATCTGGGACATGATCATCCTGAGAGCCAATGTAGTGTAGTGGTTAAGAGCAGTGGACTCTAATCTGGAGAACTGGGTTTGAGTCCCCACTCCTCCACATTAAGCCAGCTGGGCGACTTTGGGCCAGTAACAGTCCTCTCAGAACATTCTCAGCCCCACCTACCTCACAAGGTGCCTGTTGTGGGGAGAGGAAGGGAAGGAGATTGTAAGCCACTTTGAGACTCCTTAAAAGGTCAGCATATAAAAACCAACTCTCCTTCTCCTCCTCCTCCTCAAGTTCAACATTCTCATTCATTTCCATGGGGAAGATTTAAACATACCTAAAATCATTGTCATTGAAATGTGCTTAAATGTTGTTTGGATTCCAACTAAATCAACAAAACTTTCATGATTTAAAAAAATATCTGAAGGCCTATGTAAATAATGTTTTCTCTACAGAATATTAGAAATGTTGAGCTCCAGCAGAGTCATTTGGGAGCAGATGCCACAAATGACTCCTGTATGCCACGTATGCACCTGTAGTACTTGAGAATTTCCTTAGACCCAGACTAACATTCTGGCTTTAATATTATTGTGGAAAGTCAAAGCAGAAGAAATCACAACCATACCCTTAAGCAGCTAGGGATTTTATTTACACTTGAGCTGCCGGATGAAGTTTGAGAAAGGAGAAACCAGATTAGGACAGTATTGCTTTTATGAGATGTTGCATCTTTTTAAAAAATCCCATGTATAAACAGTTATTTGTTAGTGCCTTATGTAAGGTGGCTGAGGGGAGACAGGATAGAGGTCTATAAAATTATGCATGGTTTGGAGACAGTGGACAGGGAGAGGTTTTTCTCCCTCTCCCATAATACTAGAACGCGGGGTCATCTGCTGAAGCTGGAGGGTGAGAGATTCAAAACAGATAAAAGGAAGTATTTTTTCACACAATGCAGAGTTAAACTGTGGAATCCTGCTCCAAAATGTGGTGATGGCTGCCAACTTGGAAGGCTTTAAGAAGGGTGGACATGTTCATGGAGGAAAGGGGTATTCATGGCTTCTAGTTAAAATGAATACTAGTCATGATGCATGCCTATTATCTCCAGGATCAGAGGAGCATGCCTATTATCTTAGGTGCTGTGGAACACAGGCAGGGTAATGCTGCTGCAGTCGTCTTGTTTGGGGGCTTCCTAGAGGCATCTGGTTGGCCACTGTGTGAACAGACTGCTGGACTTGATGGGCCTTGGTCTAATCCAGCAGGGCTTTTCTTATGTTCTTATGTTCTAATAAGCCTGGAAGGTAAGCATGGCTTTACAAAGATTTATTGCTCAAAACAAGGCCTGGAAGGCAGATTGCAGTCCAGCTACCAGGGCTCGTGTGGCGGATTCTCTTGGTTCATCTTGAAGTGTTCCAATGAGATCTCCTTTGTTTTTCCCTGTTAGGGATCATTTCTTTTGCCACTCATGGAAGCCTCGATGATTTAAAAATAATACTAGTACAAATACTACATCTGACCTCTAACCCTCTCTTCTTTGATTAAGCCTCATTTTATAGCTAAACTATGACTAATGTCTCTTCCTTTCCCTTCAATAAACTCTCATATATAATCTGTCTATTATTCTTAATATCCTCTTGCCCCAATAAGACTTTTCATGTTTTGTTTGGATTCCCATGAATGGGTTGAATATTATATCTATAACCTACTGGAAAGCATTTCTTAGTAGACATATTGGCAAGGCTAATTTTGTTTTCACAGGTGTTTGTACTTGGAAAGGGGTTAGCCACAAAGAATCTACCGCATGGGTACATCACAGGAGAACAGTGTACTGTGGGGTCCTTCCACTGTTAATGGTAGGCCAAGCAGGGAGGGAGGGGGAGGCTAAATTAATCATTTATGCTTTATTTATACTTTGTCTTGGTTGTACAGTCCAGGCAAGCGGATGCCAGCTTTCCTCAGCTAAGGGCTGTCTATGTCACATGATTTTTGATAACTGGCAAAATGCCGTCTTGTTCTAAACCCTGAGAGCATGAACATTGGCAGTCAGAGATGTTTAGCTATTGTTGTGGGCCGCCTGGAGTGACTAGATTCTCTTCTTTTTCCAAGAGAATCAGTTTTCATGGGCTAGAAGCTGATTCCTCCAAACACAAACAAGAACACAGACAGAAATATTGCTGTTCTTAGTCTGTCGTTTAAACGCTTGGCCGCAGCAATGCGGCACTTCCAGAAGTAAAACCAGAAGTGATGTAATCGCATGCGCGCACCCATGATTGCCGCTCCAGAGTGGCTGGGTGGATTGGCAGTCAATTCCCCACCAAAACCACCCACTTGGCAACCCTATGGCTACCCATGGTGATCTAAGCATACAGAGAGGAACACTGTATGGCCCACAGGGCTGATCCTGCTCAGCAGGCCTGATCCTGCTCGTAGTAGTAAGAAAAGTGGCTCAATATGGTGAGTGGGTTGAGTGTGACTGGTGGCATACTCTCAAAACCTGGTAGAGTAAAAACTCTGCCGTGCATGCACTACTGACACCAGGCCTATGACACTCACAGTTTGTTTCTGATTCTGTTTGGAGTTTCAGGACTCAACATGGCATAAACAGAACACATGATGAGGGAAGGGGTTTCCAGGATTGGCATTGGGGTAGTGCACAAATACCTAGTTTCTTTAAACGAAACAAAGTCCTCAGGGCCAGATGAATTGCATCCAAGGGTACTCAAAGAAATTGCAGGTGTAATTTCTGAGCCTCTGTCCATTATTTTTGAGAAGTCTTAGAGAACAGGTGAGGTGCCAGAAGATTGGAGGTGAGCAAATGTCCCCATCTTCAAGAAGGGGAAAAAGGAGGATCTGGGTAACTACCGACCCATCAGCTCTATACCGGGAAAAGTTTTTGAACAAATCATCAAACCGTCAGTCCTTGAGCATTTAGACAGGATGGATCTGATTACTAAGAGCCAGCATGGGTTTCTCAAGAACAAGTCATGTAAGACTAATCTTATCTCCTTTTTTGAGAAAGTTACTACCTTGCTGGACCACGGGAATGCTGTAGGCATAGTTTATCTAGATTTCAGTAAGGCTTTTGATAAGGTTCCACATAGTATTCTTGTTGACAAATTGGGAAAATGTGGTTTAGATCCTATTTCAACAAAGATAGTGAGGGGTCTGGAGACCAAATCCTATGAGGAAAGGTTGAAGGAGCTGGGTATGTTTAGCCTGAAGAGAAGACTGAGAGGTGATATGATAACTATCGTCAAGTACTTGAAGGGCTGTCATATAGAGGAGGGTGCCAAGTTGTTTTCTGTTGCCCCAGAAGGTAGGACCAGAATCAACGGGTTGAAATTAAATCAAAAGAGTTTCCATCTAGACATTAGGAAAAATTTTCTAACAGAGCAGTTCCTCAGTGGAACAGGCTTCCTCAGGAGGTGGTAAGCTCTCCTTCCCTGGAGGTTTTTAAGAAGAGGTTAGATGGCCATCTGTCAGCAATGCTGATTCTATGACCTTAAGCAGATGATGAGAGGGAAGGCATCTTGGCCATCCCAGTAGGGGTCACTGGGGGTGTGGGGGGAAGTAGTTGTGAATTTCCTGCATTGTGCAGGGGGTTAGACTAGATGACCCTGGTGGTCCCTTCCAACTCTAGGATTCTATGATTCTATTATTTTAGAACAGGACCATAGATACATTTTGGACTTTCCAAAAATATGGCTCGAGACAAGAAGCAAGGCCTTGTACTACATCTCCTACCTTTCCAGATCTTCTCCCAAAAGGGGAGATGTTGAAATCTCTGATGGGCAAATGCATGAAGAGGCTGCCCAGCAAATTTGCTTTCAACAAGACTTGGAAATATGAGGAGGGGGAAAAGCAAACAATAATTTCCCTCTCTTGTTAATTCCTTAGCAATTTCGAAGCAATTCTTGGAGAGGCTTCAGATAAGTCTATCCAAACAAGCCAAGAAGAAATGCAAATTGAGGAGGAAGAACATTTTCTCTGGAGGAATTTAAAAAGAGGAGAAAAACCCTTTACACATTATACCTTGATAATCTGGACAACCTTTCTGACCCTCTCTGATACAATCAAAACAGATTGGTGTGTGTGTGTGGGGGGGGTGTCGACTGAGAAAACCATATTTATCCTTCTGTTTTTTCCAGCAAAGGAGTGGGTCCAATTTAGTCTCTCATCTGAAATATACAGGTGCCTTCTGAAGATCTGAATAGTTTAACACATGCTGAGGCTGAGAACTCAGCTAGAGCAGCTGTGCTTTTAACTCCTCACAGTCCTGAAGATATAATCTGCCTTGTGCGTTTGGGGGAGAGGGGGCCTATTAGGGCACAGAGTATAAGCACACAGATTTCTTTTTCTAAAAATCCAAATCTCTCACTGCTGTCCTTTTGTATAAAGAGAGAAACCACACTTGGTGAAAGGGAGGGAATTTGTTTGCCCTGATTACAACAAAACCACCAAGTACTGTATAGATCTGTGTAGGAATCAAAGAAGCAGAGCTGGCTGTCCCAGAAAATGGGAAGTGATCTAAAAATCCAAAATGAAAGGAAAATGGGGGGGGGGTCAAAAATCAGTTTGGAATATGCTTTCAATATATGTTAGCGAACATTTAAAAAAACAGGTTTAAGTAAAAGTAGCAGAATGAACAAGAAAAAGATGAGGGGAGAGAGCAATTTCAAAAAGAAGAGGGAGCAATGGAAGCATCCTGTACAAGTAACCCTCTGAAGGGGGAAAGATTTCCAAGCCATCAATACTAATTCCATCCAAGGGGCAAAATCCCCACATGCGCAAACACCAAAGTATGTGAGGGCCAAATAATTCTGTTTGCTTGCAAATTGCTGATGCCAGTGCAAAAAAGGGGGACAGGGTAAAAGCCGGAATGGCCCAGAACGGCCCGGAACGGACATTAAACAAATAATATCACAGCAAAAAACAGTGGCATGCCTTGCAGGGGCTCCAGAACAATATTTTAGAAATCAAAACGGGGAGAGAGCATGCATTTATTAACCCTATCCAGGCCAAAATGCCTCCGGAACAGCCCGGAACGGCTCGGAACAGGCATTAAACAAATCATACCACAGAAAAAAACAGTGGCATGCCTTGCAGGGGCTCCAGAACAATATTTTAGAACTCAAAATGGGGAGAGAAAGCACATTTATTAACCCTTTCCAGGCCAAAATGACTCCGGAACGGCCCAAAATGCCTCTGGAACAGCACAAAATGGCCGGGATGGGAATTAAACAAATAATACCACCGCAAAAAACAGTGGCATGCCTTTCAGGGGGTCCAGAACAATATTTTAGAAATCAAAATGCAGAGAGAACATGAATTTATTAACCCTATCCAGGCCAAAATGCCTCCAGATAGGCCCAAAATGGCCCGAAACGGCCCAGAACGGGCATTAAACAAATCATACCACAGCAAAAAACAGTGGCATGCCTTGCAGGGGCTCCAGAACAATATTTTAGAAATCAAAACGTGGAGAGAAAGCACATCTATTAACCCTTTCCAGGCCCGAATGCCTCCAGAACGGCACAAAATGGCCCGGAACGGGCATTAAACGGTGACCTCATTAATGACCCGGGATATGGAAAATGAACCCACATATTTCTGGCACAATTTCTTACACGGGCGCAACGACTTCAAATTCTTTGTGGAGAGGTAGACCTTCTCCCCGACCTTAAGTTCCCATTGGGGCGCTCTGTGCTTGTCTGCCTGCGCCTTTTACCTTTCCTTAGCCTGGTCCAATTGCTTTACTAACCAGGGCCAAGTATTTCTCACAGTGTTACACCATGCCAATACTTCTGGGGGGAGAGGGACCGCCCCCAAAGGGTCGAATTCCATCCCATAGACGGCTTTGAATGGGCTCAAACCAGTGGCGGAGTGTACAGAATTATTATAGGCATACTCTGCTAATGGTAGTAGGTCGACCCAATTATCCTGATGGTAGTTGGTAAAACAATGCAAATAACACTCGATCACAGCATTGACCCTTTCCGTCTGTCCATCCGTCTGTGGGTGATAAGCAGATGATAAACCTTGGTCTACTCCCACCAGTCCTAAAAATGCTTTCCAAAATTTGGAAATAAATACCGAGCCCCTGTCACTCACGATCTTCCGGGGAAAGCCGTGTAGACGGAAGACCTGTTGTACAAACAAACGGGCCAATTTGTGGGCGGAGAGCATTCCTTCGCATGGAATGAGGTGAACTTGTTTAGAGAACAGATCAGTGATTACCCACAGTACAGACTTACCCTGGCTAGGAGGGAGGCTAGTGACGAAATCCATGCCGATCACTCACCAGGGTGCCTCCGGAGTCTCTAGGGGTTTTAACAATCCGGGAGACTTTCCCATCAGGCGTTTATTAGTGGCGCATGCTGGGCAGGATCTTATGAAACCATCGATGTCCTGGCACATCCCCGGCCACCAGAAATGACGTATTACCAGATGCAAAGTTTTTACAAAGCCAAAATGCCCCCCCCCACCCTGGAGCTGTGGCTCCACTCTAGTACCTCTCGGCGCAGTTTCTGGGGGACATAGGTTTTTCCCTCCAGGGTACCGTTCTCCCTCTCCCCCAGGGGCTTATCCCCTCACTCCTCCTGAAGAGCTTCCTCCCACCTAGTGTGGATGGCTGTGGGAAGATCCCCTGGGAACGCCAGGGAGTGGGAGGTAGAGACCGCCTCCCCTTGTGGGAGGCCTGGGGCAGTAGTTGGAGCTGCTGCCCAGGCTTGGGCTCAGGTCAGAACTCCTGCGCTTGCCCCATCCGGGTCCAAGCCAAGGTGTCCCGGGGTAAAAAGGGACCCTACTGGTCGTATTGCGGCATGCGGGAGAGGCCATCAGCCAGACTATCCTTTCTCCTGGGGACATGCTTAATTGTGAAGCGGAACTTGGAGAAGAAGTCCGCCCACCTAAGCTGTTTGGCCGAAAGTTTCCTCTGCCCCAAGATGGCTTCCAAGTTACGGTGGTCTGTCCAGACTTCGAACGGGTCTTCGGCCCCCTCCAGGAACTGGCGCCATATCATGAGGGCATGTTTAATCGCCATGGCGTCTTTCTCACCAATCGGCCAGTTCAGCTCTGGCCTGGAGAATTTTTTAGAAAAGTAAGCGCAGGGCCGGAGCTTCCCCTGAGCGTCCCTTTGAAGGAGGGCTCCCCCCATGGCCTTATCTGAAGTGTCTACCTGGAGGGTGAACAGGCGAGAACAGTCAGGGTGGGCCAGAATGGGTTCTGAGGTGAAGTGGCTCTTCAGTAAATCAAACGCCGCCTGACAGTGGTCGTCCCACGCCACCTGATAGTTTGCAGCAGTAGCTGCCTGTCCCTTCCCCTTAGTTTTAAGGAGGTTCGTGATGGGGAGGGCTATCTCAGCAAAGTCGGGGACGAAATTACGGTAAAAGTTCGTGAAGCCCAGAAACTGTTGGACTTGTTTGCGAGTCCTGGGGTGTTCCCAATCCCAGACCGCCTGAACCTTCTCAGGGTCCATGATCAACCCGTTGGGGGATACGAGGAAGGACAGTTGGTCCTGATTGAACGCACACTTGGACAACTTGTAAGTGGTGTTCTCGCAATCGGCGCAGTACCTCCCTTACCAACTCCCGGTGTTCTTCCGGGTCCCTGGAATAAATTAGGATATCATCTAGATAGACGATTACCCCCTTAAACAATAAGTCATGCAATATTTTGTTGATCAGTTGCATGAAGCATGACGGAGCTCCAGATAACCAGAATGGCATCACCATAAATTCAAACAGTCCATAACAACATGAGAAGGCTGTTTTCTCCTCCTCCCCCTCCTTTATCCGGACCCGGTAATAGGCTTCGGCCAGGTCTAGTTTCGAGAACACCCTGCCTTCCTGGAGTTTACTGAGAAGGTCAGGGATGAGGGGAATGGGGTAAGCGTTTGTTTCAGTAACAGCGTTAAGCCCTCTATAGTCCACACACAACCTGAGGTCCGAAGTTCCCTTCTTCTTCACAAAGAAGCAGGGTGACAAAAACACAGCCTTGGAAGATCGTATGAACCCCCGGGCCAAGTTCTTATCAAGGAACTCCCGCAATACAGTCTTTTCTTGGGGGCTCATGGGGTAGACCCGGGCTTTGGAGGGTTTAATGTCCTTGGTCAACTTGATGGCACAGTCCGTAGTGCAGTGAGGGGGCTAGGGCTGTTGAATTAAAATAAATTTGGTATAGTTCGGATTCGGCTGAATTTGGCCCGTTTAGATTTGGGATATGCCGAAGTCCAAACTCCCCCACTTCGGGTCCGTGCAATTCAGCGGGAATTCAAAGTTTGGGGAAAAAAATTGGCCGAATAAAGCCATTAAAAACACAACCGCGCCTTTCCGCGGCTCTGGGGGGGCATTTTTGGGGTTAGAGGTCCCAAACTTTCAGCGGAGCTTCAAAGGACCCTTCTTGCCAGATCCCCCAAGTTTTGTAAAGATTGGGTCGGGGGGGCTGAGATATGGGCCCCGAAAGGGGTCCCCCCCACCTTTAATGTGCATCTCTGAGCAGAGCTTGCCACGCACGCACAAAGCTCCCAGCCCCAACAAACAGCTGAGAAGTTTGCAAAGCAACACAACTGCAAAGCAACACTGCAAAGCAACACAACCCTGAAAAGCAACACCTTTGCAACCGTGCAAAGCATGGAAAGGGACAGAGGCAGCTAGCTATGCATAAGGAGCAGGAGGGGGTGGAATTTCCCCTTTTGCATAGGACTCGGGACCAGGCAAATGCATTCTTTAAGTCACCATTTGAAAACCAGTTTTGAGCAAGCATCAAAATAGACCTAACAGTCGTATGAATGAGGGAAAACCTGAGGACAGCCCCCCTCAAATCAGGGAGAGAGAGACTCAAGGAGGCACACACACCCCAGGCAGAACGGGCAAAAGCCCCCTTTGGCTTCCCCCCCCACCCACAGAAACTGCTCCCTCCCCACACATACACAGACTCTGCTTTCCCCACATACACACACACACGCAGGAGAAAAAGTATAGATTAAAGCCCCCAAAGGGGTCTTACTGTGGCTGTCTTCTGTTCCATCAAGAGGGGCTGGGAGGAGGACTGGGTAATCCAAGACGATTCCATTTAAGCACGGGACGTTTTGCTCTGGAGATGCATACAGGATGGGGTGATCCATTCATCCCAATAGGGAAAAGGGGAAAGCCCATATCTCGGGGTCCCCTGACCCAGTGTTTACAAAACTTGGGGGGTCTCTTAAGAAGGCTTGTCTGAAGCTCCGCTGAAAGTTTGGGGTCTGTACCCCCAAAAATGCACCCCCTGCAGCCACAGAAAGAGAAAAGGGGGGAGCCGATATTTCTGCCCCCTCTGAACCCATCTTTACAAAACTTGGGGGGTCTCTTAAGAAGGCTCGTCTGAAGATATCCTGAAGGTTTGGGGTCTGTACCCCCAAAAATGTGCCCCCTGCAGCCACAGAAATGGAAAAGGGGGAAGGGAAAAGGGGTGGAGCCCATATCTCAGGACCCCCTGACCCAAAGTCTACAAAACATGGGGGGTCTCTTAAGAAGGCTCGTCTAAAGCTCCGCTGAAAGTTTGGGGTCTGTACCCCCAAAAATGCACCCCCTGCAGCCATGGAAAGGAGCAAATGTGCACAAGCACCCCCCCACACACACACACACAAGGATTTCTCTCACTCTCTCTCTCTCTCCCCGGCCCGGCCGCGCATCAGCTGATTCCTCCAGTACTCAATCCTGACTGATTGGTCAGAAGAAGACCCAGCTTGGCCACCGATTGGCCGGGGAAGGAGAATGCTGCTTACTGATGCCCCGAATTTGCCGGATTTATTCGTGAACTCCCGAACTCACTGAATTCGGCTCCCCCGGTTTCCTGCCATTTTTGAGTTCGGTTCGTCCCGAACTAAAAACCGCTGAATCAGGGGAAATTCGGCTGTTTTTCGGTTCGGGCCGAACCGAATCGACAGCCCTAGAGGGGGTAGTAAATCACAGTCCTTCCCCTCAAAAACGTCTGCAAAATCGCTATACTCCGGGGGCAGTGTTGTGGGTTCTGCCACCGCAGCACTCTCCCCCCCTCCCTTGGGCATGTCTTCCCTGCAGTGTCACTCACATTGGGGGGTATCAAACACCACCTGGCGCTGCATCCAGTCGATGCTCGGATTGTGTCCCGCCAGCCAGTTACTCCCAAGGACCACCGGGTAAGTGATCCTAGGGGCTATTGTAAGGTTGGTCTGTTCCCAGTGATCTCCCACCTTCAACAACACCGGGCAGGAATGCAAATGGACGGGGGCCCCTTGCAGATCACTCCCATCCATTTGACGGAAACGCAGGGGCTGGTCTAACTCTAGAGCCCCCACCCGCAAGGTAGGACCAGAATCAACGGGTTGAAATTAAATCAAAAGAGTTTCCATCTAGACATTAGGAAAAATTTTCTAACAGAGCAGTTCCTCAGTGGAACAGGCTTCCTCAGGAGGTGGTAAGCTCTCCTTCCCTGGAGGTTTTTAAGAAGAGGTTAGATGGCCATCTGTCAGCAATGCTGATTCTATGACCTTAAGCAGATGATGAGAGGGAAGGCATCTTGGCCATCCCAGTAGGGGTCACTGGGGGTGTGGGGGGAAGTAGTTGTGAATTTCCTGCATTGTGCAGGGGGTTAGACTAGATGACCCTGGTGGTCCCTTCCAACTCTAGGATTCTATGATTCTATTATTTTAGAACAGGACCATAGATACATTTTGGACTTTCCAAAAATATGGCTCGAGACAAGAAGCAAGGCCTTGTACTACATCTCCTACCTTTCCAGATCTTCTCCCAAAAGGGGAGATGTTGAAATCTCTGATGGGCAAATGCATGAAGAGGCTGCCCAGCAAATTTGCTTTCAACAAGACTTGGAAATATGAGGAGGGGGAAAAGCAAACAATAATTTCCCTCTCTTGTTAATTCCTTAGCAATTTCGAAGCAATTCTTGGAGAGGCTTCAGATAAGTCTATCCAAACAAGCCAAGAAGAAATGCAAATTGAGGAGGAAGAACATTTTCTCTGGAGGAATTTAAAAAGAGGAGAAAAACCCTTTACACATTATACCTTGATAATCTGGACAACCTTTCTGACCCTCTCTGATACAATCAAAACAGATTGGTGTGTGTGTGTGGGGGGGGTGTCGACTGAGAAAACCATATTTATCCTTCTGTTTTTTCCAGCAAAGGAGTGGGTCCAATTTAGTCTCTCATCTGAAATATACAGGTGCCTTCTGAAGATCTGAATAGTTTAACACATGCTGAGGCTGAGAACTCAGCTAGAGCAGCTGTGCTTTTAACTCCTCACAGTCCTGAAGATATAATCTGCCTTGTGCGTTTGGGGGAGAGGGGGCCTATTAGGGCACAGAGTATAAGCACACAGATTTCTTTTTCTAAAAATCCAAATCTCTCACTGCTGTCCTTTTGTATAAAGAGAGAAACCACACTTGGTGAAAGGGAGGGAATTTGTTTGCCCTGATTACAACAAAACCACCAAGTACTGTATAGATCTGTGTAGGAATCAAAGAAGCAGAGCTGGCTGTCCCAGAAAATGGGAAGTGATCTAAAAATCCAAAATGAAAGGAAAATGGGGGGGGGGTCAAAAATCAGTTTGGAATATGCTTTCAATATATGTTAGCGAACATTTAAAAAAACAGGTTTAAGTAAAAGTAGCAGAATGAACAAGAAAAAGATGAGGGGAGAGAGCAATTTCAAAAAGAAGAGGGAGCAATGGAAGCATCCTGTACAAGTAACCCTCTGAAGGGGGAAAGATTTCCAAGCCATCAATACTAATTCCATCCAAGGGGCAAAATCCCCACATGCGCAAACACCAAAGTATGTGAGGGCCAAATAATTCTGTTTGCTTGCAAATTGCTGATGCCAGTGCAAAAAAGGGGGACAGGGTAAAAGCCGGAATGGCCCAGAACGGCCCGGAACGGACATTAAACAAATAATATCACAGCAAAAAACAGTGGCATGCCTTGCAGGGGCTCCAGAACAATATTTTAGAAATCAAAACGGGGAGAGAGCATGCATTTATTAACCCTATCCAGGCCAAAATGCCTCCGGAACAGCCCGGAACGGCTCGGAACAGGCATTAAACAAATCATACCACAGAAAAAAACAGTGGCATGCCTTGCAGGGGCTCCAGAACAATATTTTAGAACTCAAAATGGGGAGAGAAAGCACATTTATTAACCCTTTCCAGGCCAAAATGACTCCGGAACGGCCCAAAATGCCTCTGGAACAGCACAAAATGGCCGGGATGGGAATTAAACAAATAATACCACCGCAAAAAACAGTGGCATGCCTTTCAGGGGGTCCAGAACAATATTTTAGAAATCAAAATGCAGAGAGAACATGAATTTATTAACCCTATCCAGGCCAAAATGCCTCCAGATAGGCCCAAAATGGCCCGAAACGGCCCAGAACGGGCATTAAACAAATCATACCACAGCAAAAAACAGTGGCATGCCTTGCAGGGGCTCCAGAACAATATTTTAGAAATCAAAACGTGGAGAGAAAGCACATCTATTAACCCTTTCCAGGCCCGAATGCCTCCAGAACGGCACAAAATGGCCCGGAACGGGCATTAAACGGTGACCTCATTAATGACCCGGGATATGGAAAATGAACCCACATATTTCTGGCACAATTTCTTACACGGGCGCAACGACTTCAAATTCTTTGTGGAGAGGTAGACCTTCTCCCCGACCTTAAGTTCCCATTGGGGCGCTCTGTGCTTGTCTGCCTGCGCCTTTTACCTTTCCTTAGCCTGGTCCAATTGCTTTACTAACCAGGGCCAAGTATTTCTCACAGTGTTACACCATGCCAATACTTCTGGGGGGAGAGGGACCGCCCCCAAAGGGTCGAATTCCATCCCATAGACGGCTTTGAATGGGCTCAAACCAGTGGCGGAGTGTACAGAATTATTATAGGCATACTCTGCTAATGGTAGTAGGTCGACCCAATTATCCTGATGGTAGTTGGTAAAACAATGCAAATAACACTCGATCACAGCATTGACCCTTTCCGTCTGTCCATCCGTCTGTGGGTGATAAGCAGATGATAAACCTTGGTCTACTCCCACCAGTCCTAAAAATGCTTTCCAAAATTTGGAAATAAATACCGAGCCCCTGTCACTCACGATCTTCCGGGGAAAGCCGTGTAGACGGAAGACCTGTTGTACAAACAAACGGGCCAATTTGTGGGCGGAGAGCATTCCTTCGCATGGAATGAGGTGAACTTGTTTAGAGAACAGATCAGTGATTACCCACAGTACAGACTTACCCTGGCTAGGAGGGAGGCTAGTGACGAAATCCATGCCGATCACTCACCAGGGTGCCTCCGGAGTCTCTAGGGGTTTTAACAATCCGGGAGACTTTCCCATCAGGCGTTTATTAGTGGCGCATGCTGGGCAGGATCTTATGAAACCATCGATGTCCTGGCACATCCCCGGCCACCAGAAATGACGTATTACCAGATGCAAAGTTTTTACAAAGCCAAAATGCCCCCCCCCACCCTGGAGCTGTGGCTCCACTCTAGTACCTCTCGGCGCAGTTTCTGGGGGACATAGGTTTTTCCCTCCAGGGTACCGTTCTCCCTCTCCCCCAGGGGCTTATCCCCTCACTCCTCCTGAAGAGCTTCCTCCCACCTAGTGTGGATGGCTGTGGGAAGATCCCCTGGGAACGCCAGGGAGTGGGAGGTAGAGACCGCCTCCCCTTGTGGGAGGCCTGGGGCAGTAGTTGGAGCTGCTGCCCAGGCTTGGGCTCAGGTCAGAACTCCTGCGCTTGCCCCATCCGGGTCCAAGCCAAGGTGTCCCGGGGTAAAAAGGGACCCTACTGGTCGTATTGCGGCATGCGGGAGAGGCCATCAGCCAGACTATCCTTTCTCCTGGGGACATGCTTAATTGTGAAGCGGAACTTGGAGAAGAAGTCCGCCCACCTAAGCTGTTTGGCCGAAAGTTTCCTCTGCCCCAAGATGGCTTCCAAGTTACGGTGGTCTGTCCAGACTTCGAACGGGTCTTCGGCCCCCTCCAGGAACTGGCGCCATATCATGAGGGCATGTTTAATCGCCATGGCGTCTTTCTCACCAATCGGCCAGTTCAGCTCTGGCCTGGAGAATTTTTTAGAAAAGTAAGCGCAGGGCCGGAGCTTCCCCTGAGCGTCCCTTTGAAGGAGGGCTCCCCCCATGGCCTTATCTGAAGTGTCTACCTGGAGGGTGAACAGGCGAGAACAGTCAGGGTGGGCCAGAATGGGTTCTGAGGTGAAGTGGCTCTTCAGTAAATCAAACGCCGCCTGACAGTGGTCGTCCCACGCCACCTGATAGTTTGCAGCAGTAGCTGCCTGTCCCTTCCCCTTAGTTTTAAGGAGGTTCGTGATGGGGAGGGCTATCTCAGCAAAGTCGGGGACGAAATTACGGTAAAAGTTCGTGAAGCCCAGAAACTGTTGGACTTGTTTGCGAGTCCTGGGGTGTTCCCAATCCCAGACCGCCTGAACCTTCTCAGGGTCCATGATCAACCCGTTGGGGGATACGAGGAAGGACAGTTGGTCCTGATTGAACGCACACTTGGACAACTTGTAAGTGGTGTTCTCGCAATCGGCGCAGTACCTCCCTTACCAACTCCCGGTGTTCTTCCGGGTCCCTGGAATAAATTAGGATATCATCTAGATAGACGATTACCCCCTTAAACAATAAGTCATGCAATATTTTGTTGATCAGTTGCATGAAGCATGACGGAGCTCCAGATAACCAGAATGGCATCACCATAAATTCAAACAGTCCATAACAACATGAGAAGGCTGTTTTCTCCTCCTCCCCCTCCTTTATCCGGACCCGGTAATAGGCTTCGGCCAGGTCTAGTTTCGAGAACACCCTGCCTTCCTGGAGTTTACTGAGAAGGTCAGGGATGAGGGGAATGGGGTAAGCGTTTGTTTCAGTAACAGCGTTAAGCCCTCTATAGTCCACACACAACCTGAGGTCCGAAGTTCCCTTCTTCTTCACAAAGAAGCAGGGTGACAAAAACACAGCCTTGGAAGATCGTATGAACCCCCGGGCCAAGTTCTTATCAAGGAACTCCCGCAATACAGTCTTTTCTTGGGGGCTCATGGGGTAGACCCGGGCTTTGGAGGGTTTAATGTCCTTGGTCAACTTGATGGCACAGTCCGTAGTGCAGTGAGGGGGCTAGGGCTGTTGAATTAAAATAAATTTGGTATAGTTCGGATTCGGCTGAATTTGGCCCGTTTAGATTTGGGATATGCCGAAGTCCAAACTCCCCCACTTCGGGTCCGTGCAATTCAGCGGGAATTCAAAGTTTGGGGAAAAAAATTGGCCGAATAAAGCCATTAAAAACACAACCGCGCCTTTCCGCGGCTCTGGGGGGGCATTTTTGGGGTTAGAGGTCCCAAACTTTCAGCGGAGCTTCAAAGGACCCTTCTTGCCAGATCCCCCAAGTTTTGTAAAGATTGGGTCGGGGGGGCTGAGATATGGGCCCCGAAAGGGGTCCCCCCCACCTTTAATGTGCATCTCTGAGCAGAGCTTGCCACGCACGCACAAAGCTCCCAGCCCCAACAAACAGCTGAGAAGTTTGCAAAGCAACACAACTGCAAAGCAACACTGCAAAGCAACACAACCCTGAAAAGCAACACCTTTGCAACCGTGCAAAGCATGGAAAGGGACAGAGGCAGCTAGCTATGCATAAGGAGCAGGAGGGGGTGGAATTTCCCCTTTTGCATAGGACTCGGGACCAGGCAAATGCATTCTTTAAGTCACCATTTGAAAACCAGTTTTGAGCAAGCATCAAAATAGACCTAACAGTCGTATGAATGAGGGAAAACCTGAGGACAGCCCCCCTCAAATCAGGGAGAGAGAGACTCAAGGAGGCACACACACCCCAGGCAGAACGGGCAAAAGCCCCCTTTGGCTTCCCCCCCCACCCACAGAAACTGCTCCCTCCCCACACATACACAGACTCTGCTTTCCCCACATACACACACACACGCAGGAGAAAAAGTATAGATTAAAGCCCCCAAAGGGGTCTTACTGTGGCTGTCTTCTGTTCCATCAAGAGGGGCTGGGAGGAGGACTGGGTAATCCAAGACGATTCCATTTAAGCACGGGACGTTTTGCTCTGGAGATGCATACAGGATGGGGTGATCCATTCATCCCAATAGGGAAAAGGGGAAAGCCCATATCTCGGGGTCCCCTGACCCAGTGTTTACAAAACTTGGGGGGTCTCTTAAGAAGGCTTGTCTGAAGCTCCGCTGAAAGTTTGGGGTCTGTACCCCCAAAAATGCACCCCCTGCAGCCACAGAAAGAGAAAAGGGGGGAGCCGATATTTCTGCCCCCTCTGAACCCATCTTTACAAAACTTGGGGGGTCTCTTAAGAAGGCTCGTCTGAAGATATCCTGAAGGTTTGGGGTCTGTACCCCCAAAAATGTGCCCCCTGCAGCCACAGAAATGGAAAAGGGGGAAGGGAAAAGGGGTGGAGCCCATATCTCAGGACCCCCTGACCCAAAGTCTACAAAACATGGGGGGTCTCTTAAGAAGGCTCGTCTAAAGCTCCGCTGAAAGTTTGGGGTCTGTACCCCCAAAAATGCACCCCCTGCAGCCATGGAAAGGAGCAAATGTGCACAAGCACCCCCCCACACACACACACACAAGGATTTCTCTCACTCTCTCTCTCTCTCCCCGGCCCGGCCGCGCATCAGCTGATTCCTCCAGTACTCAATCCTGACTGATTGGTCAGAAGAAGACCCAGCTTGGCCACCGATTGGCCGGGGAAGGAGAATGCTGCTTACTGATGCCCCGAATTTGCCGGATTTATTCGTGAACTCCCGAACTCACTGAATTCGGCTCCCCCGGTTTCCTGCCATTTTTGAGTTCGGTTCGTCCCGAACTAAAAACCGCTGAATCAGGGGAAATTCGGCTGTTTTTCGGTTCGGGCCGAACCGAATCGACAGCCCTAGAGGGGGTAGTAAATCACAGTCCTTCCCCTCAAAAACGTCTGCAAAATCGCTATACTCCGGGGGCAGTGTTGTGGGTTCTGCCACCGCAGCACTCTCCCCCCCTCCCTTGGGCATGTCTTCCCTGCAGTGTCACTCACATTGGGGGGTATCAAACACCACCTGGCGCTGCATCCAGTCGATGCTCGGATTGTGTCCCGCCAGCCAGTTACTCCCAAGGACCACCGGGTAAGTGATCCTAGGGGCTATTGTAAGGTTGGTCTGTTCCCAGTGATCTCCCACCTTCAACAACACCGGGCAGGAATGCAAATGGACGGGGGCCCCTTGCAGATCACTCCCATCCATTTGACGGAAACGCAGGGGCTGGTCTAACTCTAGAGCCCCCACCCGCAAGCGGTTAAACACCTCCTGGTCTATCAAAGTCCGGGAGCATCCAGAGTCCAGTATCGCTACTACCCCAACGGGATCCCCTCCCCGGGGATTCTGTAACACAACGGGTACTAGGAGAGTGTTTCCCTGGTCACTCACCCAGGTCGGAACCGGATTGGTCTCCTTTAAGGTAGCCTTCCGTGCCGGTTCTTTCACAGAAAGCCCTCTTCGTTTTTTGCCGGCGATGAGTCCCTGGAACAGCAGCGATGGTTGCAAGGAGCAGGTGCCGGGTTGGCACGCAGAGCAGTCATCCCGCGCTGGATGGTTGGCCCCTCCGCTTTCCTTTGGTCCGGGATCCGGGTCGCTCTGCCAGCAGCCGGTTCCGTAGACCCGTTGGGACATTTTGCTGCGAAGTGTCCCACTTTTCCGCAGCGCAGGCAGGCTCCATCCTTGGACTGGCATGCTCTTTCTTCTGAGAACCTACCCCGGTTCTCTTCGTCACAGCAGGACTCAGTCGTGGCGCACCCCTTGAAAGGACCTCGGGAGGTTCTTTCGTTGAACGATCCTTAGAAAACTGGAGCGTCATTTTTCGGGTCTCTACCTGCGCCGCCAGGTGGATCCATTCTTCAATCGTCTCTGGGTTGCCCAGGGTCAAACAGCCATCCAACACTTCCCAACTCAGTCCCTCGCGGAAGTGTTGGACCTTGATGGCTTCGCTCCACTCTCGTATTTTGCAAGAGAGGGATTGAAACTCTTGGGCATACTCCATTACAGAGCGGGCTTCCTGTTTTAACCTGTGCATGGCGATCTTGGCCCTCTTTCCCCGGTGAGGGTCTTCAAAATGGCATTGCAAGGCTGCCAAAAACGTGCTCAGCTAGCACAGGATCCCGGGTTCGGATTCTGTCGCTTTTACCGCCCACTCCACCACCTCCTTCTCCAGCAGGCTGATGGTGTACCGGACCCGGGCTTCTTCTGAAGGAAAAGTTTCTCCCTGGTCTTTCATGAAGCTGGACAGCTGGAGCAAGAAGTGGGGCAGTTGGGCGCAGGACCCGTCAAAAGAGACCTTCAGGTCCCGGATCACACGTTCTGCTTGGGCAGAACGGGTGGGGTATCTCAGCGCCGACGGGCGATTGAAGTCCTCTCACCGCCCCCAGCAGTGCCGTCATGTCCCTCTGCAGACTTCTCAGTTGCGCCTGGAGATCCTGATTTTGAATGGTCAGGACGCGGTTCTGCTCCCGCAGCAGGGCTTCCTCCTCTCTGGGGTAAGGGGCAGAGGTGTCTGGAGCGTGGATGGTCGAGGAGCCATCCCACCGGTCCACCATCCTCCATTCTCAGCTCGGCTCCTCTCCCTCTTTGTAAAGGTCGATCAGTGGTCCCCAATGCAGACGGTCGAGGCCAGGGTCCGTTGCTGGTCGCCGGACGACCCTCCTGAAGGTGCCGTCGGTCTCCTCCATACCCCTTAATTCAGCATGCGTTGGTAGAGAGGTCCATGCCGGCTCTCTGGTAGACACAAGTGGGCGCCATCCCGGGGCTGCTTCTTCCCGGCTCTCCCCATGGAAAGGGGTCATTACCTGCCGATCTCCCTGGCAGAGCAGCTCGTACATCCGGCACGGTTTGTCGGATCGAGTAGACATCTTCTTCAGGCACAAACGAATAAAAAGATGGATTCAAGCCTACTGTCAGGCCTCAGCAACACGTTGAATTTTTTGCAAAGGAACTTCACTCCAGACATTGCAGTGAGTTAAAAGTTTTATTCAGAAAGAGCAAGTTCAGCAGGTCATAGAGACTTAAGGCTAGAATACAGACATGCGGAAATATCGGTACATATATAGGGTAAATACAATGGGGTTGATTAGGTTTTAGAAACAAAGAAACAATACAGAAGTTAACTACCGGTAAAGACTTAAGACAACGCATACAGGAAATAAACGCGTGTGTTAACTGGTTGATCTTCCCAGGCTCCCGGCATTGTCTTGCGGGACCTGGTATCAGATCAGCGATTACTTGGGCGGGTCTCCATTGAGGTGCAGATCTTGGACAGGAGACCGGGTGCAAACGGGGAGGAACAGAGTGCACAAAAAACTCCATTTTGTCCGTGGGGGGAACCATCTTGTTTCTTATCCGCGGCCGGCAGAGAGCCTATCTGACACTACCTTTGTTGCAAATATGTTTTCCACTTATATCTCTGCAATGAAATGGGCTAGAGACTTACTTGTTAAAAATGAAAGCTGGAAATTCAGAGAATCAGCTAGATACATTGTTATAACATAAGATTGGTATAATGATGTCCATGTGCTGATAAAAAGAGTCATGGTGCCAGAGTGAGTGAACGACTGCTTCCGGGGACAGGGGAAGGTAAGATAGTTGTTGTGTGGGTTGGCCTGGCAAAATTCTATGCACATTACAGCCATCCAGGGTTTGCTGAGATCTTTCTCACAAATTTGCGGCCAAGCAGATTTGGGAAAAATTAGAGATAAGTAGGGGAAATCCCAGGAGATGCACAAATGCATCTCTCTGGGCACCTGCTGTCCCTTTTGTCAAATCCCTCTTCAAATACCAAAGCTTCATGCAGCTTTCTAACCAACTCAAAAGACAGCAGTTGCATTACTGTTTTTATTCACTTCCATCCACTGTACACAAGGCATATCCTCCCCACCTTCCCTTTATTACAGGGATGGGGAACCTCAGGCCTGAGGGCCATATGCGGCCCCCGAGGACATTTTTTGTGGCCCTCTGGAGCTCCAGGGCCCTGCCGCTGAGGCACAGCACAGGGCGGCCCTCCCCGAGGGTGTTCCTGGGGCCGCGGCTTGCAGGGGCGCTGCGGTGGCCCTTTGGACCTCCTCTCACCGACTGGTGTTGGTCGGCAAGAGGAGGGGGAGGGACGCTTCCCCCAAGGCTGCCCCCTATTGCCGCAGCATGCAGGAACACCGGGTCACAATGTAAGCCCCTCTAGCTGCCTGTCGGCTGTTGAGCAGCGAGGGGGGGGAGAGGCCCCCGGCTCCCGGCGGCAGAGCATGCACGCAGGAGCCGATCAGGCTTCAGGGGGCCTTTTGTGGACTCTGTGGGGGGAGGGCATGGAGCCTGGGGCCCGGTTGCATGGGGCAGGTGTGTGTGTGGGGGGGAAGGCTTTTCTCTCTCCCTCTCTTTCTGTCTCTTTCTTTGTCTGTCTCCCTCCGTCCTTTTCTTTCTCCCCCCTTTCCATTTTTTTCTCCCTCTCTCCCTTTTCCTCTTTCTCTGTTTTCTTTCCTTCTTCCCTTTCCTCCCTTCCTCCCTTGCTGATCGACTGTGGGCTGTGCCCCCCCTGGCGCCTCGTTTGCTTTTGCCCACCGCTGGCTGCCCTCCATCCTGGGAGGGGGGAGGACCAGGGGAGTGGGGGCACCCTCCAGGCCTTTTCTGCATGGCCTCCCCTGGGGTTGCCAACCTCCAGGTGGTGGCCGGAGACCTGGCAACCCTAGCCTCTCCCCCCTACTCAGAGATCTACACCTGGTATGGCCCCCAAATGATGTTATAAATGTGCAAATGGCCCTTGGCAGGAAAAAGGTTCCCCACCCCTGCTTTATTATTACACTCACGTTCATTCTCACCCACTGCCTGAATTAAGACAGTATATTCTAGGTGGCCCTACAGAAGGGGCTACAATCCCTCAGTTCAAGATACTACAGAAAGTTCAACCTTTGGCATGTCCAGTTCAAGAAGAATTGCTGCAAGCTGGATTAAAGAATATCTGTGTTAGAAAACCTGGGACAACTACTGCCAGTCTGAGTAGAGGAAGGGCCGTAGCTCAGTGGTAGAGCATCTGCTTGGCTTGCAGAAGGTCCCAGGTTCAATCCGCAGCATCTCCAGTTAAAGGGACTAGGCAAGTAGGTGATGTGAAAGACCTCTGCCTGAGACCCTGGAGAGCCATTGCCGGTCTGAGTAGACAATACTGACTTTGATGGACCAAGGTTCTGATTCAGTATAAGGCAGCTGTGAGGGTCTGTACGCCTTTGCCTTGGGTAAGGCCTTTGCCTTGTATGTTTCCTCCCCCCTCCCTGGACTCGTAAAAGCAGTCCAGGCCTCTTGCCTTTCCTTGGTTCAGGCACGGCGTCTGACAGGCCCCAGGTTGGAATGTCTCTTCCCTCTTCCCACGTCCCTCCCTTGCTCTCACTGACTCCCTTCCACCAGCTATGGCCTTGGTGGGTAGATAGTACTAACAAGCTCCCTGAGTTCTTTGATGTTTTGTACCATGCACAATTATCTCGTAGATTCCCATAACATACGTTTGACATCTGCTTCCCTGTAGGGGTTATAATTCTGTCTTTGTGAAACTGTGAGCACTTGCAACTTTACCAGTGTAAGGCCTGTACTACCTGAAGCTTCCAATAAAGTTCCTTGTTTCTGCATGACAGTCTGAGCAAGTGATTTACAGCAGTTTTTGGGCTTTGCTAACTTTTACTGAAACTTCATCCCTAATTTTGCCCAAGTAGCGCTCCCCCTCACTTCGCTCCTGCGCACGAAAGGGAAAGGGGCGGGAGCCGCCTTGCCCTCTGCTCGGTTGCAATGGACTTCGGACTGCCAGCAGGCTTTCGATACGCTCAAGCTGCTTTTCTCGTCCGAACCCGTTCTTGCGCACCCTGATTGTGAAAAACCTTTCGTGGTCCAGGTCGATGCCTCTGACGTCGCCATGGGGGGGGGGCCCTCTTGCAACGGGACGAGAACAGTCAGCTGAAACCTTGTGCCTATTTTTCAAAAAAATTCTCCCAATCCGAAATCAACTGGGCCATTTGGGAGAAGGAAGCCGCTGCTGTTAAACATGCCCTCACCATTTGGAGGCATTTTCTGGAAGGGGCAGAGATCCCTTTTGAGGTTTGCAGCGATCACAAGAACCTAGAGGCCTTAAAAGGGGCTAGAAAGCTCACCGCGAAACAGATTCGTTGGGCACAGTTTTTTGCCAAATTCCGCTTTGTCCTGAAACATGTGCCAGGGAAGGACAATGCGTTAGCGGATGCTCTTTCTAGGCTTCCCCAATACCGCAATGACTTTGACCGGCCGGTGGATTCCTTGTTTACCCCTGAACAGAGAGGGGAAGTCTCGGGACTTGCAGTGACCACCCGGTCCCAGTCCCACCGCCAGGAATTTCCTCCCCTCAAGGGAATCCCGGAGGCTTTCCAACAGCGGCTCTGGGACGCTTCTCTGAGGGAGGCGGATCTGCAGGTTCTCCCCGCACATCTCGACCAACAGGGCTCCTTGTGGTTGCAGGGGGGTAAGCTTTATGTCCCCGAAGTGCTCCGAAAAGAGGTGCTGGGACTGGTTCACGGGGCCAAACTTGCAGGGCATTTTGGGTTTGTAAAGACTTTGCATCTATTGCGGTGTCAATTTTGGTGGCCAGGTATGAGGGCCGATGTGGAGTTGTACGTGCGCAGCTGCCCCATCTGCGCCATGGCCAAAAAACGGATGGGAAAGCCCCCCGGACTCTTAAAGCCTCTGGAGATCCCGACCATGCCCTGGGAAGTGATCGCCATGGATTTTATCACTGATTTGCCCCCAAGTCGGGGAAAAACTGTACTGTGGGTGATAACAGACTTATTCTCTAAACAGGTTCACTTTGTTCCTTGTGCGGGGCTACCATCGGCCCAGAAATTGGCTAAACTGTTTATTAATCACGTGGTGAAGCATCATCCGATCCCGAGGAAGGTCCTCTCCGACAGAGGGGCCCAATTCGTAGCCAAATTCTGGAGAGCCTTCCTGAAAGTCATGGGGGTGGAAGAGCAAGGACTCTCTTCAGCCTATCACCCCCAGACCGATGGCCAGACCGAACATGTCAATGCTGTAGTAGAATGCTATCTAAGGTGTTATGTCAATTACCACCAGGACGATTGGGTAGACCTACTGCCTTTTGCTGAGTATGCCTATAATAATGCCCCCCATTCCTCCACAGGTTTCAGTCCTTTTCATGTGGTTTATGGAAAGGACTTTGGGCCCTTTGGTTCTCCTAACATCACTCCTGAACTGGAAGGGGTACAGGAGGTCCAGGATTGGGTACAAGTAGTGCAGACCACTTGGCCCTGGCTGCAGAAAAACCTGGAAAGGGCCAAGCGCAAATACAAAGACCAGGCCGATAAACATCGGTCTCCGGGGTGGGAACTCAAGGTGGGAGGGCAGGTTTACCTTTCCACAAAGAACCTACGGTCACTTCGGCCTTGCAAAAAGCTTAGTGACAAGTATGTAGGTCCTTTCCCCATCACCCGGGTGATCAATGACGTCACGGTGGAGTTGGAACTTCCCAAGTCTCTTCGAGGGGTGCATCCAGTGTTCCACATCAGCCTACTTAAACCGTACGTCGCTGCCCCATAGTTCCACCCCCTCCCTAAGTCCGAAATTCCTACAGTTGTGGGAGGGGAATCGCATCTTGAGGTTTCTAAAGTGTTGGACTCTAAGCTGAAAAAGGGAAAACTGTTCTATTTGGTCCGCTGGAAGCACCTGGGGTCCGCCCAGGATGAGTGGGTGGCCGCTCCCCATGTGGCGGCTCCCCGCCTGGTTCGAGAGTTTCACTCTGCCTATCCTGACAAGCCTCGTCCGCTCGGGGGAGGGGGGCCTTAAGGGGGGCAGAATGTGAGGGTCTGTACGCCTTTGCCTTGGGTAAGGCCTTTGCCTTGTATGTTTCCCCCCCCTCCCTGGACTCGTAAAAGCAGTCCAGGCCTCTTGCCTTTCCTTAGTTCAGGCGCGGCGTCTGACAGGCCCCAGGTTGGAATGTCTCTTCCCTCTTCCCACGTCCCTCCCTTGCTCTCACTGACTCCCTTCCACCAGTTATGGCCTTGGTGGGTAGATAGTACTAACAAGCTCCCTGAGTTCTTTGATGTTTTGTACCATGCACAATTATCTCGTAGATTCCCATAACATACGTTTGACATCTGCTTCCCTGTAGGGGTTATAATTCTGTCTTTGTGAAACTGTGAGCACTTGCAACTTTACCAGTGTAAGGCCTGTACTACCTGAAGCTTCCAATAAAGTTCCTTGTTTCTGCATGACAGTCTGAGCAAGTGATTTTATGGAGTTTGCACAGGGAGGTTGGGAACCCTCACAGCAGCTTCATGTGTTCATGTATTCATGACTGGCTGTGGAGAGCAATGCTTAAAGTAGTTTCAGTTGTTCAGTTGTTTATATACGTTAATATGACATCTCTTTTTTATTGTTAGCTGATTAAATACTGCACTTGGTCTTGTGAAACTTTAACAAATTGACTGATGTGCAAGTAAGGGGCCTGCAGAAACTCTTGGGGAGGGGAAATTCCCATTCGCCCCTTCCACAGAACCCCTGGCTCTCCACTGTGTAGCCTCCAGCGAGTTGACCCTCATTAGGTTGAGGCCATGCCTTAAACCAGGGGTGGGGAATCTCCGGCCCCTGGGCCGGATCCGGCCCGTGAGATCATTTTGTCCGGCCCCCGGCCCACCTGCCGGGGCCGGGAACTCCACAGCCCACCTGCTGAGGCCAAGAGCTCCACGGAGCTAGCTATCGCTAGCCAAGCCCTCCTCTCAGCATTTCAGGCTTTACTGGGAAGCAGGAGCACATGTGCAAAAAAACTGAAGGCTGATTGGATGATTTTGGGGGCGTTTCCCCCAGGTCTCCCGGCTTCCTGTTCTTTTCTTTCTGTTCCTCATGAGAGAGAACACTTGTGTCTGGCCAGCTTGTTTTCTGTTTCTCTTGAGAGAGAACACGTGCATCTGGCCCTTTCCCCTGCAACCTACCAGCTTTTTCCAGGTGAGTGGGTGGTATGCTACCGGCTCGGTGGGCCGCTACGCGGCCCTCACCTCTTGCTCCCCCAGCTGCAACCCCATTCCACGGCCTGAAGCTGCTGGGGCGGCCGAAGCTCCTGCCTCCATTCCCCCCCCTTGTGCTAGCCGCGCCGCGGCATAAAGTTCCCTGGGCAGGGTAAGCTCTTTCCTCCATTCCCTCCCCAGTTTGCAAAGTTTCCTGGGGGTGGGGTGAAGCTCCCGCCTCCATTCCCCCAAAGTTCCCTGGGCAGGGTAAGCTCTTCCCTCCATTCCCTCCCCAGTTTGCAAAGTTTCCTGGGGGTGGGGTGAAGCTCCCACCTCCATTCCCCCAAAGTTCCCTGGGCAGAGTAAGCTCTTTCCTCCATTCCCTCCCCTGTTTGCAAAGTTTCCTGGGGGTGGGGTGAAGCTCCTGCCTCCATTCCCCCCTTGTGCTAGCCACAATAATTGTTTAATTAATTAATTAATTATAGCAGGCTAATTTTAAGTTGGTAATTTTGTGCGGCCCCCTAATGATGTTACAAATATGGAAACGGCCCTTGCCAGAAAAAAGGTTCCCCACCCCTGCCTTAAACCCCAAGCTACCACTGGACAGCTGCAGGGGGGTTGGCACTGAAAGCATGCCCAAAGGCACTTTCAGCCCTGACCCGCCAAAGAAGACGCTGTTGCCTGCCACTCCCACCCAATCCTGTATTGTTCTCCCCTCCTGTAATCTGCTCAACCGTCCTTTCCATAGCCCTCTCTTAGGTCATCCCTACCTTTGCAAGGGGATCTTCAGGTACTAGGCAACCCAATATTTCAGACCATTTTCATGTGATTTTTGAGCAAGTGGAAATGTTGATGGCTAATTTGGATGGATTGTAACCCCCATTTTGGGGAGGGAAGATGACATTGGATCTCATCAAATTTCAGAAGCTAAGGAGGGTTGGTACTTGAATGACAGACCACCAAGAAAGACTTCGCAGAGGAAGGCAATGGCAAACCACCTCTGCTTCTCACTTGCTTTGAGCTCCTAACTAGGAGCCATAAGTTGGCTGTGACTTGACAGCACTTTACACTCACATGCACAACCCCCATTTTAAATCCCACTTTTCAGATGTTTCTGCAAACAGGGGTATTCCTAAAAATTGTAGAAACATATCTGCTGGGGATGTAATTTAACTCCATGCCATTAAGCTTTTCATGCCTATTTCCTTTATTAAAGGGACAAGACATTTTTCTCCAGACCTGTTGGTAACCCTTGTTCCAGGCCACTTTATCAGCTACATTCAGTGAACTTCCAGACAGCAGAATCACATGCACAGCATGTTTAAAGAATAGTTACCTGAGTAATCCTTTGCCTTTCAAATACATTTGCATGCTACCAAAAAGTCCACATATGTGGCATATTAATACAAAGAAGTATGAACATACAATTTAACACACAAACCGTGCATTCCTGAGCTTTGGAGCTGAAATTGCTTCCACTGAGAGCCCATGGCCACTTACTCCCCACCGCAGCCCATTCCCACGTGGTCATGCGACCTATTGGCATAAGGGGGGCAGTGGACTCCCCATGGGGAGTGGAGTGGCCGAGGGTCCATGGGTCAATGTTTTGCATCGCCGGGAGAAGTGGGATGTTGGCCCTGAGGTCATGGTGGCTGACAGCCCTTATTGAACCACCACGCACCCCTGTGGCTTCTTCCACTGTCTTGGCACGCCCCTCCCTGTGCGAGCATCCGGTCCCCCAGTGGCTCTTGTCCTCCCAATCCATAAGCTTTGCTGTCTGACCGCGTCTTCTCGGTGGTGCCTTGTTGGCAGGGGAGTGGTAGGAGGGCTGGGGGCCACCCCAGCACTCTGTCCATGCGGAACCGCACTTTAATGCTGGCTGCAGCCATGAACAGGGGTCCTCTGGCGGTGTCTGCACATTGGACAACGCCTGCTAAGGGCTCTGCGGGGAAGCTGAGGCTCAGTGCCTGGGCAGCTCGGTCAGTGGCTGGCGAGCCCTAGAGAAGCTGCAGAGGGCATGGGTTGGCATTGCAGTGCTGGCAGCTCCCAGCCATCCTTTTGGACATTTGTATGGAGCTGGAGGTGTCCTTTGGTGCAGGGAAGCTTGCGGCCGCGAACTCCCATTGCAAGAGGCGTCCATCGGGGTGGTGGTGGCCCACACTGTTTCCCTGCTCCCTGAACCCCGAAAACCCCCAGCAGTCGGGCCACCATGACATCTCGGCCAGGCGTCTCCACACAGGTGGCTACCTCACTGCTCAATCAGCCTCCACGGGTCTTGCTGCCTTCCCAGCTTGGACATCCCACAGCACAGCCACAGGGATGGCCAGGGCCTGCACACTCACGGGAACAGCCATCTGTACAGATGTGCAGTTCCCATGTCTTGCCCCATTGGCTAGAGAGTCTTGAAGGCAGACCCAAGTAAAAAATGGGGCCAACGGAACTATCTGTCGGCCCCTGCCCCACCGAGCAGAAGTGCGTTGGCTTATGTGTGGCACCTCCAAGTTTGGACACCGGCAGACCTACCCCCGTCTTTAGGGGGACCACCTTTCCCTTGGTTCAAAGGCAAAGTTTGCAGCCACCCTCTTGCCGTGAGTGGCCATTGCCCCCTTTGCCTCCAGTGCTGGGAGCAGCCGCTGTGTGAGGTCTCCCACCTGGCAACCCTGCCCTTCAAAGTACTGACCCTACTTAGCTTCCAAGATCTGATGAAATTGGGCTATACCATGCCACTTTCCCTCCCATTAAAATACATATATAATGCAATAAAATACACATATGTAAAAATGACAATAAGCACTGATTATTCCCTGTGAGTTGCCATATCCCTTTGCATGAAAATATTTTCAACTGAATGAGGAGCCTGAGCAGATCTGGCAGGGCCTGTCATCTGCTGGGTTCTGAGTTCCAGTCTCTTGGTTACCCATATGGTTTGCATTGGTTTCTTAGAATTCCTCTTTGAGACACAAATCTGACACCAGTTGGAGGCTCAAGGGCCCTGTTTTCTGTCAGAGGAATAACCTCCAATGCACAACTTTGCAGTTCCCTTAAAAATTACAATCTGGCCAAGAAAAAACAGCACTTTAAAAATTAGCTTTAAATTTTCGATGTGCTAAGAATAATAAAGGCATTATATTTTAAGCCAAGATATAAAAGTGCTTGGCTAGGAACTGTGCAATTAAGCTTCTGTCAGCATTTCCATTAGAAAATACAATCTCTGATCTGCTGTAACATGGCTGAGATCCTCAAACCAGTTTCGGTGGAGTAGTCTGGCTGAAGCCAGTGAAATTCCAGGATATGTGGTTTGACAATTGCAGCCAAAATGTACTTTTTCTGTGAAAAAGAATCTGGTGTTTATGGTTGGGACTTCAAACAAAACAAAACAAAGTACCAGTGATTCCTACTTTTCAGCACAAAGCCCTAATCTCTTTGGAAAATGTACTCCTTAAGCTATTTATGAATTTCATAAGGTCTCAAAGAATGTAGTTAAGTATCTATTGTCTTTCACCTCACAAACAGTTTTTCCTCCACCCCTCCACAATCCCTAAAAGCAGCTGCACAAATTATAATAGGTTGCTTCTGAGCCAAGCCTTCAATGCCAAGCTTCACACTGAATTATTGGCCATTAATGCATGACCAATTTGGTCTGTTTCTCCCCCCCTAATGTAGCGGTTTTCCAGTGGTCACAAGCACGCTGTCCCCACTCTGCAGATCAAATCAACCACGAGCGCGATTTACTTGCATGTTTTCCAAGACCCGCCTTATTGCGAAATACAGATCACAATCGAGATAAATCCGGTTGTTTTGTCATGTGTGCGCTTCTGGGTTGATATTCCATTAGTCCTTGCCGCCCAAGACTGCTTGTGTGCGTGCGTGCCAGCGTGTGCATGTGTGTGATAATCACCTGGCCAAACGCAACCGGGAGTGATTTTTTTAAATTAGTGTCTGGCCGCCCTAGAGAGGGGTGTGTGTGTGAAATTCCCCGCCAAAGAGAGGAGGGGGGGCTCCTCCGGTAAATCAGCCACCCGCTGACATCAGGCCCCGTGTAAACCTTGCGCCAAGGCCGCGCCTCTCCCTCACAGACTCACTTCCCTCAGGGGCTCAAAACTGCCCCTCCCCTGGCCAGGAAAGCGAGCGGGCGATAAGGCTGTTGATTTGGTTCAGCCCGAACCGAAAAACAGCTGAATTTCCCCTGATTCGGCGGTTTTTCGGTTCAGATTGAACTGAACTCAAAAAAGGGGGGAAACGGGGAGCCTAATTCGACAAGTTCGGGGTGTTCCCGAATAAATTTGGTGAATTCAGGCCCTTTAAACAGATCTGTGCCTATCTGTGTCCCCCCCCCCCCCCGCGTGCGCCTTCAGGGAGCTTTAAATAGATCTGCGCCTCCCAGCCGGGAGGCACAGATCTATTCCAAGCCCCCCCCCCACGCGCCTTCAGGGGACTCCCCTGAAGGCGCGCGGGGGAGCCTGTGAGCACTTGTCCCTGTGGAAATCCCAAAAACAACATCCACAGACAAGGAGTCCAAAAGAGAGTTGATTTATTGGAAAACCTACAGGCATACAGAGCTAACAGGTAAATTGGCACGAATGGGGACTGGTAGCACAGTACAGGGCTTATATGGGAAAGCATTAGTCACAACAGGTCATGGCAACCCCCCTCCTAATGAGGACCCGTTCCCACGGGAGATAGTGCTGGAACAGGAATTCAATAGTTAGCAGGCTCCGTCTTGAGACGCATCTGGTGGAACTGAAACCAAAACATTCTCAGTCTGACAGGCTGCTGAGAGCAGTGGAAAGCAGGCCAGACATCCTGCCCTCCTTTAGCCCCCCCCCACTGTTCCCCCACTGTTCCACTCAGGGTCATTGGTTTGTGAGGGTAGGCAGTATGGAATTGGCGGACCAAACAGGGTGCAGACACATCACGTGCGCGTACCCATTCATCGTGAGCGGAACCGAAATGTTTCCAACGGACTAGATATTGGAGAGACCCATGATGGATACGCGAATCCAGGATCTTTGCAATCTCAAAATGTTCCTCCTCCCCCCCCCCACCATCAGCGGTATTTTGGGAAGCAGTTCAGGATGCCACTCGGGAGAAGGTACATGTGGTTTTAGCAAACTGACATGACAGACAGGATGGATCCGCCTGAGTGATTTTGTGAGTGAAAGTTCTACAGTCACTGGGTTAATGATACGAGCGATGGGGAAGGGACCCATGTACTTGGCACTGAGTTTGTTACACGGGCGGTTGGACCGTAGATTTTTGGTGGACAAATAAACCATGTCCCCCACTGAGTAGTCTTTGCCTGGTGAGCGATGTTCATCAGCTTGAGCCTTGTATTTATGTTTAGCTCACTCCAGGTTTTGTACCAGCCAAGGCCAGGTTGTCTGAATCGTGTACACCCAGTCAGCAACACTTTCACCCCCCTCCACCCTGGAGACATCGTTATGGTTTATGGGTCCGAAGTCCTGCCCATAAACGGCCCGAAAGGGGCTAAATCCAGTGGATTGATGCATAGCATTATTGTATGCATATTCAGCAAAGGGTAACAATTCAACCCAATCATCCTGATGATAGTTAACATAACAGCGCAAGTAGCATTCTAGTACAGCATTCACTCGTTCCGTCTGGCCATTGTTTTGGGGGTGGAAAGCACTTGAGAGACCTTGTTCCACCCCCACTAATTTTAAGAAAGCTTTCCAAAATTTAGCCACATAGTTACTCCCGTGATCACTTATCACCTTGCGCGGAAAGGAATGTAGACGTGTCAGGCTGCTATCTCGGTTTCAGTATTGTTTCTGTGTCGGTACTGTACTGTCTAGCCTCAAGGCCGACCACACATACCAAGGCCTGGGAATATTGCTCCTGGGAAAGTTGCCTCTGTCTGTGTATGCTGATGTTGTATAATCTCCCGCCATTTACTGCCTTATATTATTGTTCGGCTAGTAAGACTCTCATAGCTGCCATAGTTCCCTGTATGCACTGTATTGCCTTTTTGACCAGTAAAAGCCATCTGCTTGGATTCTATACGACTCTGTGGTGATTTCTGGTTCGAAGGGTCAGGAGCTTACATTATGGCAGCTATCCCTCATCTTCTTTATTATACTACTAGTCAGGCTGGAGCCCAGGGGGGTTCGCCTGCCGCTTGGATGGGAGCTGAGAAGCTCTCCGAGTGACCTACTATCCTGGATTCCTCTCGGAAGGATCCCACCCTGTTACAGGACATAGTCGCTGAACTCTTCAGAACTACCCTAGAGGTTTGCCGCTTGAGGGAACTGGTACAGGAGCAGTGGCAATCTCTTAAAGGGACTCTCTGGATGTTGACGTCGGAGGATACTGATACTCGTTTAGATCTTCAGGTCTTGGATCAATTACTGGACGATGCCCGGTTGGCAACTGAAGATTTACAAGTACTAACTGGACTTTTGGATAATCTTATTTCTCGAGAGACTCTTTCCTCTAGTTCTATCATGGCAGGAGCCCCGCCGGAGGGTTTTTCCCTGATCCCGGATGCGGCCAGCTGTCAGGCTGAAGCCAAGCGAATCGCTATTCACACCGCTCTTCTCCTTGTGGAATGTACAAAGGACACCCCGGTCGCCACCTTGGCGCAGGCTTTGACCTCGACTTTTGGAGCCGATGCACCTGCACTGGCGGTTCGAATACAACCCTTGCTGGGCGGGGAATCCGACCCCATACTCTCACTCCTGGAAACAGAACTTTTACCGCGCATTACGGCGGAGGCTGCCCTAAGACTTGAGAACGCCAAAGTTCTTGCGGATAAGGATGCCGCCGAAGCGGCTAAGGTCGCCAGAGAGAGAGAGGCTGCTGACGCAGCCAAGGCGGCAGCAGCAAGGGTTAGGGATCGGGCGAGAACGGATACGCGCCCCAAGGGCACTGTACAAGGGCTATCAGGTCTGTCTTTTTCCCCGGCGTTTGTCCCGTCGCGCGCGACCCAACGCGCACGCCGTTTGGCTGACCGACGTCTAGACTCAGGAGAGTCTGAAGACGAGGATCTTTATGGAGATAGCTCTCAATGGGCCACGAGCTTCCGGACCAGTAAGCCTCATCTCACTGGTGGCCCAAGTGAGGAGGTTCACCTCTTACGAGCCCAGAATCGGGAGCTCTCCGACCGTGTTGATCAACTCCAAGAACTAATGGAACGTATGCTTCAGGATAACAGGCAATTACAACAAACCCTGATAGCCCAAGCACAGCCTGTTCCGATACCGGGTCAGGGGGTGCCCATCCAGCCACCCCAACCACCCGCTAATGTGCCTGCTCCACCCTTGCCTCCCGGAGCTCCCGTTGTTCCTCCGCCCGGACCACCCGTGCAACCGGCCCAACCTGCGCCCGGCCCTTGGAAGCAACTTAAATTGAGGACTACGTACGACGGATCTCTCGAGACTTTGCCTTGTTTCTTGCATCAAGTGGACAGTTATATGCGAGAACAAGGACAACTTTTCCCCACGGAAGATAGCCGGGTGCGTTATGTAGCTTCCCTTCTGACAGGTAAAGCAGCTGACTGGATGGTCCTCCAGTTTGACACCCGCTCTCGAGCTATTCGTTACCTCAACAACTTCATGACTGCTCTAAGAAGGAGGTTTGAAGACCGCTTCCTAGGGGAAAGAGCCAAAACGGAACTCTTACAACTCAAACAAGGCTCTGCTACAGTTCGAGAATTTGCCGATGAATTTCAACGACTGGCAAGCAAAATTGTAGGCTGGCCCGAAACCACTCTAATTCATCATTTCAGGGAAGCCTTGCACCCTGACGTTCTGAACTGGTCATACATGCGGGGCGATCCCGATACCCTTGAAGACTGGATTCTATTGGCCGAGGAAGTGGAAAGCCGCCGACGCTTTATTTCCCTAGTCCGTCAAAAGCACAAGGAAAAAGGCACCCAAAAGCCGCAATCCAAGGCACCACCGCCCGTCCCACGAAATCCTCCACGTCCGCCCCAGGAACGTGAAGTCCGATTTCAGAGGGGTGCCTGTCTTACTTGCGGAGAAATGGGCCACTTTGCAGCTGTTTGCCCGCACCGCCATGAATTATTTCGTCCCAGCACGACGACCCGCGCCAGAGGTCGTCCACCACGCAGAGGCACCGCGGCCACCCGCAGCGCAGCTCCGGGAAGACCCACACCCTCTGCACTCCATGCCGGAGACCCAGCCTCCCTGCCTACTACCAACGACCCCGCCGGGTCTCGGATTACAAGTGCCCCATTGGGGGACAACTTTCCCTCTTCGGATGAGGAAAATCCTTGGAATTCTCTAGCCTTAAACCTGGAATCTCCCCTCGACTTATCAAAAAACGGCTCCGGTCTGTGGTGAATGGAGCGTCTCCACAGACCTCTCAGGATCCTCCTGTTAAACCGAATGCTCCTACCAAAATCAAAGAAGTGGACTCCACCGTCTACGTAGATGCAGTTTTACAACACATTAACGGTGGCCCACAACTACCCATCAAAGCACTAATCGACTCCGGTTGCTGTCGCACTCTCATAAGCGAAGCCACTTTTGCTGCACTCAGAGCCGAATCTGAGGCTCTACCCGCCCCCGTCCAATTTGCCCAAATGGACGGGAGCCATTTCCAGGGGGGTCCAGTTGATCACCGCACCGTAGGGGTAGCAATGGGAATTGGCTCCCACTGGGAGCAAATAGACTTCACTATAGCCCCTATCCGTTTTGAAGTGGTCTTGGGTATTAACTGGATTAAAGGACATAGTCCCAGTATTAACTGGGAAACAAACACTATCTCCTTCGCCAGCCCCATGTGCAATCAGCACCGGCAGAACTTTGCACTATTATATCCGCCCGTACCAGCACTGGCCTCCGATGTTCCAGCACTTCCAGTCCTACCTAATGTGTATCGAGACTTTGCGGATGTCTTCGACCTTAAAGAATGTGATACCTTACCCCCCCACCGGGCCTCCGACTGTACAATTGAGGTGGTCAAGGACTGCACCTTAACCAAAAGTAAGATTTACCCTATGAGCGCTTCCGAGCGCACTGTTCTCCGGGACTTCCTTGACAAAAACCTCGCCAGAGGGTTCATTCGCCCATCGAATGCCCCAAACTCGGCCCCCGTGTTTTTTGTCCGGAAAAAAGAGGGCGACCTTCGTTTATGCATTGACTTCAGAAAACTCAATGCGGTTACCCAAACCAACGCCTATCCTATCCCATTCATATCTGATATTTTGGGACAGTTACAGGAGGGCCGGGTGTTCTCCAAGTTGGACTTGGTGGAAGCCTACTACCGAGTCCGCATCCACGAAGGAGATGAGCACCTCACTGCCTTCTCTAGCTGTTTCGGTATGTATGAATTCCTCGTGATGCCGTTCGGATTGAAAGGGGCCCCGGGGGTCTTTATGCAACTCATCAACGAAATCCTTCATGACTTGCTGTATCGCGGGGTGGTGGTTTACTTAGACGACATTCTTATTTATTCAAAAACCATGGAAGAGCATGTAACTCTAGTCCGAGAAGTTCTGCAGCGCCTGCGCAACCACCAACTCTTTGCAAAACTGGCTAAATGCGAGTTTCATCAAAGCCAGCTCACATTTTTAGGATACATAATCTCCCACCAAGGTCTTCGCATGGACCCTGTCAAAGTCCAAGCCATTCTCGATTGGACTCCTCCCACCAACCGCAAGCAAGTGCAACAGTTTTTGGGATTTGCAAACTTTTATCGAAGATTCATTCCTAACTTCGCACAAGTGGCCCTACCCATTACTGATCTACTAAAAACCAAAGGGAAAGCAAACACAGCTACCTTACCCTCCGCAAAAATCCTGTGGACTGATCAATGCCAAGCCGCGTTTGTGGCTCTCAAACGCCTCTTCACATCCGAACCCGTACTACAGCACCCGGACCCAAACCAAATGTTTATTGTGCAAGTCGATGCCTCCGATGTAGCTATGGGAGGGGCCCTCCTCCAAAAAGGTCCGGATGGCCTCCTTCACCCGTGCGCTTACTTTTCAAGAAAATTTGCGCACGCACAATTGAACTGGCCCATTTGGGAAAAAGAGGCAGCGGCCGTTCACCATGCCCTGACTCTATGGAGACAATTCTTAGAGGGGTCCAATATCCCCTTCGAGGTTTGGACCGATCACAAGAATCTAGCTGCCCTCACGGGGTCCCACAAACTATCAGCAAAACAACAACGTTGGGCTGAATTCTTCGCTCAGTTTCGTTTCGTCCTAAAACATGTTCCTGGGAAACAAAACGTTCTCGCAGATGCCCTCTCCCGGTTGCCACAATACCCGGTAAAACTCGAGAGACCAACTGACTCTCTGTTCACCCCTACGCAAAGGGGAGCCCTTCCTGTACTGGCCGTGCAAACTCGCTCTCAGCAACAGCACCCCAGATCCAGTTCTCCAGCACCTCCAACCCGAGCGGCTACCCAACCGCCCTCGCAACAACAACGAACCGACGGTTCCACTCCTCCAACCCCATCGGCTGCCCTACCGCCTACACTCTGCGCACCACCGCACGTAAGCACTACCCCCATAGCGGGTCCCCAGACTACTATAGCCGGGGGGGGGTTCCCGCCAAGGTTCCCATCTCCGAATCCTTTTTAAATACCCTTCGGAACCACTGCCTCTCTGAACGCTCCACTCACACCCTACCCCCTGGGGTAATAGAACAAGGAGGCTCATGGTACAAAGACTCTAAATTGTATGTACCCAAGGCACTTCGAAAAGAAGTCTTACACTTAGCTCATGGAGTAAAAACAGCTGGACACTTTGGATTCCTAAAAACTCTCCACTTATTGCGCAGACAATTTTGGTGGGGGGGAATGCGTTCCGACGTTGACTCTTTTATTCGCAGCTGCCCTGTTTGCGCCACAGTGAAGCGATCACAAGGCAAACCCCCGGGGCTACTGCAACCTCTAGAAACACCCACCAGACCATGGGAAGTGATTGCTATGGACTTTATGACTGATCTCCCTCTCAGCGGGGGAAAAACTGTGTTATGGGTTTGTTACTGATTTGTTTTCCAAGCAAATCCATTTAGTTCCATGCGCAGGGATCCCCTCTGCTCAAAAAATGGCCCGCCTCTTCGTTACACATATCTTCAAATTACATTCGTTTCCGCGCAAAATAATCTGTGACCGCGGCATTGGCTTTGTTTCCAAGTTTTGGAAAGCATTCCTCAAGTTGGTGGTTGTTGAACAAGGATTGTCTACTGCATACCATCCTCAAACCGATGGTCAAACTGAACGTGTAAATGCTGTCCTTGAATGTTATTTACGCTGTTATGTAAACTACCACCAAGATAACTGGGTAGAACTGTTACCTTTTGCAGAATATGCCTACAATAATGCTGTACATCAATCTACAGGTTTTAGCCCATTCTATGCAGTGTATGGACAGGATTTCGGTCCTGTTACGCCCAAAAATAATGTGGAGGGGGAGGGAGATCCTGACGTTGCTTCCTGGGCACACACCCTCCGTACCACTTGGCCTTGGCTCGTTAGCAATCTCGACAGAGCCAAGCGCAAATACAAAGCACAAGCTGATAAGCATCGTTTCCCCGGGGGCGAACTGCGAGTGGGTAAATTGGTCTATCTTTCCACCAAAAACCTACGTTCCACCCGTCCGTGCCTTAAACTCAATGCTAAATTCATTGGCCCTTTCCCAATCACACGGGTCATAAATCCTGTCACGGTGGAATTAGCTCTCCCGAAAACTCTGAGGCGTGTGCATCCTGTTTTCCACATTAGCCTCCTGAAGCCCCATACGGCCTCTCCACAATGGCATCCCGATCCGCCCCCTGAACAGCCCATTATGGTGGGGGGGGAAGAGCACTTCGAAGTCTCCAAAATCCTTGACTCCCGTGTTCACCATGGCAACCTACAGTACTTGGTCCGTTGGAAGCACTTCCCCCCTGCCTACGACGAGTGGGTTCGTGCACGAGATGTCTCCGCCCCCAAACTAATTGATGCCTTTCACACTGCCTACCCGGACAGACCATCCCCCTTGCCGACTGGGAGGGGGCCTTAAGGGGAGCAGGATGTCAGGCTGCTATCTCGGTTTCAGTATTGTTTCTGTGTCGGTACTGTACTGTCTAGCCTCAAGGCCGACCACACATACCAAGGCCTGGGAATACTGCTCCTGGGAAAGTTGCCTCTGTCTGTGTATGCTGATGTTGTATAATCTCCCACCATTTACTGCCTTATATTATCGTTCGGCTAGTAAGACTCTCATAGCTGCCATAGTTCCCTGTATGCACTGTATTGCCTTTTTGACCAGTAAAAGCCATCTGCTTGGATTCTATACGACTCTGTGGTGATTTCTGGTTCGAAGGGTCAGGAGCTTACAAGACGGAAGACACGTGACACAAAGAGGCGGGCCAGTTTTGGGGTGGACGGGATACCTGCGCAAGGGACGAGATGCACCTGTTTAGAGAACAGGTCCGTGGTTACCCAAAGTACAGTTTTTCCCTCACTGAGGGGGAGGTCAGTCATAAAATCCATAGCAACTACTTCCCAAGGTCTAGTGGGGGTCTCTAACGGCTGCAACAATCCAGGAGGTTTTCCTTGGGCCCTTTTAACAGTAGCGCATACTGGGCAACTGCGGATGAAGGAATCCATGTCAGTCCGCATGCCCGCCCACCAAAACTGCCTCCGTAACAAATGCAACATTTTTAGAAATCCAAAGTCTTGGCTCCATGGACTAGCTGTAAAACTTCCTTCCGTAGTCCTTTAGGCACATACAGTTTAGAGTCTTTGTACCAAAAACCTCCACGTTCACTTAGAGCAGAGGGGAGGGTTTGAGCAGAGAGTTCGGCTTGGCAATCGGAACAAAGTGAGGCCAAAAAAGAGTCGGTTAAATCCAACCTATCTGGCGGTGTGCTGGAGGGAAGGGATGTCCCCGAGGGGAATTGGATGGCAGGACTGTCAGAGTGATCGGGTGCTGGTGGAGCTGGCGAAGGAGGCAAGGGGGGTGGTGTGATCAGGCCGACCGGCATGGTTGGGCTTGAAGTGTCCCCCCTCCCCTGTGGAGGCTGTGACGGGAGCTGGGTTTGCGATCGGGTTTGGACTGCTAGAGTGGGCAGCAAGCCTCTTTGGGCAGGAGTGAACAGGGATTCCGTGGGGCGTTCAACCTTGGTTGGATATTGGGGAAGTCTGGATAGAGAATCAGCCAGGACATTTTGTTTCCCCGGTACATGTTTCAATACGAAATGGAACTGAGCAAAGAAGTCCGCCCAGCGTACCTGTTTCGCAGACAGTTTACGGGCCCCCGTGAGCACCTCCAGGTTCTTGTGATCGCTCCATACTTCAAAAGGGACTTTAGACCCCTCCAAAAACTGTCTCCACACCGTAAGGGCATGGTGGACGGCAGCCGCTTCCTTTTCCCAGATTGGCCAGTTGAGCTGAGATTGCGCGAACTTCTTAGAGAAGCACATGGATGCAGAAGACCGTCCCTCCCCTGCTATAAAAGTGCACCCCCCATTGCCACGTCTGAGGGATCAACCTGAACTATAAACATCTGATCGGGATCAGGGTGTTTTTACCTCTGTTTCAGACGTAAACAGTCGCTTGAGAGTATCAAAAGCGGTTTGGCACTGGGGGGTCCAATTGATTCTAGCTGAGGGCAACGCGGCGGCGCTGCCTTTTCCCTTAGTCTTAAGGAGCTCAGTGATGGGGAGTGCAATTTGAGCAAAGTTGGGGATGAACCCCCTGTAGAAATTAGCGAACCCCAGAAATTGCTGAACTTGCTTACTGGTGGAGGGTGGTTCCCAACTGGTTACCGACTGCACCTTGTCAGGGTCCATAGTGAGACTGTGGTGTGAAATTATATAGCCCAGGAAGGTTAATTGTTGTTGGTGAAATTCACACTTGGACACCTTAGCATAGAGCTGATTGTCTGATGCGTTGCAATACTTCCCTTACCAGGGCAACGTGTTCGTCCATAGTTTTAGAGTAAATAAGAATATCATCCAAATAAACCACCATGCCCCTATACAACAAGTCATGTAGGATCTCATTAATGAATTGCATGAAGACCCCCGGGGCCCCTTTTAATCCGAAAGGCATCACTAAGAATTCATACATGCCAAAGCAACTGGAAAAGGCTGTTAGAGGTACATCGCCCTACCAAAACCTGATTCTGTAATAGGCTTCCACCAAGTCAAGTTTGGTAAAGATACGCCCCTCTTTTAATTGTCCCAAGAGATCCGAGATCAAAGGAATGGGGTAGGCATTGGATTGGGTGACTGCATTGAGTTTTCGAAATTCGATGCACAAGCGCAAGTCACCCGTTTTCTTGCGCACAAAGAAGGCAGGGGCTGAAGAAGGGGCGGTAGACAGCCGGATAAAACCTAGAGCCAAATTCTTGTCCAAGAATTCACGTAGCACGGTACGTTCGGAAGCGCTCATGGGATAAATTTTATTTTTAGGCAGTTTTTTGTTTCCCACTACCTCAATAGCACAGTCTGTTCGGTGGGGGGGGACAGTACATCACATTCCTGCACATCAAAAACATCCACAAAGTCTTGATATTCAACAGGTAGTGGACAGGACGAGGGGGTGTCTGAGACTAAAGCCGAAGTTGACGGAGGTACAACAGCCACCTCGAGATGGTGTTGGTCGCAATTAGGATCAGAGAACTTTATAGTCCCAGCCCCCCAGTCAATATAAGGGCTGTGCCCCTTGAGCCAGTTAATCCCCAACACCACTTCGTATCTGATAGGGGCTATTGTGGAATCAATTTGCTCCCAATGGTGGCCAATGCCCATTGCCACTCCGCGAGTGCGACGGTCTACTGGCCCACCCTTGAAGTCACTGCCATCCATTTGGGCAAACTGGATGGGAGTTGGCAGGGTCTCTGACTTGACTTTGAGCGCTTTAAAAGTGGCTTCGTTGATCAGCGAGCGGGCACACCCGGAGTCTATGAGCACTTTGACTTGTAACTGGGGGCCCCTTTTCTGGTGCCGTAACACTACGTCCACATACACAGTATCTTCGATCTCACTCACCTTCACTGGAGCTTTGGGTTTTGCAGGAACAGCTGCGAGGATCTGCGGTGTCGATCCGCTCACCGCAGACCCTGCCTGTGTTTTGACAGATCCAAAGGAGATTCAAGATTCAAAGCAGGGGGTCCCAATCCCTGTCCTCATCCGAGGACGGTGAGCAGTCCCCAATTGGGGCACTTGTAATCCGGAAACCCGATGGGTTCGCTGGTGCAGATTCGCAAGGCGCATCTCCGACGTGGAGAGCCAATGGTGCGGTCCGTCCTGGAGCAGAGCTACGGTTGGCCACGGTGCCTCTGCACTGAGGTTGCCCCTGATTCCGGGGCGGTCCATCCAGTCAAGAAGGAACCAACCGGTCCAGTCGAAGCGAGCAGGCTGCTGCAAAGTGGCCTATGGTTCCGCAAATGAGACAGGCTCCCCTTTGAAACCGAGACACGTGGTCTTGTGAGGGTAGAGCAGGTCTCCGTGGTGTAGGAGCTGCAGCCTTAGTTGGGGGCTTTTGGTTGCCCCCCTCCCTGGCTCGACATCGAGCCAGCGAAATGAATTGGCGACGACTCTCCACCTCCTCAGCCAGTAAAATCCATTCTTCACACATGTCTGGGTCTCGTTGCCTATAAGCCCAGTTCAATATCTCAGGATGTAAGGCTTCTCGGAAATAATGTATTCGGGTAGCCTCAGTCCAGTCCACTATTTTACTGGCAAGCCTTTGGAATTCGTCCGTAAATTCCCGCACTGGTGTAGAGCCTTGTCGAAGTTGCAGGAGGGCTGCCTTGGCCTTCTCTCCCAGGAAAGGGTCCTCAAAACGTCGCCCTAAAGCTCGCATGAACTCACTGAGTGAGCGTATGGATCGGGCCTGAGTGTCAAAGTGGAGGACCATCTTGTCAGCGGCTTTTCCAGTCAATAGGGAGGCAGCGAAGCGCACTCGGCTGTCTTCTGTGGTGCTGCCCCTGTTCCCTCATATAACTGTCCCCTTGGTGTAGGAAACAGGGCAGAGCCTCAACAGAGCCATCGTAGGTCACCCTTAACCGTGGTTGTTTCGACTGTATAAGAGGGAGCGCTGGGGTAGCACTGGCTGTTGCCCTGGGGGCGGCAAGACCGGTGCTCCTGGGACCGGCTGAGCCAGAAGTCTTGGAGGTGGCTGGGCTGGTTGTCCTGGAGGGGGGAGAAGCGGTGCCCTCGGCTGCAGAACTTGTGGTCATGGAGCCGGCAGAGTTGGCAGAGTCGGCACCTGTTGGGCTGGGAGAGTCTGAGCTCGTTGTAAACGTTCATTTTCTTGAAGTAGCTGTTCCATTTGGTTCTGCAGACGGGCCACACGATCAGTCAAGTCCTGGTTCTGGCCCCGCAAGAGACGCATTTCGTCCCCAGTTCCCCCCATGCGTCGGGACTGGCTGACCCGGAGATCAGTAGCCCAGTGGGGTTCCTCACCATACAGGTCCTCCTCATCCGAGTAGTCCAGCTCAATCAAGCGACCTGCAAGCCAACGTGCGCGTTTCGAGTCGCGAGATGGGCCAAAAGTCAGGGGAAATGAGGGGATAAACCCGAAGCCCGTGCTGTCTTTGGGACGCACGTCCGTGACCGTTGTCACGTGGGCTCGAGCGGCGGCCAAACATTGCTCCTCTTCTTTCTTGGCCCATGCCCGAGCAGCCACCGCATCCGCTGCCTGCAATTGTTCTTCGGCTCGCTTTCGGTCAGTGAGCACTTGGTCGGCCTCGAGCTTGGCGGCAATCACCGTGGTGATGATCGGAAGGGCTTCTTGCTCAAGAAGCAGGAGTTCAGAGGAATCACTTAGGTCCAATAACAGTTGAACCCGAACTGCCAGAGCAGCAGCGTCTGCTCCAAACTCAGGGGTTAAGCACTTCGTGAGTTCAGCCACCGTGGCCGAGGTCAGTCCTATAAACAGTAAGGCCGTCCGGGCCGCTACATCCCATGCACAAGTTGGGATCAGGAGCGGTTGGGATCGGGACCTCTTCCACCCGTGTTCCTGCTGCGGAGTGGGGTGGAGCGGGTTGGAAGCCCCGTGAAGGCCCGCAGGGGGGCTGAATTTTCCCCAAACTCCGGATCTCGCCTGAATTTCGGGGATCCGAAGCGGGGGAGTTTTCGGACTTCAGCACGGCCCGAATTTAAAAGTGCCAAATTTTGCCGAAGCTGAACTTTACTGAATTTTTTTTCAACAGCCCTAGCGGGAAATGCCACTAAGCCTGACGAGATGGCCCAAGCGTCCGCTCGTCTCTCGCGGCTCCTGCGGCACCCGCAGAGCCGCCGCTCAGCTGGCCGGCAGAATCAGTGTTCCCCACTCTAGCCGCGCCTGCCCCGAGCTTCCAAGCCTCCAGCAGCCTCAAAAATGGAGATGGCAGAGCTGCGGGCCGGAGAGCTCTGCTTTTTGCTGCAGAGCAGGAGGGCAGGAGAAAAACTAACGTCCTGAAGTGGGTTGCATTGGTATGCTGGCATATCATCCTAGGGGGGAGAAGAAAAAAAAGGAAGATGCCAAGCATGCACAATCACATGACTGTGATGTAATGACATTGGTAGCGATGGAGCACTCCCTGAATAACCCACATTATCCCTTGTCCCAAACGCATGGAGCATCAGGTGGTGCACATAGTGTGGGATGGGAGGCGGACGTGTGTTTACTTTTACGATCCCAGATTAAAATAGTGTGAGATGAGAGAGAGATTAACCGGTGACATCTTGCCCATGCGTTAATGGCCAATGTTTTTCGTTACATAATTTTCAGTTTCTGAAATTACGTGGATGTAATGGAAATACTGGCAAGCTTTTAGTACGGTGGCAAAAGTGAGAAATTTTATTATATAATCAGAATAGTCCTGCCTAATGGCTAGAACTGATTCCATTGGGGAGAAAATGATGATTTTGGAATGAGATTCTGTGCTGCAGCCTATTCCCAGAACACCTACGTGGTATTTCTTTTCTTGTGCCATCTTTCTTGGTGCTGCAAAACATGGAAAAATCTATACCAATTTGTGGAGCAAAAGGCACAGTGACACATAGCTGCGGAGCCAAAGCTAACAGTAGGTGGGGGCAGTGGTGGATCTACTGTGAAATTAATGAAGTTTAAGCTTCAGGGGCCCTAATCCCGGAGGGGCCCTGAAACAACTTTTTTTAAAATAAGTGAATTTTTCAACAAAATTGATGGAGTTTTTTTTTAAGTGTTTGTTATTAAAATAAGGCTATTTTAGTGATAGAATCATAAACCAACAGGTTGAAGTACTTAATATTGACCTTAGAATATGCTCTAATACCCATTTTATATGGCCTCAAAATGTCCTTGTAATTTCAAAACTGATCTCCAAGCAACAGAGATCAGTTCAACTGGAGATAGGGTTGCCAGGTCCCCAGTCTCCATCAGTGGGAGGTTTTTGGGCTGCGGCAATTGCACATGCGTGCAGTGCCAACATTTTGGGGGTTGGAGAGCACTCCAAAGCAGCCGTGGCGATGCAGAGCTTCCAGGGTTAAACCCAGAAGTAATGTGATCACGTCCACATGGCTGCATGCATGATCCCCGCTCTAGAGAAGACCGGTGGATTGCCTGCCGAAACCACCCACTTGGCAACCCTAACACCAGTAGTGTTGCCAGCTCTGGGTTGGGAAATACCTGGAGATTTTTGGGGCGGAGCCTGCGGAGGGCAGGGTTTGGGGAGGTGAGGGACTTCGATGCCATAGAGTCCAATTGCCAAAGTGGTCATTTCCTCCATTTGACCTGATCTCTGTCAGCTGGAGAACAGTTGTAATAGCAGGAGATCTCCAGCTAGCATCCATGCCAAGCTCCTTCCCCTCCCCAAACTTCACCCCCAGGCACTGCCCCTAAATCTCCAGGAACTTCTCAAACTGGATTTGGCAACCCTTCTATTTAAACAACAGCAAAAAAGGAGCAAACCCAACTCAAAACTGAACTGGAAACCTAAGAGGTTAAGGGTAACATTATAAAAAGGAATTAAGCAAAATATATCTTTATTCCAGTAGTGCACTAAAATTACATTAAAAACAAAACAGGCTTCTAGGAGTTGTGTCCATAGAAAACCCCGAGCATTCATACATACACATCTATGAATAAGCACCCTCCCCCTCCTTACTCTCTACAGTGCCAAAAAGCAGAAACACACAGAGACACACACATCACCCCATTTGACAGTTCCTCTCCAAGGATGGAGTCTTTCCCTCCCTCCTTTCTTGTTCCAGAAAACAGGGAACTCTCCAATCCTGTATAAGATCACTCTGTTCCTCGATGTAGCAGAAGGCTAGTTAAAGCGCGCTTGCGCATAGAGAATCACTGACTATGTATTACTGTAATGAACAATGAAGCTGGAAACTCGTATGCTTGAAAATGTATCTTTTATTGAAACGTAATAGCCTTTGAGGTATGAAGCTAACTTCTTCCCCTTGGTGGGGGTGTGACAGTCTCCTGCCCTGCTTGGTACGGAGCCTGTGCACCCGGCTTTTGTTCTTTGGCCAAATAAATGAGCTGTTAGTTTATCCAACCTCCTCTCAATTGTCTTCATCGACTCTATTGTAATTGGGGTAAAACATAGGCCATACAAGTCACAAACTGTGCAGTACACTCAAATCAAATCAAATTTATTAATACAGTCAACTGACCAATCACATTCCAATGCATCAAAATTTCCAGACTAAATAGTTTTGCACTGCAGACTCACAGACTGCCCATACAAATAAAGGAGTAAGATCAATAAAAACAACCCCTGGTTATAATTATCACCTTAAAATTGATAACATTGTAAAATATTCTGACGATAATTCTCTAACAATGTTCTGCGTATTTTAATAGCAACAGCGCAGAACTTGGCAGTTTGGAGCGTAAGCTGAGGATCTTCTCCTAATAGGAGCTTCTTTGCCAAAAGCTCAACTGACTCTTCAGGGAATTTACCAAACAGGGGGGAGATAAGCTTTGATCTAAATTTGTTTTAAAATGGGCAACATATCAGTGTATGTTCGATGGTTTCAACGTCCCCTGTCCCACACGGACAACACCTCTCTGATCTAGGGATCTTCTTATATTTCCCTTCTAAAACAGCCGATGGTAGGGCCTGGCATCTGGCAAGGGTAAAGGCCTTCCTATAATTAATAGGCTCAAGATGAGAAAAATAAGCTTCAGGTGAGACTCAGTATCTAGACTTATCAGGTACTCGGAAAAGTGGTGATTTTCCAAGGTCTCTGTGCTTTATACTTTACACCTCTCCTGTAAGAAACACAAATTAATCCAATGACATCATATATATGGACCAAATGCATTTCAGTAGGGTTGCCAGCTCCAGGTTGGGAAATACCTAGAGATTTTGGGGGTGGAGCTGAGGAGGGAGGGTTTTGGGAGGGAGGGACTTCAATGGGGTATAGTGCCATAGAGTCCAATTGCCAAAGGGGCCATTTTCTCCAGGAGAACTGATCTTTGTTGCCCAGAGGTCAGTTGTAATAGTGGGAGATCTCTAGCTTCCACCTGGAGGTTGGCAACCCTTCATTTCATCCAAGAAGGCCTTCTTCAGTGGTCACAATCTACTAGACACACTACGTACACACTGGATGAAGGATTAAAGGATGTTGTAAACTGTGTGAAGTTATGTGGTTGCCTGAAAAATTACCATATTTTTCGCTCCATAGGACGCACCTTTCCATAAGATGCACCTATTTTTTAGAGGAGGAAAACAAGAAAAAATCTTGTTTTCCTCCTCTAAAAACTTGTCCTATGGAGCAAAAGCCGGCTGGGCCCGTGCGCGTCAGGACAGTGTGAGCCGGCATTCCCCGTCCCGACGGCCAGCTGGGAGGCGGGCAGGGCCGCACAGAGCGAGCCGGCGCACGTGCCCAGCCGGCTCTGTGCGGCCCCGCCCGCCTCCCAGCTGGCCGTTGGGACGGCGCAAGCTGGCGTTCCCCGCCCCAACGGCCAGCTGGGAGGCAGGCGGGGCCGCACAGAGCCGGCTGGGTGCGTGCGCTGGCTCGCTCTGTGCGGTCCTGCCCGCCTCCCAGCTGGCCGTCGGGGCGGGGAACACCAGCTCGCGCCATCCCAACGCACACGCGCCCAGCAGACATTCGCTCCATAAGAAGCATGGACATTTCCCCTCACTTTTGAGTAGGAAAAAAGTGCGTCTTGTGGAGCAAAAAATACGGTAATAATAAATTGGTGGTGGAGCCAATTAATAACTATAATATTTAAAACATATATGCAAAATGATAAATTAATATGCAAACTTACTAAATTAAACCTTAAACTAAACAGGAACTGCAATAGGTATAAAGTGTACTGCACAGTTTGTGACTTGTATGGCCTAGAAGCCTGTTTTTGATATACATTTTAGTGCACTGCGGGATTAAATATATATTTTGTTTAAATCCTTTTTATAGTGTAAACCTTTTATTTCAGACAGCTCCCCCTTGGTCACGTGGTAAAATGGGATAGATGGTAGTGTAGTTATTCTAGCTTTCCACTAGGATTAAGACAACTCTCCCACTATATAATTCAGTGGTTACCAAACTTTTCGGGCCACCGCCCCCTTGGTTCCACAAACTCAACCCCAGCGCCCCCTACCCTATCCTATAAAAAGCATTATTCAAAATAGGGGTTTGCATGACACACTAAAGAAGATAACACTAAAATGTCAAAATAGTAACAATTAATTGCACATCTATTCAAAATCAAATGAAAAATTTTTAGTTGAAATTTATTCAACAAAACTGATGAACTTGATCCAGGAGTACCAGCTCTTCAAAGTCTGGGGGGAAATTCTGATAGTTTCCACCAGATTTGCCAGCATGGTGCCATAGCTTGATATATTGTAAATTAGTGAACAACACAGTTGAAGGGACCCACCTCTAGTGCCCCCTGCTGCCTCCTTGCCTCTTAGTGCCCCCCTAGGTGATCCCATTGCCCCCCAGGGGGTGGTACTGCCCGCTTTGTGAACCACTGATCTAACTCAATCATCAATAGAGATGTTTAATGCACAACAATATCATTTGCACTGGTTAATGCTTCTAGTTTCTAATCTCCAATTTTCCATTTTCTCAAAGGTTTCTTTATCAAAAATAAACACACAGGAATCAACCAATAGTCTTCTGGGACTCAGGGCATGGGGCTGCCACACACCCTTTATTCCCACCTTGGAAGCACTGTATCCTTGGTCCAAAGAGCTACAATCACCAAATGAGTATTCTCTTGAATGAATTGTATATTTAAGGCCAACTTCTCTTTCTTGTAATACATGAATAAAACTCTCCAACAAGCCTGTTAATCAACTTGACATTCTATATGAAATAACTGGTTATTTCTATAAACCTTTGTTATTCACAGACTAGAAATATGTGTGTCATTAATCAACTGTAGTAATTAAGAATTCTTTAGTGTTATTCCATTACAGTAGGCTAGGGTTGCCAAATGCCCGGTGGTGGCGGGTAAAATCCCGCCAATCCACCAGGCTGCCCATCGACCAGCTGAGGGCCAGCAGGCACTGCATACACACTTTCAGGTTTACCCGGAAGCGACACAGACACTCTGGCAACCTCGGCTAAAACTCTATGGAAACCATAGAGAAACCATGAACCTGGAAGTGATGTAGGCGCGTTGCGTGGGATGCACAAGCGTGCATCTCGCACCTCGGCCGCAGCCCCGCAAAACTCCCGCTGGTGGAGCTATGGGGCCTGGCAAGCCTACAGTAGGCCTTCAGTATTTCTTCTGCAATGACACTAAACTTCAAGACTAAATTTTCAACCATGAGTCCATGTTAGACAGGCAAATTATATTTGGTTCCAGATTTTCTTGATGATATAAGCTTAATAAAAGGGATCCGCATTATATTCTAGAAACGTGTGTGTGTGTGTGTGTGTGTGTGTGTGTGTGTGTGTGTGTGTGTGTGTCTGTAAAGTGCCATCAAGTCGCAGCCGACTTATGGCGACCCCTTTTTGGGGTTTTCATGGCAAGAGACTAACAGAGGTGGTTTGCCAGTGCTTTCCTCTGCACAGCAACCCTGATATTCCTTGGTGGTCTCCCATCCAAATACTAACCAGGGCTGACCCTGCTTAGCTTCTGAGATCTGACAAGATCAGGCTAGCCTGGGCCATCCAGGTCAGGGCTCTAGAAACTTAGAGCCTTTATGGCCACCTGTTTTCATCCCACACTAACAGCCATGCTAATTGTCCAGTGTGTCCAAAAAGCTGTTGCTCAGTGCTTATGGTTCTGTGGAACTTTAGAAAGAGGATTTCCTGCATTATGTTTTGAATAGCCCTCTTTACTCTGAACCTAGATATGAATTTGTCACAGCTATTTTAACCCATTTAAACTCGAGTGTGGTCTTTGTATCTTTTAAATTTCTGTTTCTTTTATGTTAAAGGGGCAAAAGCCTTCGGCTATCAGCAATAAACAAACCTGACTTGACTACAGTAACTGAGCAAAACAGATCCCTCCCCCCAGATAATGCTCACATATTCATACACACATACATACCTATATACAGGGTTGGAACCCACAGATCTCTTCCTCTAACAGTGGCGCAGCTAATGAAAGAGTCCCTTGCATTAGGGGACAGCACCGGCTGTCAGAGAAAGGTGCAGCCACTAACCGAACAGATCTGTGGGGTCTAACTCACAGACACAAATATACACAGTGCCTTTGAAGCCAGCAAATGAAAGATGCAGACTAAGTAGTGAATTTTTAGAAAGCTGAAACTACGAACCAGATTCTTCAGTTTCTCAACTCGTACCTCATTTTCTTTTCTTTTCTTTTCTTTCCAAAGCAGGTTCTACTTGGTTTTGATAATAGGCTTGATACCCTTTTAAGCTCTTCTTTTTAAAAAGCCCTGAAAATCAGCCACTGACCTATTTATTTGGGAGCTGAGGTTGGGACAGAGAAAATAAACACTGTCAATATGTTTGGTGTTAAGATGAATGGCATCAGGCCTGCCCAGTTTGATTTTTAAAGCCTCAGCAACCCTATTGCTTTTAACCCTGGTATCTGAGTGGGCCTTAGTCTGGCCTCTGAAAGGAAAGAGAAGTATGTTGTGTTTGTACAGCTGAAAACAAGATGAAAAACCACAGGCCCCCTCTCGCACTCCATTAGACCATAAAGTCCATGGAGTACTGCACTCAGCACATAAACACTCTGTTTCTGGAAATCTTTCTTCTTGTGTGAATGAAAGGAACAAAGTCGAGAGTTCTTTAAAAAGTAAAATGAATCTTTAGGCATGGAGGGAAGCATCTATGCACCTTTGCATCTGATATAGCAAGATGTTATATACGTAAATAAGCTTTGCTGTAAATACCAGTAGTTGAATACCAGAGCTGGACACATGGATCAGAATATGCACTGTTTGATCATCTCTGTCTAGAGAGTGACTGGGACAACAGCAACCCGTTGCGCCTGTTACAGCCGTTTGCTGTCATTGATACCATTAAATCACGAAGTAATAATGAAACTGCAGGATCCCCGTACCTCAAGTAGTCAACTCAGAGAGGTGATGAAAGATTCATTGCTTCACCTGGGCGTTGCCTGTGGGGTTCTGTAGAGGTTTGTCCGCGCCTTTTTCTTGTTCGGTACAAATGGAAAGCCACTACTGAGCATCAACATACAGAAATATTGCCATGGGTGCCAATTAGGGTTGCCAGCTCAAGGTTGGGAAATACCTGGAGATTTTGGGGGTGGAATCTGAGGAGGGCAGGGTTTGGAGAGGGGAGGAAGCAGCCAAGAGTAGGGTTGCCAAGTCCCTCTTCACCACCAGTGGGAGGTTTTTGGGGAGGAGCCTGGGGAAGGTGGGGTTTGGGGAGGGACTTCAATGCTATAGAGTCCAATTGCCAAAGTGGCCATTTTCTCCAGGGGAACTGGTCTCTGTCACCTGGAAATCAGTTGTAATAGCAGGAGATCTCCAGCAAAATCTAGGCAGGACTGAAGTTGTGGTGGCTGAGGAGCTCGGTGGTCCAAAGTTCAGATTAGGGCTGTCGATTCGGTTGATCCTGAACTGAAAAACAGCCGAATTTCCCCCGATTCGGCTGTTTTTCGGTTTCGGGATGAACCGAACTCAAAAAAGGCAGGAAACGGGGGAGCCGAATTCGTCGACATCGGGGGTTCGGTGAATAAATTCGGAAGATTCGGGGTTCCCCCTGTGCGCCATCAGGGGGCTTCCCTGAAGCCGGGCGGGGGGCCCTTTAAACAGATGTGAACCTCCCGGCCGGGAGGCACACATCTCTTCCACCACCCCCCGCTTGCCTTCAGGGGGCTTCCCTGAAGCCGGGCGGGGAGGCCTTTAAACAGATGTGAGCCTCCAGGCCAGGAGGCGCAGATCTCCTCCACCAACACCCCAGCGCGCTTTCAGGGAAGCCCCCTGAAGGCGTGCAGGAGGGGAACAGATCTGCGGGAAGGCGGGAGGTGGGTTGCCTGCACAGACAGCGCAGAGGGGCTTGACAACCCACCGCCCGCCTTCCCGGGACTCCCGGGAAGAGGAGCGTGGGGTCTTTAAACCCCTCTGCGCTGCCAGCACAGACAGTGTAGAGGGGCTTGACAACCCACCTCCTGCCTTCCCGGGACTCCCGGGAAGAGGAGGGGGGTCTTTCAACCCCTCTGCGCTGCCTGCGCAGACAGCGCAGAGGGGCTTGACAACCCACCGCCCGCCTTCCCGGGACTCCTGGGAAGAGGAAGGGGGTCTTTAAACCCCTCTGCACTGCTAGAAGGCACAGATCTGTTTAAAGAGCCCCCCGCGCGGTTTCCTGGAAGCCCCATGAAGGCCCGCGGGGGGGGCGAATTTTCCCCCGGACTCCGGATCTCGCCCAAATTTCGGGGATCCTAAGCGGGGGAGTTCGGACTTCGGCACAGCCCGAATTTAAAAGGGCCGAATTTTTTTTTCCAACAGCCCTAGTTCAGATACTTATCATCAATGTAGTTCCGCTCCACTCTGCACTCAACTGGAAAACCTGGACAGCTTGTGGATCCACTGGTTGCATGTCATTGGGACAAGCCACTTCTCCCCAAGCAGCTAAGTAGCCTTCAGCTGGTGTTTCTACAGGCAGAACCTGGCGTAAGATTTCTCACTCGCAAGTGTTCATTTCTTGCTAACGCTAGCGGAGAGCTCCGGTAGGGGAAGACTAATTGACTGACTGAATTAATTTAAAATTATTTCTGTTCCCCCTTATCTCAGACTCAAGGCATGTAACAATGCTACAACCAGATTGCAAGGACGCAAATTATAAACAGTACAATTAGCAATATTAAAATCACAGATAGAATCATAGAGTTGGAAGGGACCCCCAGGGCCATCAAGTCCAACCCCCTGCACAATGCAGGAAATTCACAACTACCTCCCCCCCCACACCCCTAGTGACCAGAAGATGGCCAAGATGCCCTCCCTCTCATCATCTGCTTAAGGTCACAGAATCAGCATTGCTGACATATGAAAATACACAAATTAAAAATTAACAGGGGTAAAAATTGGAAACACGTGAAATTCCAAAAATACGCAGGATCAGCAAGTACACAGGATTAGAATGAGCACAGCGATATCTGCTGGAAAAATTCACTCTCCACACAAACGTCTCTGGAACAAGACTGCCTTGCCTGCCTTCCTAAATGTAGTGAGTAGATGCATCCTCCTCACCCACACTGGAGGGCTGGGGCCACCACAGAAAAGGCCCATGATCTCTCTGAGCCATGTGGACAGTCCTAAGGGAGGGCACCTTAAGGAGGTGGCCACCTGGGGAGCACAACTAGCACAAGGTAGTATGAGGGCCCCGGGCACTGAAGATGCACTCAGTGAAGGCAATCTCTTGGCTAGGGTTGCCAACCTCCAGGTTCTAGCTGGAGATCTTCTGTTATTATAACTGATCTCCAGCCGACAGAGATCAGATCATCTGAAGAAAATGGCCGTTCTGGCAATTGGACATTTATGGCATTGAAGTCTCTCCCCTCCCCAAACCCCTCCCTCCTCAGGCTCCACCCCAAAAACCTCCTGCCGGTGGCGAAGAGGGACCTGGCAACCCTATGGGAGACACTGTTCTGCAGTGATTCCAGTCTTACCTTGAGGGTAGGCATCAGACTGTTGGGGGGGGAACTGCTGCTCTGCCCTTTGGCTTGTGGGGTTCCTCAAGGTTCCATCGTGATGCCCCATGCTTTTCAACATCTATGTAAAACTCCTGGGAGAGGTCATTTGGAGATACGCAGATGATACTCAGCTCTATCTGATGCTCCCTGGAAGCAGTTTCGAAATGGATAAGAGCTAGCAAGCTGAAACTTAATCCCAAAAAAGGAGGTGCTACTGGTGGGAGGGAAGGTCTGAACCAGGAAATGGGCATTCCCTAAAGGAGCAGTTTCATAGCTTGGGAGTGCATGTGGACCCAGGCCTCTTGTTCAGTGAACAGGTGGCAGCAGTGACCAGGATTGCCTTTCACCCACTTTGGCTGGTGAGCTAGCTGTTGGCCCTTCCAGAGCAGAAAAGATCTTGCCACTGTGGTGCATGCCCTGGGAACATCTAGATTAGATTACTCCAATGCACTCTACGTGGGGCTGCCCTTGAAGACTGTCCAGAAGCTGATGTTTGTACAGAATGCTGCAGCCAGTGTGTTGACTGAAGTGGAGTAGTCTGAAATGGGTCATAGGGGCCTTATCATTTCAGTCCTGTTCCATCCACATTGGCATCCAATTTGCTTCTGGGCTCAATTCAGGTCACCGTTATTTACAGGAGTCATGTAAATAGCTTTAGGATGCATTCAGGATGTAGCCAAATCTTCAAATGTTACTTTAACCCTTCTTTTCAGTCTTCTGTATTTTTTCCCTTTGCTTTTGGTCTTCTATACATTTATTTATTCACTTACTTAGTTACTATAGTCCCAGTACTTTAAGCACTTTCACTGCCATACTTGAAATAAAAAGAAAGATTTATTATTGCTTCTCAAAAACCATATTTTCTTTTGCTATATCTGTGGAGATATACTTAGTTCCATGGGTTAGCTCCCTGGCCAAAAAAAGAAAAGAAAAGGTTAAGGCATTCATTGAATAATGTTTAAACGCTTTCTGTATGCCTCCTTTTCTTTCACTGTGGGTATTAAGTCTGCAGCACAGAGAGTCTCACATATTCCAGATGGTAGCATAATTTTTTTCAGGTCAAATGATATTAAAAATAGATAATAGCCCAGACCTCATGAGCCTCTGCAGAAAGACTAAACAGTCACAATGGGGAATATTTCTGTTTTGGTTTTCTTTATGAGGCTTTATGTACTCAGCTGTTTCTCAGCCATGCTGTTGGTGCACGGAGACCCTGATCCTCCTGAATTCCAGTTCCACCTCACTTCCTACCCTTTATACTCTTTAAGCCTCATGCCACACAAGTCAAGGGAATCATATCCACACAGCTGCACTATAAGACCCTCCTGTGCTCTCCGCAGGCTCCGTTGCTTCGCGGTGTGCTCTTCACTTCAGAGCACTTATTACTGATAAATGAGTTCTTTAATAACCTCCACGCCTGCAAATTCTTTGGAGGAAATGTCGTACAACTGCTAGCATCCCCCATTGTTGTTAACTAATGGGATCACGGTGAAAAGCCATTAATAAAATGCCTTAATAAACTACCTTAAGGAAATGAAAGCTTTAACAGGTGGAACACTGTGTTTAATCATACATGTCATTACATTATTTTAGACACATTTCAACCCAGATGGTTTCATCTGATATGGTGTAGTTGGGTAATAAAGCTAGAATCTAAGTATGATATGAAAGTTCCCTTTCCTTTATGCCTGAAACTAGGCTACCATACTTCATGGAATTCATTCTTTGCACTCATTTTTTTTAAAGCTTTACAATCATAAAAGCTCCTTTTCACAACTGACCAGAACTGGCAAGAATCCCAAATATGTACCACATTCATATTTACCCAGTAGTAAGGCTTTAGTACAAAAAGGGGCTTTACAGTTTATCACTGGCCTTTACCAGATGCTTCCAGCAATTAGCTCTTGCAGTTTTTGTCACTTGAGTGTATATTTGGTGCTCTGTGTCAAATATTTGCAATGTCTGCAGATAAAATTGTGGAGTGATGGAAAATATGATCACGAAGCCATGTATTTTAAAGATGCTGGGGAAATTCTCATACTTAGTAATCTGCCTCAACACCTATGGTTTAGCTAACTGGGAAACATTTGCCATGGTGCAGAGGTTTGGTGCCCACTAAATAAGCATTTGCCTGGGTCAGCAGCTGAGACCCAAGCAAGTGATACTAACAATTTGTTGCCCCACTGGCCTGGATGCAAGTTCCTGCTTAAATAGGTCTAAGGTGAACCAGCTGTTGCTTGTTCCTCTGTCTCAGCATTCCCTGCCTGGTGGAGCTCATTAGCCTCATCACTGTCAGCAGGGAGTGTTCTTTGCTGCCCTTGCAGTCTAGCACTCCTCCTATGATCATGTAGTATTGGTCTGAGCCTTTGGCGCCTCTGCTCCAACAGCTTTGGGGGGGAGGCTCTCTGGGGACACTGCCTGTGGCTGGACCTCTGACACAGGTATGTCCCCTGTGCTGGGCAGTTATAGACACAATGAAACCTCATCTGTCTGTGGCTGCTCAGCCTGCTGCTGTTCCTCCCTTCCACTACCTGCTGCTTCAAGGTCCTCCTCATCTGAGGAAGCCTCATCGAGCTGCCCCATGACACAACATGTGCCATGCGAGGCAGAGCTGAGAAGGCATTACACCCAGGGTACACAGCAGGACTAGGTAGGCAGAACAGAGCATTGATCACTCTTCGGGGGCAGATTCTGGCTTGAGTTATAGAACATGACCTTGAATTGGAGAAATAAGATTCCTTTTTCCAGGGCTTGGAAAAAGGGGAGGAAAATCCAGGTGAGCTCAGTGGTGTGCACCCTGATAGATAAAAGACAAGGAGGAGGGAGTTCTCACATCTTGGGAACATTTCCAAATAAGAAAAAGCAGGGACATCTGAGGACAGAGAGAAGAGGTACAATAGAGGCTATCAGGATACGAATGCTGGAAGTCACTCCTGCCTGTGCAGTAGTGAGATGTTAAGAGTTGTATATGTTGCTGACCCAGGGCTAAGTGTTGGGAAGGCGACTTCGGTCTTCAACATACACAAATAGTAGTAAATAACACACTGAACTCAACTTTGGAGAGGAACGGACACAGCTTATTTATTCAATCTTTTTGGCAACAGCTGTAGATGCATTGGTGCAGCATGTGGGCTGGATCTGAGAACATCAGCTAACCCCAATGCGGCCTGATGTGCGCATCCTACTCCCAGCGGTCCCACTAGGAGTAGCTAGGGATGAAAGTATTGGGAACTATCTGGACATGAGCCACTCAGTGGTTCCCCTGCCACCTGGGAGGAGGCATCTCAAACCACCCCCCAGCTGGGCGTGTCCTACCCCGAGCCTCTCCTCAAATCCCTTATTGGAGAGATCCCCCAAAGCAGAGGAAAGGGGCATGCAGACCGCTTTCCTCCATAAAATGAATCCATCCCAATGCTCACCCTGCATAACTACAAAAGAACAAGAAATTCCAATAAAGGAAGGGAGGGAGGGACGAAAACCGGAAACGGGGTGAAGCCCCAGGCAGCACGGCTCCCCTTTTTATGCAAAAAGGGTGGACTGGAGGGCAAACTCCTCCCGGTCCTCTTGCCAGCCAGCCAGCCCCACCCCGTGGCTTCGGCCACTCCCATTGGCCCATTCTGTCTTGAAGTGTGGGAGCTGATTGGCCAAGCCGGGGTGGAGTGGGCAACCGGCCAGACCTGGAAAGCTGCAGCAGTCCTGCCGCAGCCATGTTGCCCAGCTCCGACGCTAGCCAACAAGTCCCCTGCACCTTCCCCCCAGCCCAGCTCAGCAAATTGGGCTCCAGGTAAGGCCTGGGACCTTTACTTGATTTGAGATATTTATGTGTGATGGTTCATTGTTAGAAGAAAAGTTAATGCAATAGGGGCCTGTTGTGTCAAAAGACATTTTGATTAATTAAAGTGGATTCCTGATTCATGGTCTGAAAGCCCTGCTGCCCTGGACCTGTCTCTCATCAAGGCTGTCATTTCTAGCAAGAGTGGATTATAGGCGTGTCTTTTCCTGCCTGCCTTCTCTGCCAGTTGATGGCCTTCATTGTGGAGATGGAGCAAAGTGACTGGCTGATAGTGTTGCCAGCTCCAGGTTGGGAAATACCTCCAGATTTTGGCGGTGGGATTTGAAGAGGGGAGGGACTTCAGTGGGGTATAGTGTCCACCTTCCAAAGCAGCTATTTTCTCCAGGCTGAACTGATCTCTGTTGCCTGGAAATCAGATGTAATAGTGGGAGATCTCCAACTACCACCTGAAGGTTGGCAACCCTACTGGCAAAGGATGACTGATCACCAATTCAAAATGGACAGGAAAGAGAAAGGCCAACCAATATGACTGAGACAGGATTGAAAATGGAGTTTGACTAACCACATCCTGTCTTCCCACATTGGGAGAACGGGAACTGGAAGTTGTCTCAGGAAAGATTAGTAACTATTCCCTAGACATCATCACACCAGACAAGTGTGGTCACCTGAGCCAACAGCATAGTTGGTGCTGGTCCTGCCCTGTCCTGGTTCACATTTTACACATTGACTGCAGGAGGTCAGAAATGGCTGAAAAAGTTCCTGCTTAAAGGAATCATATTCATCTGTCAAACTTACCTTGATCGACTACGATGATCAGAATCAGATTGTGAATCAATCACTGGGTCTGTTTAGTTTCCACCAAAAGTTGTAAATTCCTGCCAAACTGATTTGCATCAGGCTTTTACAAAACTGCTGATCCCAACAAATTGGCTGCCACTAATGTAATTAATGACTACTTAGATAAATACTGAATGGTAGGATTTTTTCTTAATATGTGTGTGTGTGTGTGTTTTGTCAAAACTGTAGGGTTTTCAAGGCAAGAGGTGTTTGGAGGTGGTTTGCCAATGCCTGCCTCTGCATAGGCTGAGAGAGTGCTGAGAGAACTGTGACTGGCCCAAGGTCACCCAGCAGGCTTCACATGGAGGAATGGGGAATCGAACCCAGTTCTCCAGTTCAGAGTCCGAAGTTTATGTGGAGAAGTGGGGAATCAGGCCTGATTCTGATATAGGTGTGCACTCAAGAAACCCTAGCTGTCTAGTTAGCTTTCCTACATTAGATCATTTATCTCCTAGCTAGCAGTGTGTGTGTGTGTGTGAGTGTGTGATTTTGCTGTCAAGTAAAAGCGGACTTATGGTGACCCCAATAAGCTTTCAATGGTTAAGAGACATTCAGAGGTGGTTTGCCATTGCCTGCATCTGAGTGGACTGAGAGAGTACTGAGAGAACCGTGACTAGCCCAAGGTCACCCAGCAGCTTCATGTGGAGGAGTGGGGAATCGAACCCGGTGATCCAGATTAGAGTCTACCACTTTTAACCACTACACTACACTGGCTCTTTCTTTTTAACAGTCAAAAGACTTTTATCTTTTTATCGTGTTTCATTGTTTTTCTGGGGTTGGTTTTGTTTTATTAATTTGGAGCTTGACTTGTCTCTATATTTTGGCGAAAGATGTACAATTTTTTACAATTATGTAAAAAATTAAAATATTATAATCTACACCTTTTACTTATCAAAGCCAGTATGCAACATCAAAACTACTTTTGGTTTGCCTATCATTCCTAGCAATGCTGTTCCTTTGCCTCTGACCTGTAGACTCCATCGTGTGTTTATTGTTTTTGTTGCCTTTTGTTCTTTCTGTCTCTCCCCCCACCCTTTGCCTGGCCCATTTTACACCATCCTGCCTGTACACAATGCCCAAAGTGTTGTACATTTCTACTGGTGTGGTCGCCCCAACCCCATGGAACAATGACATAATGATCTTCTTTGATTTGTACCCAGCCCTCTATTTACACATTGCAGTGTTTTGTTTGCTTTCCTAACTGCTACCAGACATCTAGTTGATGGCTTTTAAGTGTCTGTGAACCGTCATGGCCAGCCCCTTTCTGCGATCAGGTCTTCACTGCCTACGACTGTGTATATAGCACACTCCAGTTTGCTTTTGGTTTGGTCTACATTTTTTGGTGTATTAAATAAGGATTATGCAACTGCATTTTGGGATCCACTCTTAAATGGAGTGGATGCTATTACATTATAAATAAGAAAAAGGGGAGGGCCCCTTTTTCTTATTTATAATGTAATAATATCCACTCCATTTAATTGTTTTTATAGCAGGCCTGTAAAAGTTGTGATTCACCAAGCTGAATGCAGGCCATCCACTGTGAATTATGGCCCTGTCAAATGCTTGCAGGTTAAGGCAGGCAGCAATAAATTCGATGGAGCTTTGTCAAGGCTGTAATTGGTAGGTGGGTTGCCTGTGGATACCGGCAGGCTGTGGGTATAGGGTTGCCAACCTCCAGGTGGTGGCTGGAGATTTCCTGGGATTACAACTGATCTTCAAGTTCATCTGAAGAAAATGGTCGCTTTGGAAGATGGACTCTATGGCTTTATATGCCATTGAAGTCTCTCCTCTCTCCTCTGCAAACCCCACCCCCTCCGTCTCCACCTCCAAAATTTCCAGGTAGTCCCAATGCAGAGTTGACCACCCTATGTGGATACCTGCATTGTGCCTTACCTTCTTGGACTCAACTGGCTGATGGAGGGAATGAGCAACAGCACTATTTTTTGATCCCGACTACACCAGTTATCCCATTCAGCCCTTCATGGCAAACGGGTGAGGATCTCTGCCCAATGCCCAAGCATTCTCTGTTGTGGCTCCCATTTGGTAGAATGCCCTGCCTCATGAAGCCTAGAAGGTTTCCACCCTGGTGTAAAACAGAATGGTTCATAAGGGCATTTTTATAAAGAGAACAGTTACATGGTAAAATGGAATTGTGCAAGAGACTGCTTTGCCTTGTGTCAATGAGAAAGGCAGACAATAAATGAAGAAAATAAACAAACCTAAATAGACATTAGTGATTTATTTAGCTTCGTTTATACCCTGCCTTTCTCTCCAGTGAGGACCCAAAGCAGTTTACCGGTACATCCTCCTCCGTTTTATTCTCATAACAACCCTGTGAGCGAGATTAGGCTGAGAGTGTGTGACTTGTCTAAGGTCACCCAGCAAATTTCCATGGCAGAGTGGGGATTCAAACCTGGGTCACCCACATCCTAGACCAACACTCTAACCACTACAACATGCTGGTTCTCAATATGGGTCTTGTTCCCCACATGTTCCCCAAATAAACTAAATGTCATTGATTTATCTGTCCTACAATGTCTCTGTTTTTGAAAATGAATGAAGTTCCCATGGGCATGCAATACTCATGAAATACTCATGACAAAGTTCATGAGACATTCCCATGAGGCAGTGCCTTCCAACCACTCAAAAACAATTCCAAAACACCTGTGGTTTACACTATGTCATGCCTAAATCACACAATCTCAGGAAATAAATTACCGTCAATCTGTTACAGAGGCTGACTGTCATGGGCTACAGTTTAGGTAAGACTGAGCCAAAAGAGAATGCTTTTGCTGCCAATGTCCCTCATTTCTGTAATTGTTCAGGGACTCCTTCAAAACAGGATTTGCCCATTCAAAGTTAGGGTAATGCTGACTCAGAAACAACTGCTCTCGCTCTCAATTTACTGGATTTGCCCCCAGAGTAGCCAATTTGATTGGCTATGACATCATATGACATTCACTGCTTGTTCTCTACTTGATTCATTGTCCATCTTTTTACTAAATATATAATGTGCAGAATCTAATGATCACCCAAAGAATCAACTGATGAAGAAGACACCATAACCAAAAGCAAAAAATTGCCAAGCAGCAGAAGGAAAAAAGGAAACTAGGTTTACAAAAATACATACTCTAGGTTCCTAGATACATCCTAATTTCACACAAATCTTTCCTTGGGTATCAGCTAGCGACATCACTTTCAAAGGCTCTTACATTACATTGCAATGGTGTCAGCTAAAAGAGGAAATAATATCAGCAAACAGGAATCAAAAAGCTTAGCATTCATAGACTCAAACAGGAGTCATAGACACAAACAGGAGTTAGGAACCATTTTTGCTCTCCTGAAAGCCCTATTTTCAGCCTGAAAATGAAACTGTGAGTGTATCACCCCTCTATTTAGCCACTGCCTCTCCCCATACTCCTGAACACATGTGTGAGCATTCATCAGAGTGCCCATCTCTGGCTAACTCACCCTATGTGTGTGTTGTGTGTGTTAAGTGCCGTCAAGTCGCTTCCAACTCATGGAGACCCTATGAATGAAAGTCCTCCAAAATGTCCTAATGTGCAAATCTCAAGAGCCCCCAGTTAAGTTCTGCATCATCTCTGTTATAGCCTCAAATCAGCCTGGGCTCACATACACAAATAGAAAATAATATCTGCTTTGGAAATGCCTGCAGTTACCCACAAATAACTTTAACAGATCATTTAAAAAAAAATTTTTTTGCTCTAGGTAATTAAGTGCCCTGACCTGGATGGCCCAGGCTAGCCTGATCTTGTCAGATCTCAGAAGCTAAGCAGGGTCACCCCTGGTTAGTATTTGGATGGGAGACCACCAAGGAACACCAGGGTTGCTGTGCAGAGGAAGGCACTGGCAAACCACCTCTGTTAGTCTCTAGCCATGAAAATCCCCCCAAAAGGGGTCTCCATAAGTCGGCTGCGACTTGAAGGCACTTTACACACACAATTAAGTAACTACAGCTTAAACTGAGCTCCCCCCGCCCCCGTGATAATTATTTTGGACATTATTCAGACACTTTGAAGTCTCACTTATTTCATTGGGGAAGTTCACCATGTACTTAACTTTCCTCCATTAAAATCAATGGAACTTCACAATGCATAACTTTGGCAGACCTGTGCCTTTGCTGTGTGTAGGAAACTGGCATATTTCACAGCAGATTGTCCAAAATATTTATTAATGAGCACTGACTCCTGTGGAGCTAGACTGTATTCAAATAACTCTACAGATGCCCATGCTAAAAATTCAGCCTTTCTCCTATGTCTTGCAACAAAACAAAAGTTTGCTCAATGGCTCAGTACTGAGCACAAACCCTTGGGAGATTCTCTGATGCAAGCATGATTGAAATTATTGGGGAGCAAATTTTTTCTTTCCTTGTGTGTGCCTCTCAATATTAGCATTTCAACAGTGCTTATTTCAGAGAACTTCCTAATGGATTCTCCTGAAGTCCATCAAGAATTCAATCAAAGCTCCATCCCTGAAAAAGTGTGTGTGTAGAGGGGATTGCAGATCCAGGGTAATGACATGGGAAGTTGCAAAAGAACACAGAACCCAACTTAACTTTAAAATAACTTTACTTATAAACATGAACTTGCATATACAAACATTTTGAATTGACTATATTTTGGAGTTGAGAGTTGGAATGCAAATAGGCCACAACCCAGCTGTGAAGTCATTGGCGTGGCATATTGGGCTGGATCGTCAACATAAGCCAACCCCAATGTGATTTGATGTGCGGCTCCTGCTACCAGTGGTCCCACTGGTGTCCCCCATATGTCAGGTAGGGCTATAATCACCATGGTGCAAACCGCTAGGTGATACCCTGACAAGTGGCATTGTGTACCCCATCTCTCTGAATACCTTACCCTACACAATGCCTTCCATTAAACAACTAAGGGGGATTCTTTCTAAGGTAAATTTGCAGGCCGCCCTACCCATGCGGATCCAGCCCAAATGCCTACTCACCAACTAGCAGGGAGGGCCCATGGCTTGTCCCTGCTACCGCCAATGCCTCACAACTGCAGCCACTCCATCAAACCATGCCTAATACTTAATAACCAGAAAGTCAGCCGCTAGTCTCCAGAAATCCGAGGACGCCACTTCCAAAACATCCTTCCCCTTCCAGTGGTTAGGTCATTGCCGCCCAGGTGGACAATGAGTGCATTGGGTGCACCATGCTGCTGGGTTGCTGCCAACAAAGTGGGAATCAATGCATCCCACCGCATTCCTCCTTGTCCCATCCAGGAAATCCATATGGAGTCATCAAGGCCCAAATTCTTGCCCCAGCCGGAGGATGAAACGTATTGGTGGGCCCGACGCACCCAGCTGTGTCCAACTAGCCAGACTGTTCTGATGCGCCTGGCTGTAACTCAAACACAGTAAACACACTGAAGAAGAGAGCTGTATCTGAAGAAGTGAGTTGTGGCTCACGAAAGCTCATACCCTACCAGAAAATATTTTTGTTAGTCTTTAAGGTGCTACTGGACTCTTGCCCTTTTTGACTACAGTAATTAATATAAGCCCAACTGGGGCCAGACATAGTCTCTATATGCATTGGAGCACCACCTGCCAATCCTTTGAATACTGCCCCCGGACAGTCCCCCCTGAGCTGCTGCCGTAGCTGCCCTGATGCGGAAGGAATGGGCTCCACATTCCCTGACTGGCAAACCTAACCACCCAAGGCACCGCCGAAAAACATGGATGAATTGATAACAGGTCAAGTAAGTTCCGTCGTGATGGAGGAACAACGGGCCAGCACGCAATGGCAGCAACCTGAGGTACTGCCGCATGGCCGAAACCGGACATGGGGCCGCCCCCCTCGCTTCGTTCAACCGTATGTGTGCCCCCTAGCCCCTTTGATCGTTTTTTGACAGCCGTATTTTTACCACCAGTTGGCTGCCACAAGTTCCCACATCTTCCACTCGTACTGCCCGGTGGAAGTTATCGTGCTTTGCCCCCAGGACCAATTTGCTAATGCGCGTAGCTCCGTAGAAGGCCAGCGTAAATGCGGCCGTGAACATGGTAACCTCGAACTCGGAACTACAAATATGCTCTAAACTATGTATCAGACCGGACAAAATGTTAATTGAAATAGGACGACGCTGGTCAGGTGGATGAGGGGTCCCCCTTTTCCAACCTAAGACAGCCCTGCGTGCCATGTATTAAGTGCCTGTCTCCACGCACCCATGGGCTTGGTTAAAGCAGGACAAGGCATCCAAGAGAACACCCATGGTCTTTGCCGCTGACCCTCCCTCTTTCAAATGGGCCACATCTCTCAGTACCAATTCCTCCGGAACTGGCCAGTGATCGGGGGCCCCCGCAGATGCTGAAAATGCCAGAAATTTTCTGACGGCTGTCGTGTAGGCCCGGAAAGTTGCAGCCGACATGTAAATCCCGTGAATCAAAGTTTGCCTCCAAGGCCCCTAAGTTCCTCTGGAAAGGCTTCGGGGTACGGATCCACCTCTGGCGCCTGAGCCCAAAATCTGTCCAACTGTAGACGAGATAAAAAATCTGCGATGCCATTATTGATACCCGGAACGTGAGAGGTGCTAAAATAAATATTAGCAAGCAAACAAGTCAATACAAATTTACTCACCAGCTGCATTACCCGACTGGATTTTGACGTCTGGTGATTGACCACCTGAACCACCAAGTTGTCACACCAACAATTAATGCGTTTATTTCTGAAGTGTTGCTGCCAAACTGTGACTGCCACCACAATAGGAAAAAGTGCCAAAAAAGGTAAGGTCCCTTGCCACGTCTGAGCGAGACAGCCATGGCTGGGTGCACCACTTTCCTTGAAAATATATCCCCAAACCTACTTTGCCCGATGCATCAGGCTGAATTTACAAGTCGCAACCCAGAGCCCAATGGTCCTGCCACAGGGATATGCCATTGAACTGGTCCAAAAACTGAAGCCAAGTAATGGCGTCTTCTTTCATCCCCAAATACGATGATGAGGGGCCCTCACGCCCACCGTGGCCCTGTACATTCGAGCGCAGAAGGCCTTTCCTGGAGAAATCACTTTACATGCAAAATTAAGGTGACCTATGATCGATTGGAGTTCCCTTAATGTACACTTTGTTTTATGTAACAACAAGGAAAGAAGGGCCTTCAGAGCCAGTAACTTGTCCTCAGGCAACCTGGAAGTGCCTGACACCGTATCAAGTTCAATACCTAAATATTTTAGGCAACAGGTTGGTCCTTCTGTTTTCTCTAAGGCCAAAGGTACCCCCAGCTCCAGTGTCAAGGCTGTGGAAGCTGTCAACAGGGTGTCACAAACCTCGGATCCGTCCGGGCCAACCATCAAACAATCATCGAGGTAGTGAGTGACCTGTTTGCAGCCCGTTCTGGTTATCAATGCCCATTCCAGAAACATGCTAAATGCCTCAAATGCTGCACAGGCCACAGAGCAACCCATTGACATTGCCTTATCTGCATACCAGAATCCTGCAAAGTGGAAAACCAGCAGACAAAAATCCAATGGATGTACCGGGAGCAGACGGAAGGCTGACTGTATGTCGCACTTCACCATCCTCGCCCTGGGGCCGCAGGATCTTACAATTGTGATAGCATGGTCAAATGTGTGGTATCGCACTGAAAAAAGCTTGGGGAGAATGGCATTGTTAACTGACCCCCCTTTCGGGTAAGATAGATGGTGAATGAGCCTTAACTCTCCAGGGGTCTTTTTTGGTACCACCCCCAAAGGTGAGACCCTCAAGTTGACTATTGGGGGTGTACTGAATGGGCCGGCCACCCTAGCTGCCCGACATTCCTTGATGATTTTGTCCGCTACGATGTCAGGCAACTCACGAGCAGATTTTAAGTTGCTTGCCACCATGGGTATCCTGGGTTTAAAGAATGGTATCCGGAATCCTTTGGAAAAACTGTCCCATCTATAGTGGGCGGCCTCCCTATCTGGGTACTGCACCAGCAGGGCAGCTAAGGGGAGTCAACTTGATTGGTGAATATGCCAGGCTGAGCAAGCTGCTCTCATTGCCTGGCACCGGAACTGGTAGCTGGCTCCTTGTGGGCTGATGCCGCTAAAGACCTGTTCCCTCGAAAGGAGGTACCTCTGCCCCCGCCCCTAGGACAGTTGGGTTTTGTATGGGGGCCAAAGCAGAGCTCACAACAGTGCTCAAAAATTCCCAACAAACCCTTCTATTAAAATCCTTGCGGGGGCCAAACCACCTATTCCCTTTACCACCGTCTGGCTTTGGTTTAATGTTAGGCCCAATGGTGATCAATCAAAGTTTGTCATTAATAAGGTCCCACCTGGCCCTGTTGTTCTGTGAGGCTCGTTTTCTAAATGCCTCATCATAGTCCATGGCAGCAGCATCCCCTGCCAAGGAAGGGGCCCAGAGAACATTCGCCAGATGGTTGGACAGGTGCCAACCTCGATCTGGGTAGGCCGAAGCCACCCACACCCCGATAACCATTTCTCAAATGTCCTTTCCATGTTGCCAAGCTTGTCTTTTTTTTTTCCTGTTTATCCCTAGAAGTGGCGTGGGACCTTTGTCCCTCCTCCACATCAGGTTTGATCAATGAAAACAAGTCTATATAGAAGCCATCTAAGATGTCTTCCCGTAGATCCCTGGGAAGGTAGATGCCCGGGGGATCCTGCACATCAGTAAATCGTGGGGGCAAGGAGAGGTGATCTTCCGCCCCGCTAGCCATTTTTTGCCACGCCATGCTTTTGGGTAGCCCGCCGCCGAAGGGCCCAGGAAGGCAAACCCGGCACCTTAGCTTCCACCAGCCAATAATCCACCCCCTGGTCCCCCACTGGAGGAAGTCTCACCGTCTGAGCTATGTGCAGTAGTCCGTCTACTAGATTGCCTCTTCTTCTTGGAGCCTGCCTCCCTGCGCCCTGACCTGCGGCGTTTCCGTGCTGGGCTGCTGGAATCTGAAGAAGAGGCCTCGTTTCTCTGCCTGCCTCAAGCCCTGCCTCACCTGTCCTGCTTGGATGAGGGTCTGCCATCAGTGCCTGCTCTGCCTGCAGAAAGCCTGGGTGGAGGGGTAAGTTGCTCTACCCTAATGAGGCCAGCAACCGCTCAGGCTCTGTCCTCCGCCTTCTGTCTGAAGATGCCACCGCCGCCACTGGTTGTCTGCCTTGGAGCTGCCTTCCCCGATCCTCGCTCTGCGACATCCAGCGGCACTCTGATGAATCCAAGGTTCCGCTCCCCTCTTATTTACAGGGATTGGACCTGAGTGAAAAAGCCCACTCAGCCTCGGACTGCACAATCCTTCTCCCCCAAATATGGAAGGGGTCCAGCTATTGGCCCCTTTGAAACTGCCTGGCCTTGCTGATTGGCCAGGCATTCCAGGGCAGTGGGGTGCCTGGCCACTTGCCTCCCAGGCTGCTGCCTGCCACATGCTTTAGGCACCCACGCACCCGAACCCCCGGTTGCCCTTTTGCCCTTCCCCTCAGCCCGGAATCTGCAATCCAGGCTCCAGGTTAAGTGCTGGAACCTATTATTTCTTTAAAAAAAGCCTGCTTTACAAATTGCTCTGTTTCTTAGTACATTAATGGTTTGAACGGGGATACTTTTTAATCCTAACCTCATTAATTTAATCTCTCCTTGATCTGGAGCACCATTCAAGGATAGACTGAAAAGGTGAGAGAGATTTAAGAGACTCAGGGCAGGGGAGGGGGGTTTGCAAATATGAGTTGCTACTAGCTAAACTTAATGGGGCAAGAATTAGCACACATTCACGACACCTGAAATCTAATGTGCACCAGAGGATAACCAAACATTTAAACAGCAATTCAGATGCATGGGCAAGGAATTGCACATGTCTGCATTTAGCCAAAAACCTTGCTAGCCATAGCAAGATGGCTATGAAGCGTGGACGGCTCCCTATTAAAGGCAGTGAGGCGGAGGCAATGTGTTACTTCAAATACTGAGGATCTAAAGCCTGACGTGTTGCTATAAAACTGAAGATTGAGGTACAAGGAAAATACCACCTACAATAAGGTGTTTTAAAAAACCAAAACAAACAAAAAAACCTATATATTTTGATACCAGAGTCTATATTTTGACTCCAGAGTGTGATGACTGTATCACTTCACACCTGAATTTCATTTCTCCTGGTGAGGCACATTATTTTAAGGGTGACAATAACTTGGCTTCAAATGAGGTGAAACCATCATGGTGATAAATGGGATTTTCTTTGAGTAGGGAATTTATATCTTGGGAATATACTCTGAAAGACCACACACCTCTCCTTAACCAAGCTTGTGCTCTTTACAAGACATATGAATTTTTGGAGCAGATGGCATCTGGAGCAGATGGCAACGAACAGATTTTGAGCACTTGTGCCAAGAAAAAAGGAGTGCATTTGCAGCAGCAGGGCTCCAAAGGGTCTCTTCTACAGTTGTTTTTGTGAGGATCTGCTATTGGGCAGTCAGCACACTGCCTCAATTTCAATACTTATGACTATGGTTTCCAACTTACAGGTGGTTAAGAAAATCAGTACAGGAGCGAAAAAATCTTAACAAAGTGCAAAACATTTATCTGGAAGGCTACTACATCTATACAACATCAAAACAACAGTACAAGGTAAGGATATCCCTGATTTCCTTAGGAAACACACTATTACAACAAGTGAAACAAACAAACCAGACAAATACAATGAATTCTCAAAGTCCAGCTGGAATGCGCAGATCTGTTCCCCCCGCGCGCGCCTTCAGGGAGCTTCCCTGAAGGCATGCGGGGGTCTTTAAACAGATCTGTGCCTCCCGGCCAGGCACAGATCTGTTTAAAGGGCACCCCGCGAGTCTCCAGGGAAGCCCCCTGAAGGCACACGGGGGGTCTTTAAACAGATCTGTGCCTCCCAGCCGGGAGGCGCAGATCTGTTTAAAGACCCCCCGCGCGCCATCAGGGAAGTCCCGGGAAGAGGGGTGGGGGTCTTTAAACCCCTCTGCCCTGCCTGCGCAGACAGCACAGAGGGGCTTGACAACCCACTGCCCCTCTTCCCGGGACTTCCAGCTGGAAGGCGCAGATCTGTTTAAAGAGCCTGTCAAGAAGTTGAGGCCTCTCAATTTCTTGGAGTGTGTTATTTCTTTGGTTCAGGACTGGGAGGCCTATGAGTTTTGTGTTGTTAGGATTTTGGAGCAGTAAAATAGTTACACTTTGAAAACTGCTTTTGTGGAGGGAGAAAGGTAAGCCCCAACTGGTGCTAGTTAACCTCTCCCCTTTCTGGAATGCAAGGCTGTGCCTTGCCCTAGTAGTTAATCGGTCAGCCATCATGACAATGTCCAGGTGCAGGTAGTTCTGTAAGCTTCCTCACCTGAACACATCACTTAAGGAGTCAGCATTTCTGACCAAGCGATTAATTACCAGCTAAGTGCTTTCGTTTTCTCGATTGGTTTCTATGAGCTCATCCTTTTGAGAAAATGAATATCAGGACAGACCAACCCTAAACAAACTATGCATGCTTTGGGGTACAGCAGGAGAGCTGTGCTGGCTGCATCACAACCCATTTGATTTTGGCCCTTGAGGGGGAAACTTTGGTCAAGCTCACCTGCTTGGAGAAACCTTTGGACAACCTTTTGAAACTCTTGAATGCTGGAAGCATCTTTGGAAGTTGGTAACTATAAACCTGATGCAAGAAACCTTTGCCAATCCTTTTGAACCAAAAAGGCTTTTGAATGTATTAGCTAGCTATGCTAAATAGTTTATTATTTTCTTGCTTAACACTTCATGACTTTTTCTTTCCTGTAAATCAGCTTGAATCTTATAAATAAATTGTTAGCCTTTAAATGGACTATGTCTTTTGATTTTGGGATTCCAAGCCTAAATTCTAAGTGCCTTGTTTGAGTATAAAAACCACCTACCAAAAACCTAAGACATTTTTTGGAGTGTAATATTTCCCTGGCAGGCTTCTACCTTGCAGGGTAAGCGTTGCACTTAATTTTGGAGTGAGTTGGGAGAGGATTGCCCTTATCTTTCCCCTGGAGCTCAACCTTTTGAAAGGGCTGGTGGCAGCTACTCCTTGGACTTGGGGCGAAAGCCTGGAGTTCAAGGTTTTGTCTTTTGGAAAACTTTTGACCAAAGCAGCCTCCAACTGGTGGAGACTGGTTGGGGAGCTCTTTGACAGAGCCCCCCACGTGCCTTCATGGAAGCCCCGTGAAGGCCCACAGGGGGGCTCTTTAAAGACCCCCGCCCCCTTCCCGACTCTTTGAAGTGGTGAGCGCCGCCTGGGCAGGCGGCACCCAGAACTTCAAAGACCCGGCCGAATTTTTTCCCGAACTCAGATCTCCCGCTGAATTTTGGGGATCCGAAGCAGGGGAGTTCGGACTTCGGCACAGCCAAAATTTAAAAGGGCCAAATTTTGCCAAAGCCGAACTTTACCGAATTTTTTTTTCAATAGCCCTAACTAGAATGCTGTTTCCTGGGAGATGGTTGATGGACTGTAGTTTCCTTAGGAAGTCTGTGGTGTCTCGGACATAGCTGGGGGTATTAATGACATATGGTCTCAGAAGGGAGTCCATGTATCCTGATACTCCTATGGTGATGGTTCCAATGCTCGAAACAATGGGGCGTCCAGGGTTGCCAGGTTTATGTATCTTAGGCAGAAGTTAGAAAGTGCCTGGTCGAGGTTCTTGAGGTGAATCCATATCAATTCGTTCCTGTATGTGTTTTGGTAATTTCTTCATGATTTTGTTGAGTTCTCGCTGGTATTCCTGAGTGGGGTCTGTGGATAGCACTCTGTAGAAACTGGTGTTTGGGAGCTGTCATTCAGCTTCTTGTATATATTTAGTTTTGTCCAATTCGACAATGGCTCCTCCCTTGTCAGCTTGTTTTATTATAATATTTGGATTGTTTCTCAGGCTGCTTATGGCATTCTTCTCTGTACTACTCTGTGCTACTGGACTCTTGCCCTTTTCTACTACTGAAGAGACTAACACGGCTACCCACTGTGAATTATGCTACTATTAGCAGATGATGTGGCAAATAAGGCTGTAAAATGTTCCTCCCAACATCTGGCAGAAATATGAAAAGAAAGCACGGAGAATTTAACTCGTTCACAATCATGTCCCCAAATATTTTTACCATTTTTTTGCTTAGAAGTCCAAATGAAAGGCTTCTGTGTATGTATTTATTTATTTGTTGGTTGGTCTTGTATCTATTGGTCTTGTATCTATTTAGCCTGGGATGAGAGTGGCTAACAGTCATAAAATATGACATACACATTTAAAACATAATACCTACAGAATTTAAAAGCACCTCACAAGGACCCCCATTGGACTCAGAAGAAGAAGAGTTGGTTTTGATATGCTGACTTTCTCTGCCACTTAAAGGAGAATCAAACCGGCTTACAATAACCTTCCCTCCCTCTCCCCACAACAGACACCCTCTGAGGTAGGTGGGGCTGAGAGAGCTCTAAGAGAGCTGTGACTAGCCCAAGGTCACCCAGCTGTCTTCATGTAGAGGAGTGGGGAAACAAATCCAGTTCACCAGATTAGCCTCCGCAGCTCATGTGGAGGAGTGGGGAATCAAACCCGGTTCTCCAGATCAGACTCCAGCATTCCAAACCACTGCTCTTAACCACTACACCATGCCAGCTCTTAGGGCCAAAGCAGAGTAAGGCTGGAGCACCTCATGAGAAGCCTCATTGGGCATCAGGGGAATACGTTCCCCAGATGAAAGTGGAAGCTAGGAATCCTGGGAATGAGGGCAGACAACAAGGTAGGGCAAGGCAAGGAATTGGACAAGGCAGGGGGGATTTCCTCCTCTGGAGAGAGAAGGATTATGGGAGGACTAGGTCCATTGGTGAAGGAGTAAAGAGGGTGGAGCAACTTCCCTTTAAGTAAGGATCAGAGCCAAGGCTGAAGAAGAGATAGGCTGGGGAGGTTCTATGTTACAGAGAACCTAACAGCCAGGGGTTAGGAGTTGAGTGGCATTTGCTACTCCCATCCCTTCTGATGCTGTTGAAGCTCACATAGGTCCAGCTTGAGCCAGGGTGGAGGGCCTGTGATGGGACATGCCTGGGGGTGTGCCTTGCAAATGTCCTACAGTCAGCATCAAACCAATTCCCCTGTCTCACCTGGCCATAATAATCCTTAACCTGCCCAGAAGACGTATATAATGGCTGGAACAGTTTTAACAAGTCACCCAATACACAAAGGTTCCTCTCCAGAGCGGAATGAGAGGAGACTAAAGCCTTAAGATGACTAACTTCAGGGCAAGACTTTAACCTTTCCACTTCCTATCCAATATTGTTATTCCATTGCACTAGTCTAAGTCTATCATAATTCTGGCTTTGTTGCCAAGGTGAAACTGTAGAAGAGCATTACAACTTCAAATATTAAGAATTAACTGGAGAGGAAAATGATCACCTCCCAAATATTCTGTTGTCTCCAAAGAATCAATCTAATTAAACTAACCAGGTGATACAATAAAATAATAACACTACCACCCAGTGATTAAAACATGTAAAGTCCCCTGTGAGTGCTGATTGAACTAGCTGTGTGTCAGCGAAAAGTATTGACATAACCATGTTCTAGAAGAGAAATATGAGGAATGGCTATAAGACACTTAAACCACTCTTACAGCTGAAATGGCGTACTGAGAGGTGAGGTGACATAAGGTTAGCTCTGATGTCTGAGACAGTGTTTTGACAGAGCAGGTGGGACAATTTTCACTGATGCCTCCCTAGTGCAATCCCTCAGCGATTGTTACTGCTGTTTGCCAACCTCCGGGTAGTAGCAGAAGACCTCCCGCTATTTGTAAGCACTTGGTCCATAGAAATCCAAAAACCACACCAGGAGACTTAGTAGTCAAAAAGAGTAGGTTTACTGGTAACAGAGGCAAGCAGAGCTTAGAAGTCCAAAGGCAGGAATGGAGGGGAAATGGCAAGCATTTGATTATATGGGAAACCAGAAAAGCAGTAGCAATACAGTCTCAGGACATAACTCCAAACAGTCTAGAAGCACCAAGGCTCCCACGGGCGCCTACTAGCTTCAAAGGGAATAGGAATGCGAGCGGTTAGATAAACAGTCCTTGAACGAGAGTCTGTGAGAAAACGAAACCATCTCAGATACAGCGAGCAGGCCTGACACTATTACAACTGATCCCCAGCCAATAGATATCAGTTCCTCTGTAGAAAATGGCCCCTTTGGCAATTGGACTCTATGGCATTGAAGTCCATCCTCTCCCCAAACCCTGCCCTCCTCAGGCTCCGTCCCAAAAATCTCCAGGTATTTCCCAACCCAGAGCTGGCAACCCTATTTATTAGGTACCTTGACAAGTAATGCTAGTAAGAATGGGTCTTTGTCTTAGGAAACAGCAACCTTTATTTCAAATAGCAGTTCCTACAGGGCATGTATATCACAGAAGACACACAAAATGGCTTTTTTTTCTGATCAAAATTGCTTTCCCACCCACTGGGAGAAACATATCAGTTCCACGTAGCTTTTTCCCTGAGGGAAAAGAAGAGCTTGAGGTGACTTTTTGGACCATGAAAAGGGTCTGTGGGGAAGATTCAAGCACCTCCCCACTGCAGCTTCAGTCCAATTCAGAGCCTGCTGTGGGTACATCCATGTAAAAACACAACAGTATCCAGAGAAACTCTCACTTTTGGCTTTCACATCATGGCTATTAAATTCATTCCAGCAGGTGGGGCTTTGTGTATATTATATTCTTAACTGTGCATATTTTATAAATGTCTGCAATAGAAAATCATGTCTGTGTTGAAAGAGCGCAAAAGCTTTATCATTAGAGCATGCATGCTTTAGACCAGTCTGGCATGATGCAAAACAGAATGTACAAAGAAGTGCCTCAGATCCCTTGTATGGCTAATGTTAATGGAGTGGCAGACAAGCCTGAGAAAATCCCTTTCTTTGTAACCATTGTTCCCCAATCTCTACGTTTCTGTGTACAATGAAATTTTGTTGCATGGCACAGAGATGTCACACTGAGTAGGGTTGGCCAGTAGCTTACCTAGTAGGCTGTCTGGGCTGGGATGATAAGGGGTGAGAAGGTATTGCTCTGATGACCTGGGAAAGACAGACGTTCAGGCGTAGTGGTTAAGCATGGTGGACTCTAATCTGGAGAATCAGGATTGATTCCCCACTTCTCCAAATGAGCAGCGGACTCTAATCTGGTGAACCAGATTTGTTTCCCTGCTCCTCCACATGAAGCCTGATGGGTGACCTTGGGCTAGTCATAATTCTCTTAGAGCTCTCTCTCTCTCAGCCCCACCTACCTCACAAGGTGTCTGTTGCAGGGAGTGGAAGGGAAGGCAATTTTAAGCCGCTTTGAGACTTCTTAAAGATAGAGAAAAGTGGGTTATAAAAACCATCTCTAATTCTTCTTCTTCCTAGGATTTATATTAGGTCTGGACATTGCAGAGGCTTCATACCACCTGCCGGTTAAAGGTCACCAAGTCTCTGCCCTGAACACAGTTCTGTTGGCTAGACCAGAAGGCTCCTAATTCAAGGCCAAGAGTTTCTTACTGAACACAGAAGGCTCCTAATTCAAGCCCAAGAGTTTTTTACTGAACCTTTAACACATAACATAAAGCAAGTGTTGCATTGCTCTTAAGGTATCTCACAAGTATCACACACCCAATACACACACAGAGCTCCCCAGACACATACATGGCTCTGGGTCTCAATTGATGTGAAAAAGAGCACATTTGCACTGGGACATAGATTAGGTTTATTCTCTTCTTTTTAAAGTGTGCAAGCATGGGAACAGAAAGTGGCAACTTCACCTTCCGTTGAAAAGGAGAGAACCAGATAATCTGTCCTGGGCTCTGTGTTGTTCAACAACTTTATAAATGAATTGGATGAAGGAATAGAGGGGATGCTTATTAAATTTGCAGATGATACTAAATTGGGAGAGGTAGTAAATACAGTAGAAGACAGGGCCAGGATACAGGATGATCTTGACAGGCTGGAGAATTGGGCTAAAACTAATAAAATGCACTTCAACAAAGATAAAGGTAACGTTCTTCATTTAGGTAGGAAAAATCAAATGCATAATTATAGGATGGGGGAGAGTTGTCTGAGCAGTAGTGTGTGCAAAAAGGATCTTGGGGTCTTAGTAGACCAAACACTGAACATGAGTCAGCAGTGTGATGCCATAGCAAAAAAGGGAAATGCGATCTTGGGCTGTATCAACAGAAGTATAGTGTCCAGATCACGTGAAGTGATGGTATTGCTGTACCCTGCTCTGGTTAGACCTCACTTGGAGTACTGTGTCCACTTTTGGGCACCACAATTTAAGAAGGATGTAGACAAGCTGGAACATGTCCAGATGAAGACAACAAAGATGGTGAGGGGTCTGGAGACCAAGTCCTATGAGCAAAGGTTGAAGGAGTTGGGTATGTTTAGCCTGAAGAGAAGAAGACTGAGAGGTGATATGATAACCATCTTCAAGTACTTGAAGGGCTGTCATATAGAGGATGGTGCCGAGTTGTTTTCTGTTTCCCTAGAAGGTCGGACCAGAACCAACGGGTTGAAATTAAATCAAAAGAGTTTGCGTCTAGACATTAGGAAGAATTTTCTAACAGTTAGAGCAGTTCCTCAGTGGAACAGGCTTCCTCAGGAGGTGGTAAACTCTCCTTCCCTAAGAAGAAGAGGTTAGATGGCCATCTGTCAGCAATGCTGATTCTATGACCTTAAACTGATGAAGAGAGGGAGAGCATCTTTGCCATCTTCTGGTCATGGAGGGTGTGTGTGTGGGGGTGGGGAGTAGTTGTGAGCTTCCTGCATTGTGCAGGGGTTGGACTTGATGACCCTGGTGGTCCCTTCCAACTCTAGGATTCTAATGCCAAAATGGATCTGAAAAGAAGAGTCATGTTCTTTCATTTTTGCATCTAGAAGAGGGGCTCCTGGTCACAACAAAAGAGGTTTGTGGGGAGTGTAGCTGAATGCCTTTCCCCACTTTAACCCCCTGTGCTCCTTCACTTCAGGCTGCCTCACTCTGAACATTGAAGCAAGACTGGGAGATTAACCTTTCAGGGTGGTTGTTGTTGTTGGGATAAAATGCAGAAAGCCCTGGAGGAAGGGTGGAATAAAACTGACAGATAAATGCAGTCTAGCACCATAGGCACATGTCTCCTCAGCCCTGCACCCTTTTATTGTGAAATGTGAGGAAGGAAGAGACATGACTCACATCTTTGGCTGCTGCCAACATGTTTAGTTTGGTTTTGAGCGCTGACTAACTCTGGTTGTCTCGATTTGATTTAGTCACAGATAACTTCAACTAGGCTGGAAACAAACTGTTTAATGTTTAGTTTTGCAGTTTTTACTTTGGTATAATACATCTCATCTGGAATGTGATATGATTTTGCTTCAAGTGTTTATGGTCTATGAGAGGAACATGGGATGAACTGACCTTCCGATTTCAAACAGCTGGAAAGTATTCGCTGCCAAAAGAGCAGGAATTTTGTAATTCTCACATCACATATACACTTACTTTCTCTGGGGGGAAAGACGCTTTCATTCAAATCCATACCCTTTGAGAATTTCTGCTGACTGATTTATTTCAGCACATTTAGGTTTTTATGGCTATGGCACACTCTATATTGTGTGAATCAACTAACAGTTAAAACCAAATGTATGAATGAAGCTTCCTTCTACTGAGTCAGTCTGTTGGTCTATCAAGGTCTGTAATACCTTCTTTGACTGGCAGTAGCTCTCTAAGGTCTCAGACAGGGGTCTTTCACATCACTTGTTGCCTGATCCTTTGAACTGGAGAATAGACTTTCTCCATGCAAGGCAGATGCTCTACCACAGCCCCTGAAATTGCTCAACATTTGATTCACACTAAACTTCACGGGTTCTCCATAGCTTCTACACTGAAGGCTAAATAAAAACCCAAGGCAAATGGAGTAGAATGATTTTTTGATGGTCATCTGAGCAAATTCACTCAGCAGGTGGAACTTGAAACCTTAAAGTTCTGTGAGCCTGCTCTGCCCTCTGGTGGTCTTCACTTAGAAAATGGCCCTCCACTCTTCTTCTTATTTCTTTTAACAGATACACACATACACACTTCTCAACCCAGTGACGCACCTTGTGACCATGCCCTTTTGCTTACGCTAACGCAAATGTCTGCTGGAAAATGGAAAGGCTTCAATATGCTGGCATATTGTCCCAGCCCCCCCTTCTTCATAGATGCTCAAGTGTCGTCCCCCCCACGAAGATTTGCACCATGGCACCTTTCCTGAAAAGAAGTATGTTTTAACTTTGTTTAAAATGATTGACTCATGTTTAAAAATGGGGAAACATACCATAAAAATTAAATAGAAGACACAGAATAAATATAACTTTAATCACAACATGGTATCATTGTCAAATGATCAACACAGCAAACAGGAAAAAGAATATGCTGACTTTATATGCTTTAAATTGGTAAATTTTGGGTTCGGGTTTATTGGGCCTGATTTTTTTTTGTAAACCTGAAATAAGCCAAATACCTATACCAGTAAATAAATTGGACAGGTTATAGTCTATGTGGAAAAAATTTCAAAGCTCCTGTGGGGGCGTTTTTGGAGGCAGAGTTCCCAAATTATCAGGGTAGCTTGAAGGAACTCTCCTTGCATGAACCCTGAAGTTTGGTGACAATTGGGTCAGGGGTCCAATTTTATGGGGTCCCAAAGCGGTTGCCCCCTTTTCCCATAGGAAAACATTGCAAAGTTCACACAAGAAGACACCAATCTGCCAAAAAAAATCTCTCTCTAAATTCAACAATGAGAATGATGATGACAACAACAAAGCAGTGCCCCCCAAACAATCAAATCACCCCCTCCTTTCAGGTAAAAGCCAGCAAGAACTGAAGCAGAGAAAACCCCAAACTTCTAACAATACAACTTTGAAACAGCAAGCCGTGGAGAAAAAGAAGCAGGGCCTCCCACCCAAAATTATCAAATCGCCCTCTCAAACTAGCAACCCCTCCCCTCACCAACCAACAGGCTAAGGCCTGCTGGCTTCTAACAAAATTTAAAAAATAAGCCATAAATGCAACAACTTGTTTAAAAGGAAAATGATGATATCTCAAACCCCTTGATGTCTTCTCCTCCAGGCAGCAGGCAAGAAGGAATCCAATCCAAGCAGTAGGTTGTAATCCAGCAGGTCAGGATGAGGCTCCAGGATCCCAGAGGAAGAATCAGTAGGGTTGCCAGGTCCCTCTTCACCACTGGCGGGAGATTTTTGGGGTGGAGCCTGAGGAGGGCGGGGTTTGGGGAGGGGAGGGACTTCAATGCCATAGAGTCCAATTGCCCAAGTAGCCATTTTCTAACTGCTCTCTTATCGGCTGGAGATCAGTTGTAATAGCGGGAGATCTCCAGCTAGTACCTGGAGGTTGGCAACCCTAAGAATCAGGCAGCAGGAGCTAAAGCCAAGCTATGCCACCAATCTCTGTCGTACGGCCTGGCCTGGGAACCAGACCTGCTTTTATCGTCTTTGGCCAAGCACAGAAATTTTGAAAATAATTCCAGCCAAAAAACACCTTCTGTGATTGGTGAAAGAAAACTGTTCTTCCTTACCTGGGTCCCTATTGGCCACTGAGAATTCCTGGCCCTCCTCCTCTCTAGGTTGTCCTCTGTTGCAACAGACAGATTGCACCAACTGGTTTTGAAGCAATGCAAAATGCTCCAGTGAGCCTTCCTATTGGCCACTCCAAGGTGCCTGTTCCCTCCCTCCTGCTGCCCTGGAGGGCAGAAATACAAAGAAAGGAGTTGGCTCTCCTTTAAACACAACAAGGGCCACAAAATGGAATCTGTGCAGAAGGCAAATAGCCAAAACCCGGGAATTGCCTATTCAGCTTTTGGTATTCGGTCAACCCAAAACCCAAATATTGGCGAAACAGCTAATTTCAGGTTTATTTTTCAGTTTGGGTAGATCGATATGCATAACCATACAATCGAGCACTCTCCTTTCTCCCAGAGATAGAGATAACCATTATGCCACGCTACCACGCAGAGCTACCCTTCCCTCTCTCTGTTCTTTTTCCTGAGCCAGACCGGAGCTCTCCCTGCTCTCTCCCTGAAGCAGAACTCAGCTCCCTCTTTGCTTGTGTTTCCTCCAACACCTCATCCCCCTTCTCGAAGGTGATTGGATGCTGGAGCAGTACTCCTATGGGCTCATCTGAGGAGCTGATTTTCCCTTCAGGGGCAGGACAGCCTCCTGTCTGTCACATCACCCTTGACTTATTAGATATAAGGATCTAAAGATTACACATTTATGCTGACAAGATCATACAGTTTTTGGTGGCATGTTACACCAGTGTGCTGGCTAGAGGGGGGAAATGTGTAAAACATCACAAAGATGTTGTGCGGTCCTGTCAGGTCACATGTAACTTCCTCCACATTGTTGGGGATAAGAGGAGAGTTTAAGAATGCTTGAATTGAGCCCTAGAATCCATTCCAAGCTGTGATACATCTTTGTGCAATCCTTAAAGACTAGCAAATGTTTTGCTAACCAGGAGCCAGGAGCCACTTAAAATCATAGAATCATAGAGTTGGAAGGGACCACCAGGGTCATCAAGTCCAACCCCCTGCACAATGCAGGAAATTCACAACTACCTCACCCCCACACCTAGTGACCAGAAGATGGCCAAGATGCCCTCCCTCTCATCATCTGCCTAAGGTCACAGAATCAGCATTGCTGACAGATGGCCATCTAACTCTTCTTAAAAACCTCCAGGGAAGAAGAGCTTACCACCTCCCGAGGAAGCCTGTTCCACTGAGGAACCGCTCTGACTGTTAGAAAATTCTTCCTAATGTCTAGATGGAAACTCTTTTGATTTAATTTCAACCCATTGGTTCTGGTCCAACCTTCTGGGGCAACAGAAAACAACTCAGCACCATCCTCTATATGACAGCCCTTCAAGTACTTGAACATGGTTATCATATCCCCTCTCAGTCTTCTCCTCTTCAGGTTAAACATACCCAGCTCCTTCAACCTTTCCTCATAGGACTTGGTCTCCAGACCCCTCACCATCTTTGTTGCCCTCCTCTGGACATGTTCCGTCTTGTCTACATCTTTTTTAAATTGTGGTGCCCAAAACTGAACACAGTACTCTAGTTGAGGTCTAACCAGAGTGGGGTAAAGCGATACCATCATTTCACGTGATCTGCACACTATACTTCTGTTGATGCAGCCCAAGACTTCATTTGCCTTTTTAGCTACCGCATCACACTGCTGACTCATGTTCAGTGTTTGGTCTACTAAGACCCCAAGATCCTTTTCACACACACTACTGCTCAGACAAGTCTCCCCCATCCTATAATTATGCATTTGATTTTTCCTACCTAAATGCAGAACTTTACTTTTGTCTTTGTTGAAGTGCATTTTATTAGTTTTAGCCCACTTCTCCAGCCTGTCAAGATCATCCTGCATCTTGGCTCTGTCTTCTACTGTATTTGCTACCCCTCCCAATTTGGTATCATCTGCAAATTTAATAAGCATCCCCTCTATTCCTTCATCCAAATCATTTATAAAGATGTTGAACAACACAGGGCCCAGCACAGATCCCTGAGGAACTCCACTAGTCACTTCTCTCCAAGAGGATGAGGAACCATTAACTAGCACTCTTTGGGTATGATCTGTCAACCAATTGCAAATCCACCTAACAATAATAGGATCTAACCCCCATTTTCCCAATTTGTCAACTAGAATACTATGTGGAACCTTATCAAAAGCCTTACTGAAATCTAGACTTCCGGTAGGTTTGTTGACCGAAACGCAGTTTCTCCCCAGCACCCCCGGCGGAGAACCAAGAAACGTCTTGAAAGGGGCCCTCGCCCCCCCCTCCCCGATTCCTAAAAAGTGGAACGGGACATCAGGAACACCCCTGCTGCCGATCAAGAGTGATTAGACTTCTTCAAAAGTGCTTTTTTAAGATTCTCGGAGGCTCGGATGCTAGTGCCACCGGCTAAGGGGATTGCATCGCCGCAGACGTCTCTTTGGAAAAGGGTTTCGATCTCTCCTACCCAATACCATCTAAAGAATTGAATTAAAGCAACGAAAGCCTCGACCTCCAAAGTCCTAGTGAGTACTAAGAACCTCTTTGCCTTGCCATTCGAAACTAAATGAAACTTAATAAAATTAAAATGAGAACCCATCCTTCCACCTAAAAATACTATTTCTGAACTTTGGACTTGAGTAAACCTTTGGAAAAAGGGGCAGGAAAGCTTTAAAAAGATTATTTGGAGTTAGACTAAACAACAGCTTTTGAATTGACGTACTAACCTCCAATGAAACGATGGGAAAATCGGGAGAAGAAGGAGGAAATCCCACCTTTTTGAAATGGCTTCCAAGAGGAAAATAGTCTAACTGCGACATCACATAGAGCTATTTGTTACTGGCTGTGGATAGGGAACTCCGGCTGCAAAGCGAGACCGACGGACCAGAAGTGCTCCTCCCAGTGTAGCAGGTAAATACATCCGACTGCTAAGGATATAGAGAGGAGGAGATAGAAAGTCCGAGGTACTTCCTACTTCCCGTCCTAGAAGCCGACCTAGAGCATCATTAAACTCTATGGTATATGGATTTTTAAAACTTGGTTTTTACAATAATTTGAAAGCTAATTTTTAAATAAATAAAGCGAAATAGGTGAGAGGATATATGTTAATTGGATTATTGAAGATTAACCGGATTGGAGCCGCTGTAATATGTACATCAAGATCTGCTAGTTTGTATGTCCGCACCAAGGCAACGTTCGGGATCTTTCCATAGCCCAGCATCATCTAAGCCAACCACAGACGTAGCAATGGAGAAACAGGACAAAAAAAATGCAAGATCTTTTGGCCAGACAGACTGAGACTTTCACTAAACTAATGGAAAAACAAATGACACAGCAAACAAAGCTGCTGGTTGGAAAAATAGACAATGTTACAAAAGAAGTCCAAGAGATGAAGACCCAGATGACTACACTGCAAACGGATATGAAGGCAATGGATATTTCTTCCAAGAAAATGACTGAAGAACATAAAGAAGAAGAAAAAGGCAGAAATACACGATAAGGGGCATGATAAGGATAAATTGCAATTACAGGAGGAATCCACGAAAGACCAATTAGCGATGATGGACCTGAAAGTCAGAAAGCCTAACCTATGCATACGGAATCTGTCTGAAAATTGTGGTGCCACCAGAGAATCGTTGATAAAAGAATTAGCAGCGATGTTCCACCTAGAAGAACAGGACCTGGACAATGCCGTGAATAGAATTTACAGGATGCCCTTGCCTCCGAATTTAAAAAGAGCTAAAGCAAGAGATATGATGATATCCTTTTATGATATCAGAATGAAAGATATGATGATGCAACATCACTATAAAGATCCAATAATTTTGGAAGGTAATCCATTAATTCTTTTAAAGGACATCCCAAGACATTTGATGACAAAACGGGCATTGTTCAAGGATTTTACAACAACTTTGAGAAAGAGTGGAATCAAATACAGGTGGTTGTTACCACAAGGACTAACTTTTACCTACAAACAAGTGAAATTTACTATAACAACTAAAGAAGATGTTGGGAAATTTTTGAGAAAGTACAAAAAAGAACTTGTAGGATTTACACCAGAACAGCAGCACGATTCTAGTCAAGAAGAAGAAGAGGAACCAACGAAAGGTGCTGTAGGTGGACTTTAAAATTACTCTGACAACATGGCTAAAGTTATTTTGTGGAATGTGAATGGACTAAATGAAAAAGTGAAAAGAGGACGGATTTTTAAATTTTTACAACAACAAAGATATTCTCTGATTTGCCTGCAGGAAACACATATTGCAAGAAAAGACAAGAAATACCTAGAAAGGAATTCTTTGGGGCAAACCTTTATTGCCTCATCAAACACAAAGACTAAAGGACTAGTTATTTATGCACACCCTTCTTTAGCACCTGAATTTGTATATAAAGATGAAGAGGGCAGAATTTTAATGATAAGACTTAAAGTCTTGGGCCAAAAAACTTTGTTGGTAGGGATCTACGCACCAAATGAAAGTAAAGCACAATTTTACCAACAATTGCATGATATTTTACAACAACATGCACAAGAACAAATACTGCTTTTGGGTGACTTTAATGGAGTTATAGATTGTGTGATAGATAAAAAATCAAAGGCCAAAGATGATAAAGAAGGCTCTTTGCCTAAAACATTTTTTCAACTTGCAGAGGAATTTAAAATACAAGACATTTGGAGAACAATTAATACAACAGTGAAAGAATATACATTTTATTCCGCAAGACATAATTCACACTCTCGGATTGATATGATATGGGCAAGTAATCAATATTTACGCAACTTCGTAAGGTACAAATACTTCCTAGGACTTTTTCTGATCACAACTCGGTTTCCTTTGAATGGAATAATAGACAAGCATTCCGGTGGAGGTTAAATGATAGACTTTTGCGAGATGATAATATTAAAAAAGAAATACATAGGCTACTAAAGGACTATTGTGAGATTAATATGAAAGGAGAGACCAGTTTGAATATAGTTTGGGATGCCTTCAAAGCTGTTTTAAGAGGATTTATAATACAGAAAAATACTGCATGAAAGAAAAAACAGCTACAACAAACAAATGAAATACTTTGGGAATTGCAAAACTTAGAACAGCAACTTTTCTCAGAACAAAATGATGATAAAAGATCTGAAATAAATCAGAAAACTAAGACGGTGAAGCATCAACTTAATTTAGTAGTTATGGAAGAAATGAATAAAAATTTGAAATATGCAAAGCAGAGGCATTTTGAACTTCAAATCGACCAGGTAAACTTCTTGCCAGTCAACTGAGGGATTCAAGGCAAAAGAAGATAATAGATAAAATACAGACAGCAAAAGGACCGGTTTACACCACAACAGATATACAGAAAGAATTTGAACTATTTTATACTAAATTGTACCAAAAAGATTTGATTTCTGGGAAGAAAATGGATACATTTCTGAGTACAGTAAATATCAACAAGTTAACCCCTGAACAACATGACATGATTTATGCTTTAATTACAACAACGGAACTTGAAGAAGCAATATCTAAACAAAAGACAGATAAAACACCTGGCCCAGATGGTATTACAGCCATGTTTTTTAAACTATTTAAAGAAGACCAGAAGAATCCTTTTTTGAAGGTATGCAATTCAATATTACAAACGGGTCAAGTTCCTGAGACATGGTCGCATGCTTTCATATCACTTATTCACAAAGCTGGAAAAGACCCAGTGAGAGTAACTAATTATAGGCCAATATCTTTATTAAATGTGGACTACAAAATATATGCCTCAATATTATCAAATTGATTAAAGCAACTTATAACAACCTTGATACATGAAGATCAAGCGGGTTTTGTACCTGGAAGGCAGATAAAGGACAATTTGAGGACACTATTGGATGCAATAGAATATTATGAACAAAATATTCAACATAAAGTGGCTCTCATTTTTTTGGATGCTGAAAAAGCCTTTGATATGGTTTCATGGGAGTTCATGAAAAAGGTTTTGGAAAAGATAAATTTTGGAACCAAATTTCGAACGGGGATTGATGCCATTTATAATGTGCAAAAAGCCAAAATATTAGTGAATGAATCGATATCAGCTAATTGTGAGATACAAAAAGGAACTAGACAAGGTTGTCCACTTTCTCCTTGGTTATTTATTTTGACCTTGGAAACTCTCTGTAATAAAATACGTGATATGGAGGCTATTCGCGGTCTAAAAGTAAACAAACATGAGTATAAATTAAGAGCTTTTGCAGATGACTTGTTGTTTATTTTGGATGACCCAAATCAATCAATAAATGATTTGATGGTTGTATTGAAACAATACAGTGAAGTTTCAGGATTTAAAATCATTCAAGACAAGACTCAGATACTATTCAAGAATCTTTCCAAAGAAGAACAAAAGGATTTTATGAGTATTTCCAAATGGGAGAAAACAAATAAAGTACAGTATCTGGGAGTTTGGATTACAAATAAAAGTAAAGATTTATTGACAAACAATTACTTTGGGAAGTAGTTAAAAAAGATATGGTATTGTGGTCTAATAAAAATATTTCTTTACTGGGTCGTATTTCATTAACACAAATGAATGTTTTACCAAGGTTGTTGTTTTTGTTTCAGAACTTGCCAATAATCACGCAAACAAAATATTTTGACACATGGAAGAAGGACTTGTTGAACTTTATTTGTCAAGGAAAAAAACCAAGAATTGCAAATATCTAGTAGACTCAAAAGAGAGAGGAGTTTTTGCCCTCCCAAATTTTAAACTTTATGCGGAAGCTTCAGCTTTGGTATGGCTAAAAGATTGGATAATATTGAAGAATACACACTTATTAGATTTGGAAGGCTTTGATAACAGATTTGGGTGGCATGGTTATTTGTGGTATGATAAACTCAAAATACATACGGCTTTTCAACATCATATTATTAAATCATCTTTGATAAAAACTTGGCTAAGATATAAACATCTGTTAGAGACCAAGACACCATTATGGATATCCTCACAAGAAATGTTAACTTTACGACCATTAAGACCATCTCAATTTATAACATATCAAGACCTTTTAAAATGGGAAGATAATAAATGTGCCCTAAAAGATCATGAAGATGTCAAAGACTATCTAACTTGGTTTCAATATCATCAAATAAAGTCTGTATATATACAAGATATGAAAATGGGATTTCTTAAAGAAAAATCAATTTTACAACAGGCTTTGTTCAGGCAATACTGACTATTTAATTTCAAAGATGTATAAACTTTTGCTGTTAATATATACAGAACAGGAAAGAATTAAATCTACAATGATAACTTGGGCACAGACGATTGGTCATAATATTTCATTGAAATGTTGGGAAAGACTTTGGTCAAGAGATATGAAAAAGGTTCTTTCCCAGTCGATAAAGGAGAATATTTACAAGATGATCTACAGATGGTATTTGACACCAAAAAAATAATCCAAAATGTACAGTACAATGTCACCAAATTGTTGGAAATGCCAGGAAAAAGTTGGTTCTTACCATGTTTGGTGGTTTTGTGACAAAACAAAAAAAAATTGGGATATGATTTACAATGAACTAAGATTAATCTTACAACAAAATATCCCTGGCAACCCTATTAATGAGCTTCACCAGGCATGGAATGCTGAGACAAGATAACAAGCAACAGCTGGTACCCCCAGGCCTATTTAAGCGATCAAGTAGGCTTGGCTGCTGTGCATTTATTCCTTTCAGGTCTTTCGACCATAGTCTTTCCCATTTATTTAAAACAATATCGTGTCCCACAGTTTGAGCCCAGTTGATCATTGTTGGTTTAATTGTTTCCTGCTCACAATATATTGTTAAAAGAAGATTATACATTTTAGAAATCAGTTGGGTATTATTATCTAATATCCTGTGAAAAGGTGATTTTTCTTTAGAAAATCTATTTTTCATATCTTGTGCAAAGACTGATTTAATTTGGTAGTATTGAAGCCATTGTAAATCGTCTTTAAGTAGCTGAAAGTCTTTTAGTGAGCATTTTTTTCCCTTCCCAGTTAGTTAACTCCTGATAGGTAACAAATTTATCCGGTCTAAGTGGGCGTAATGTCAGCATTTCCTGGGGTGATATCCACATCGGTGTTACTGGTTCAAGAATATGTTTATATCTCATCCAGATACGAATTAAGGAGGACCTGATTATATGATTATGAAATGATGCTTGTACCTTAATTTTGTTATACCACAAATAGCCGTGCCATCCACTTATATTGTTGAAACCTTCAAGATCTAGCAGGCGTGTATTTGATAGGTTAATCCAGTCCTTTAGCCATACTAAAGTGGCCGCTTCAGCATAAAGTTGAAAGTTTGGTAGTGCTAAACCTCCTCTAACTTTAGAGTCCACCAAGTGTTTTTAAGCAATCCTCGGTTTTTTCCCTTGCCAGATGAAATTTAATATGTCTTTCCTCCAAGTGTCAAAATATTTAACATGTGATATTATAGGCAAATTTTGAAATAAGAAAAGTATCCTTGGCAAAATATTCATTTGGACTGTTGATATACGACCCAAGAGTGACAGCTTTTTATTTGACCAAATGATCATGTCAGTTTTTATCTTATCCCATAATTTAAAATAATTATTAGTTATCAGTTCTTTGTTCTTCGCAGAGATCCAAATTCCCAAATATTTGACCTTATTAGCTTTCTCCCAACCTGTATATGATGTAAAGTCCTGCTGTTCCCTTTCTGTCAGATTCTTGAATACTGTCTTTGTTTTTTCTTGATTAACTTTAAATCCCGATATTCTTCCAAAGTCGTCCAAAGTTTCCATCAGTATCTTCATTGATTGTGTTGGATTTTCCAAAATTAACAGGTCATCCGCGAAAGCTCTCAGTTTAAATTCATGTTTTTTAATTTTTAATCCGCGAATGTCCTCCATAGCCCTTATCTTGCAACATAGTGATTCCCACACCAAAACAAATAGTAATGGAGACAAGGGACATCCTTGTCTAGTTCCTTTCTTAATTGAACAATTATCAGACATCAATTCATTCACCAAAATTTTTGCCTGTTGGGATGTGTATATGGCCTATATACCTCTCAAAAAACGGTCTCCAAAATTTAATTTCTCCAATATCTTTTTCATAAAATCCCAGGAGACCATATCAAAAGCTTTCTCAGTGTCCAAAAAAACAAAGGCAGCCGTTTGTTGAATATTCTGTTCATAATATTCCAATGAATCTAATAAAATTCGTATGTTATCTTTAATTTGCCTTCCTGGAACAAAGCCTGCTTGGTCTTCATGTATTAAATCCTTAATAAAATGCTTCACCCTATTCGATAAGACCGAGGCATAAATCTTATAATCCACATTTAGCAATGAAATAGGTCTATAATTTGACGTTTTTTCTGAATCTCTTCCTTCCTTATGTATCAGTGATATAAATGCATGTGACCAAGTCTCTGGGGATACTCCCTTATCCAAAATTGTATTGCAAAGTAATAGAAAAAAATCCACTAAATTGTCACTAAATGTTCTATAAAATAGCGCAGTAATTCCATCTGATCCGGGTGTCTTATCCGTTTTTTGTTTCATTATTGCTTCTTGTAGTTCCTCCTTTGTAATTGGAGCATCTATCAATTGTTGTTGGGTTGTTGAAAGAACTTTCATCTGTATTGAATTTAAAAACTTGTCTATTTTTTTTAAATGTTATCTTTCTGATATAACTTAGTATAGAATGAAACAAATTCTTTTTGAATATCCATAGTTGTATATACTGGTCCTTTAGCGGATTGGATTTTCGTTATGATCTTCTTTTGAAATGAGTCTTTCAGTTGGGTTGCTAAAAATTTTCCAGGTTTATTGGCATGTTCAAAGTATTTTTGTTTGGCAGATTTTAAATTTTTATTCATTACCTCCATCATTACCAAATTCAATTGATGTTTAGATACAGAAATCTTCATTAATATTTCATTTTTTTCTTCTTCATGTATTGCCATAACAAGTTTTTGTTCCAAATTTTGTAAATCCCAAAGTATATTATTGGTGAATTGTAATTGAGTTTTCTTCCACGCCGTATGCTTCTGTATCATGAATCCTCTTAGAACAGCTTTAAATGCATCCCAAACTGTATTTAACGAAGTTTCCCCATTAAGATTAATTTCAAAGAAACCTTTAATTAAATCCTGTAATTCTTTTTGGATCTTATTATCCTTTAAAAGTGTATCATTTAATCGCCATCTAAATGCTTGTTTATTGTTCCATTCAAATGTGACTGGGTTGTGATCAGAAAAAATTCTTGGTACAATTTGAATTTTACGTAGTAAAATAGATTTACTAACCCATATCATGTCTATCTTGGAGTGTGAATCATGTCTTGCTGAATAAAAAGTATATTCTTTAGCTGTTGTATTCGTAGTTCTCCAGATGTCTTGTATTTCCAATTCTGAAGCCATGGTGAAGAAAGTTTTAGGCAAACATCCTTCATTTTCATCTTTTGCTTTTGATTTTTTATCCAAAGTTGAGAGAATAACACCATTGAAGTCTCCCATCAAGAGAATCTGATCATTTGCATATTGGGAAATCAGTTCATGTAATTGTCCATAGAACTTTGCTTTCCCTTCATTAGGTGCATATATTCCTACCACAATTGTTTTTTGCCCCAATATTTTGGTTTTGATAATTACAATTCTTCCTTCATCATCTTTGTACAATAGTTCAGGACTAAAGCTAGAATGAGCATATATCACTACTCCCTTTGTTTTTGTTTTGGCCAAAGAGACAAATGCTTGTCCAAGCACTTGCCTATCCAAATATTTTTTATGTTTTATTGCTATGTGAGTCTCTTGCAGACAAATTAGGGAGTATTTGTATTTCTGTAGATATTTAAAAATTCTAGCCCGTTTAGTTTTTTCATTCAGGCCATTTACATTCCAAGAAATTACTTTTGCCATGTTGTAATAGTTTTTGAAGCAAAATATTAAGTCTATAATTCAGCACCTCCCTCTGCTCCCTGTGATTCTTCTTCTTCTTCTTCCTCTTCCTTTTGTTCCAAAGTTAGTCCTTTAAGTTCTTTCTTATATTTCCTCAGAAATTTTCCCACATCCGCTGGAGATGTAATTGTCATTTTAATTTCTTTGTAGGTGAAGGCCAAGCCCTGTGGCATTATCCAACGATATTTGATACCATTAGCTTTCAAAACAGATACAAATTCTTTGTAATTACTCCTCTGTGAGAGTAAATGTCTTGGTATATCCTTTAAAAGTATCAAAGGGATGTCTCCTGCTGAAACCGGATTGTCATAATGGATCTTCATGATCCTATCCTTAATCCTTGTATCATAAAAAACAATCATGAGATCTCTTGGTTTTAATCTTTTCATTCTTGCAGGTAATGGTATTCTATAAACTCTGTTAATAGCTTGGTCTAACACTTGTTCTTCTATTTGGAATAAGTAGGCCAAGTTTGGAATTAAAGTTTCTTTGTTATCTCCCATCATATCTGGTAAATTGTGCAGACGAAGATTAGTTTCTCTGACTTTCATCTCCATCATGGCTATTTGATCCTTGGCTGCAATCTGATTAGTTTGTATTGTTTCAATCTGTTTTTCTTGGCTTTCTAGTTTTTTCTTTGTGTCCTTATGTTCTTCCATCACTTTCTTGATTGATGAATCCATTGCTTGCATGTCAGTCTTCATTTGAGTCTTTACATCTTTAAGGTCTTCTGTAACCACGTCCAGTTTCTGGTTAATAGCTTGAGATGCTTGGCCAGGATTTGTCATAGATGTCAGCTGAGCCATCTGTGTTGACATCTGTTCAAACTGCTTAGTTGTTGCCTCTGTTTGGCTAGCATTTCTTGTAGTTTCTTATCCATGGTTAAGGTTTGTGCAGTTTCTTTTAATTTTGTATAGGCAGGGCTATGTAATGAGCCAGAACGAGGGCGAGTCCCAGACATTTACATTGACTGGTAAAATACATGTCCTCAGACAGGGCCCTCTAGCTTGTAGTTAATAAAGAATGCTCCAACGATCAGCTTAACAGTTTTTTCAAATTGAAAAGGTCCAATTTTCGCTTTAAAATAGCTTCTTAAAGTTTTGGAGTACCAATGAGTTCTTCCGGACGCTCTAGGTCGGCTCAACCAGGAAGTATTCCGGAAGTTATTTTCGCCGCAGACCTTCTACCTCCTCTTCTTGATGGTTGTTTCCTTCAGGAACTATTTCTGTGTTACTCGAGTGCGACGTGTATCCGGTCCTACAACTTGCTTCCTGTTGATGTAGGTCAGATGATAGAGAGGGAGAAGATAGTATAGAGGGTCTTCCGGTCCAAGGAGTCCCTTGTTATACAACGTGGCAGGAAGTCCTTTTTTTCGCCGGAGAAACAGAAGGTAATTCTCCCTCCCCTTCCTTTGAAAATGCTTCTCATTGGTAAAAGTTTTAGTCCATCACATAGCCGTCCTTCTAACTCATTGTTTTGGTTTAAGCTGATCGACTTGATAAGGCTCCTGCCGCTATTCCTGATGGATTTTATAGGTCAAATTTATCCGATTCGATTAAGGGAGGAGCAAGGGTACTGGGAATATCTTCATCTACCCCCCGGTTATTCGGTAACGCCAGTAAAAAAAGAAGGATTCTTATGTACTCACTTGGGCATCTAGAGGTGAGGTTCTTATCTTAAAGTAGTCCTTATGTTGATTCTAAGGTGGTGGAGGGTAGAGTCTTATGCCGAAGTTGCGTTCTGGCGATTTAATTCCCTTGGTGCCCGCAGGACCGGCATCCAAAACTCCGGGGGACTTATAAAAGCTCCCTCAGAGTATTTAGGAGGTCAAACTGCATGATGGGCTGCAGGGAAGTCCTGCTGTCCAACCCACTTGCAAGGGTCGGGTTGGGGTACAATAAAACACCCCAAAATTAACACAAACTTGGATTTCCCCCAGGAGCATTTGGGAGAACGTGGCACTCACCGCAGCAACACCACCGGAAGTCTATACTTGTAAGTATAATATATATGAACTAATTTTAATTAAGTGAAGCTCATAGAAATTTCATGATGGAATGTATTATATTTAATGTAGGATTGGAAATGGGGCTGAAGAAATATTCTTGAAACGGCCGTCCCCCATCCATTATGCTTAATGAAGACTTTCTGATCTTGTACCTGATGGACTTTTCAAACTATTTTCCTACATATATATATATACTAAGAAGATTGTACTATTTATAGACTGCATCAAACACGTTTTGTATACACAATACATATTTTGCATCATTGTACTGTATTTTTCCCATGCCAGTTTCCAAACCTAACGGTATTAGCACGGAGGTGCTCTCTTTTTTCTTGTTTTGCTAACCTCCAAGTGGTGGCTGAAGATCTCCTGCTATTAAATCTGATCTCCAGGTGACAGAGATCAGTTCCCCTGGAAAAAATGGCTGCTTTGGTAATTGGACTGTATGGCATTGAAGTCACTCCCCTCTCCAAACCCCACCCTCCTCAGGCTCCACCCCAAAATCTCCAGGAATTTCTCAACCCGAAGATGGCAACCCCTACTGAAGTGGTATGCCAGACCCTGGTACAAGCCTTGTGTATATGTGTGTTGTCCTTTTGTAATCCAAAGCTTCCTAAAGTAAGATGAATGTCATAGTTTGAGGCTGGGTTCAAGAATTTAGTGGCAATTCCATTTGGGGCTATATTTAGCCAAGAATTTTTATAAACAGTTCATAAATCATCAGTGAACATGGAAAACGATGCCGTACAATATTTCAGGGATGAAAATATGAATACTCTTTGTAATACCCTTCTTTTCTCACCAAGGATCTGCATATGGAAGCCTTCCCCTACACTGAACATCTTTCTCTGCCTGCTACACACTGAGTTTGCCTCCTGTGCTGTTGCCTGTCCTGCGCTCCTCTTGTTCTAATGTAGGGTGCATCTAGGGTTGCCAGCTCCAGGTTGGGAAATACCTGGGGATTTTTGGGGTGGAGGGTGAGGAGGGCGGGGCTTGGGGAGGGGACTGACTTGAGTGCCATAGAGTCCAATTGCCAAAGCGGCCACCTTCTCCAGGGAAACTGATCTCTGTCGGCTGGGGATCAGTTGTAATCCCAGGAGATCACCAGCTAGTACCTGGAGGTTGGCAACTCTAGGTGTGTCTCTTTCACAACGGAGCTGGGTGCAGTGGCTCTGAGACTTTCTGCAATTTTTCCTATTGGGGAGGCAGTTGTGGCAGGAAGGAAAAATAGCAAACTGGAGTGTTGTGCTCATGCATGGATGTTTACATATGCATGTGCATTACACAAACCTCTGCAGTGGCCCAGTTTGCATGATGTGTACTAGCTCTATATGGAATTAATCCTGCTCCCCTTCTTCATCCCACCCTACTTTTGGGTCCTCACAACCCCCCTTGAGGATGCTGCAGCACAGTATGGCCCATGACAGTTAAAACCACACCCCAGGTCTGCTGACTGGCTAGCTTCATAATCCACAATTACCCAGCTAACTCAAAATTTTCTTCTGTATCCTCTTCCTTCCTGCCAATAGTAGTAGAAGAAGAAGAATTGATTTTTATATGTTGACTTTCTCTACCTTTTAAGAAGAATCAAACCAGCTTACAGTCTCCTTCCCTTCCTCTCCCCACAACAGGCACCTTGTGAAGTAGGTGGGGCTGAGAAAGTTCAGAGACCTGTGATTAGCCCAAGGTCACCCAGCTGGCTTCATGTGGAGGAGTGGAGAATCAAACCCAATTCTCCAGATTAGAGTCCACCACTCTTAACCACTACACCATGCTGGTACACAGATCCAGTCTCTACTTTTTGAGTTTTGCTTTACTTCTAGTTCCTCCATGGTTTCTCATTGCTTCAGCTCCATATCTGTACCACAAATTTGGTCACTCCCCCCACCCCCAATTTTCCAGCAGCAGCAGCATGGAACTTTCCTGCACCCCCCTCCCACTGCAGCCCATTTATCTCAGTGAAATCCTGTCTATGGGGGATAGGGGACCCTGAGGAAAGGTGTGATGGGAGCCTGCAGTAGCAATGGGGAACCAGTGGAAATTGCTAATTTAGTCTGGATCCAACGCAATGTTTTCTCATGTTTCTGCTTTTCAGGCTACTGGCTACTTGCTTTAAACACTGTGTTTTTTCACCAGTTCCATGGCTCCCCACAGAGCACACAGCTCCTTCTGGTGTTCACTACTTTGAAGTTTCTTCAGAGTTCTTACTCCCTCCTTTGCTCATCCACCCAAGATTTCTTCTCCCCTTATGCTTCCCTCAGCTCCCTTGCCTCTGCCTCCCTTGCCTGTATCCTGGAACCTCTTCCCTGAGTTCTGCCTGCCCCTATGGGCTGTCTTTATCTCAGTCAAACTGGCAACTGTACCTTGCCTCACTGAAGGTGAACGGCAAACTGCTGAATACAACTAATAATGAAACTCAAGACAATGCATTCTTCTGGACTGAATAGAGACCTGGGATTCATGTCTCATTACTTATGCTGATTTCTCCATGCCTACTACCTCTCTGCATATCACACCTAATCCAATCATGTCTGCAAATGTCATTTACCTGCTATTGACATTTACATGCTATTGCCATTGGGTGTCTGAGTTCATTCCTCTCTACTTAAGGATGGATGGACTCACAATCTAGCAGTATCTGAAGAAGTGAGCTGTGACTCAAAAAAGCTCATACCCTACTAGAAATTTTTGTTAGTCTTTAAGGTGCTACTAGACTCTGGGCACCAAGACTAGTTTAATTCATGCCATCGTATTTCCTATTACTATGTATGGGTGTGAAAGCTGGACAATGAAGATAGCTGATAGGAAGAAAATAGATTCCTTTGAAATGTGGTGTTGGAGATACCATGGACTGTCAAAAAAACAAATCAGTGGGTTATAGATCAAATCAAGCCGGAACTGACCCTAGAAACTAAAATGACTAAACTGAGGCTATGGTATTTTGGTCACATGATGAGATGGCAAGAGTCACTGGAAAAGACAGTCATGCTAGGAAAAGTTGAGGGCAGCAAGAAAAGAGGAAGACCCAACAAGAGATGGATTGACTCAATAAAGGAAGCCACAGCCCTCAATTTGCAAGATCTGAGCAAGGCTGTCAAACATAGGACATTTTGGAGGACTTTCATTCATAGGGTCACTATGAGTCGGAAGCGACTTGACGGCACTTAACACACACACAGAGAGAGACTCTTGCTCTTTTCTACTGCGAACTGCTCAGTTCCTTGAGCAACTAACCATTCCTTGTCACCACAGTCAACTCAGCCAATCAGTGCCAGAGGTTTCGATGACAATAAACTATAGATTATGGAATGCTTTTGGAAGATATACAGCTATATTGGCATATAATAATTTTGCATTTGGGCAGTGATGTTCTTATCATTTCAATCAATCAGTAGTGCATTTGACTTTACTCTTATTTTAATTTGTTTCTCAGTTTAGCAGCTAATGAGAAAGATAACCATTCTCTCACAATCCCAAGATTCAAATGGGAATGCTTCATTGCCTCACCCACCTCAAGCAGTTGCTATTTAAATCAGAGTACAAATAATTTCTCACAGTGCACAGCAATGGTTCTTGCCGTCAATTGGTAGCATGGTTGCAGAGGCAGGCAAATTTTCCTTTCTCCCCTAGTGGGTCCATGTATTCAGTTACCACACATAACTGCCTTTGTGGAGAAAATAAGCAGTTCTAAGCCCCTCATGCCATGCCCTAAATGTGCTTGTTTTATTTGGTCCAATAATTCATCCCCCCCACCCCCAGAGCTGGGCTTGTATCCTCTGAGGCCTCATATACATGATAAATTGTGACAGTAGTTATAGAGTAATACTGGTAGGCCCTGAATGTTATTAATTCCTGTCAGAAGTGTTTACATAACCATGGCTTTACAGAAGTTATTATTAGCTGTGGTAGTAACTACTGAGGTTGATGAAAGAGCAATTTCATGACCAAACCTGAAAGAATATACCACAGGTGGCAAAAGGAAAGCTCTGTGGCCAAAGGAAAGCTCTGTTGGAAAGCTTTTACCCAACCCTATCGTCTAAACCACAAGATCTTTATCCCAGAGCAGTTTTTCTGGAGCAGATGACATTAATATGAAGTCCAATCAGGGTAATTTTATCAGTGATCAAATACTTCTCTAGATTGGTGGGCAGGAAGTGTTATATGACCAAGGAGAAAATAAGATGCTGTTTGAATAGGAACTTTATAATATTAGCCATTTTATTTTCAGTCCCTTTCCTACTAATTCTGATAGTGTCACAGATACGGCAAGAAATATAGAGGAACAGTTGCTGGACTTGACCAAAAAGTTGACAGAGGATGTTGTTGCACACATAAACAGAAAACAGGTAAAGACCTCAGAATGTCAGAAAAGTAAAGGTACACATTACCAGAGGTCAACAAGAATGCAAAGAAAAAAGAATTTTGCCAAAAAATGTGTATAAAATTTATGAAAAGTGAAATACAAAAAAAAATTATATTTGTGCACAACATGATATACAGTTCTTCAGTACACCAGTACCTAATGTGTGAAAATACTTAACAGCTATTTACAAAGTCACACATCAAGAAATGAATTCACAGTAAGTGGTGACTCTTAACAAATATAAGCAGAACCACACAGTCAAATTACAAAGAATTCTTCAGTACAAACAAATAATTCTTCAATACAAAGACAGGAATGCCAGCTGATAGTTCCTGGAAAGCATGCCAAGAAGGGAGTCCAGAGACCCAGAATATATCATTAAGAAGAAGACTTAGTAGAAAGATAATTATATGGTCTTGTGCAGATTAGAAACCATCTAACCCATCATTAATCGATACAATTTATTAAGGCCCAGGTGCAGAAGCATATGAGAATTGCAAAACTATGCAAAACTTAATTATTCAATGCAGGCAATAGGGCAGCAATGTACAAAAGGCTACACAAAGTTACTTGGATAAATTATTGGGGGCTGTGGTCATTATTGTGTATAGTTCACTGTGGGTTGACTCCTGTTGTGTAATTTTGCATCATTTAATGTGCAATGTTAATGCTTATGCTTTGCTTCAGTTCTGTTTTTTAGACTTCTGGTTGGATCTACAACCCAATTCCTATTTCATTGTTTATTGAATGTCCCATCTTGTTGATTGTATTGATTCACTCTGTGTAATTTGTCTTAAGTCCCAGTGAGAAAGGCAGACTATAAATTAAAAAATAAAGATATGCTTCAAAGATGGGAGTGTTGGCTGAAGGCCAAAAGATATCTTCTCTATGAGAAACTCTTAATCACTATTTTTGAATAGACTTTAAGATAAACAGTAGCAAGAATGAACTAACATTTTTATATATTCTAAGAAGACATTTCATATATAGTTAACCTTGTATGGTGTTTTAAGTTAGCTATTGTTAAGTGATAATATTCTCAATACATCGGAGTATGAACACGAGATTATGCAACAACTCTGCAACAAGGACTACTATCAACCATTAACTATAGACCCAACTAGGGTCATAGCACTTGTTATACGTACTGTAATCCATGAAGCCTCAGCATTGGGATATATTGATAACAACACAGCAAAAATTCTTATCAATGAACATACCAGGGTCCCTATTTTTTATGTTTTGCCCAAAATCCATAAGCCATCTAGACCTCTGCCAGGACGCCCCATTGTTTCCGTATTCATCATTGAACTGTTGTCCTGATTAATTGATTCCTTTTTGCAGCCTTTTGCTTGGGAGACTGAGTCCTATATTCAGGGCACTAAGGATTTTGTAAAATGTGTTGAAAATACCAATGTAGGGCTGTTGAAAAAAAATTCGGTACAGTTTGGTAAAATTCGGCCCTTTTAAATTCAGGCCGTGCCGAAGTCTGAACTCCCCCGCTTTGGATCCGCAAAATTCGGCATGAGATCCGGAGTTCAGGGGAAAATTTGGCTCCCCCGTGTGCCTTCACAGGGCTTCCCTGAAGGCGCACGGGGGGCCCTTTAAACAGATCTGTGCCTAACAGCTGTTAGATGCAGATCTGTTCCCCCCCCCCGCGTGCACCTTCACGGGACTTCCCAGCTGGGAGGTGCAGATCCGTTTAAAGGGCCCCCCGCGCGCCTTCAGGGAAGCCCTGTGAAGGCGCGCAGGGGGGAGCCTGACGGTTATGCTGCTGCGCCGAACCCCAAATTTTCTGAATTTATTTGCCGAACACCCCGAAGTCGGGAAATTCGGCACCCCCATTTCCCACCTTTTTTTTAATTTGGTTCGTCCCGAACAGGAAACCGCTGAATCGGGGGAAATTCAGTGGTTTTTCGGTTCGGGATGAACTGAATCGACAGCCCTATACCAATGTACCCTCCAAATCAGTTTTGGCCATGTTTGATGTGTCCTCATTATATACCAATGTACCTTCAACTACAAAAAGAGGATTGATTGAGGACTTACTTAACACCAGATCTGACCTTATGCCTCCAACCCATTTTCTTTTAGATCTGTTGGATATTGTTGTTGTTGTTTAAAGCTATTTTTGGTTCAAAGATATGCTATTCTTACAAATTCAAGGGGTGGCAATGGGGTAATCTTGTGCCCAGTCTGTTGCCAATATTTATATGATTCATTTTGAAAAATGATTCATTAACAGTCAAAATCCTTTTACTTCCAACATATTGATGAATAAAAGGTATATAGATGATTTATTTTTTGTTTTTGATAATTTGGCTTCCTTTAAGGCTTTTAAAGTGTGGGTTAATACTTTGGATTCAAATTTACAATTTACTGCTAACCATAATTATGACAAAATATTTTTTTTGACATAGTGGTGTTCAAACAGCATAATGGCTAGTTGGCAACACACCCATTTCGTAAACCCACAGAGGGTTGTTCTCTTCTACATTATTCATCATTTCATCCCAGGCATCTTAAAAATAACTTGCCATATAGTCTGTTGATTAGAATAAAAAGAAATGCCACATCAGTTAAAGATTTTGAAGATTCTGCTACTATGTTAACAGCACAACTGTTATCTAGGGGTTACCCTGGAGAAGTGATCAATCAGGCCATTCAAACAGTCAACTCATTGGACAGGGCTTCACTATTCTCTACAAAAGAGAAATCTAATACAAAAATATTACCACTTAATTACAGTACACTAACCTTGCAGGGTCTATCAAAAGGATTATATACAAACACTGGCACATCATACAATTGATACCTGGATGCCATGAGGTCCCTACTTTGGGTATGAGAAGGACCAGATCCTTTAGGGACATGTTAGTTCACACTGACATAAATGACATTATGGTATGAAATTTACCACCTGGACATTTCAGATGTGGTGGCTGTAGTGTATGTAATCTATCCCTGCAGGTTAAAGAGTTTACTTGTGTGCAAAACAACTTTAAATTTGTCCTAAGACACCATAACAATTGTTCCACTAAAAGAATTGTTTATGCCATCAAGTGTCCCTGCAATTTGTTATACAGAGGGATCAGTACCAGATCAGTCAGATCTCACATTATAGAACATTGTTCCAGGATTCATATTAATAACTTGGATGCTCCTCTGGTCAGCCATTTTTTAAAACAGAAACATTCTGAGTCAGACCTATTATTCTTTGCTTTATGGCATTATTTACCACATAGGTTTAGCCATGATCAAGCTGAGAAAGTTCTCCTCCAGAAACAGGCTCAGTTCATTTTTTTGTTGTTGTTAAATACACAATCCCCATATGGACTTAATTCAGATCAGGATTTGTCTTGTTTCTTTAAGAAACATTTAGATGTGCTCTCAGCACGTTTCTACTTCAGCCGTGCTCTAGCTCCACCTGTGGCTCTTTAAATTAGCAAAGTAAGAAGCATGTTAGCAAAACTTGGCTTACAGAGAGACGTTAGAATAAGCCCTGCTAGAATTGGAGCCATTATTATATAGCAAACATCCACGCAGTAGGTAAGGTTGGTTTATTCTCAGTTGTAAAACAAAATTGTTTTATAGAACTACATATGGGCTTTGTACCTTATAATATTGTATTTTTAGCTGAAGAAGTGCTGACGCATGAAACGACTGGGTTCAGGACAGGTGTCGTGTATATGTACGTTGATGCCTCCCAAAGTACCAGCGGGAGACACTGACAATATTTGAGTTCATATGATACAATGGTTTGATTTTCTGATGTGAATTTTGAGATGCAACAAAAAGTGAACCAATCACATCACAGGAACTCTGGCGGCTGGAACAATGGGACGTGGACTGGAACACGGGAACTTGGGATCGCAGGGAGTTTATCAGTTCTTGTAGGTTATCCGGGCTGTGTGAATGTGGTCTTGGTATTTTCTTTCCTGACGTTTCGCCAGCAGCTGTGGCAGGCATCTTCATTTTTTTTATAAATTTTTTTATTGCATTTTTATAATAAATCAAAACCAAAAAAAAAAGTATACATGTAAAAAGAAAAGAAAAGAAAAAATACATATACATATATAGAGCGTAAGTTTCTATTATACATTGTTATTCATATAAAACTAAATATTACGCCCTAGGTCAAAAACCCTCCCCCCACCACTGTGCCCATCACCAATGGACTTCCGATGAGGTGTCATGACAAAGATTAATAAATCACATTGTTATAGATTAGTTAAAATCACTTTATACTATAATTCGTTAACTAAATTCTTAAGATCCGTTTTTGCCGATTTATCCCAATATGCAGTGGCCTTTGACCATGTAATTTTAAATTCCTCCATGTCTTTACCATGTAAAGATGCTGTAATTTTGGCCATCTGCATATACATCCATAATTTCTCTCTCCGTTCTTTAATTAAAGGTTTATTTGTTTGCTTCCATTTTTTAGCAATTGTAATCCTTGCAGCTGCAAAACTATATTGACATATGACTCTGTCAGCTTTATCCAATTCTTTTTTTGGAATGCCCAATAAGCAAAAGGCGGGATCTCTCTTAATTTTTATTTTAATCAAATTATTAGTCTCATTCAAAACTAATTGCCAAAATCTCCTAATTTTTTTTACAATACCACCAGCTATGCATAAATGTGCCTATATCGGTACCACATTTCCAGCAAAAAGCTTTATAATCTTTTTTCATTTTATTTAATAATGCTGGAGTTATGTACCATCTATAAAACATTTTATATAAGTTTTCTCTTATTTCATTCGAGATTGTAAACCTAAATTCATTTTTCCATAATTTTTCCCAAATCTCCAACTCTATATTATATCCTAAATCTCTCATCCATTTCAGCATAACTGGTTTGACCCTTTCCTGTTCTAATTTCATTTCTATAAGTATTTTATAAATCCTTCCTATCAAACCTTTATTACCCTTTGATAATATTATCTCAAGTTTAGATTTGGATCAGTTAAATCCCAATCTATTATCCTTAACAAAAATATCTTTTAATTTATAATACATAAACCAATCTTTTATCTGTAGTTCTTCACGTGTTTTCAAAACCCATATCCCATCTCTGTAATCTATCATTTCTCTATAAATATCACAGTCCAAATTTAAATGTGCACCTCTTCTAATAAATGCTTCTATAGGATTTAACCACCCAGGGGTTTTACTTTCTAAAGCATCTTTATATTTATTCCATATCTGTAATAAATTTTTCCTTATAATATGAGAATTGAATTCTTTATTCACCTTCTGTTTTTCATACCATAAATAAGCATGCCACCCGAACCTTAGCTTATATCCTTCTAATTCTAATAACTTTGGATTCTCTAAGAGGATCCAATTTTTGATCCCGGTAAAGCAGGCCGCATGGTAGTACATTTTTAAATCTGGTAAACCCAAACCTCCCGTTTCCTTCAATTCTATTAAATTATTATATGCTATCCTATGTTTTTCTTTACCCCAAAGAAATCTCATAACATCTTTTTTCCAATCTTCAAATATGTGTGCACCTATCACTATTGGTAAATTTTGGAACAAAAAAAGCATTTTGGGTAATAGCATCATTTTAATTACTGCTATTCTTCCCCATAATGATAGGGGTACTTTTTCCCAATTTATCAAGTCTTTTTTTATTTGTTTCCATTGGTTTACATAATTATCCTGAAATAGATTGAGATTATTATTCGATATCCATATACCCAAATATTTAACTTTATTTTCAATGTTGAGTCCCGTCTTTTTACTTAATATTTGTTGCTGTACACGAGTCATATTTTTCACTAAGATTTTTGTTTTAGCTTTATTAATTTTAAAACCTGAAAGCTTTCCATAAACCTCCAAAATGTTATTCCATCTATCAAACTGTTCAATTGGATCAGTCAAAAAACATACTAAATCATCAGCATATGCTTTAAGTTTATAATGATTTCTCCCTATTCGTACCCCTACTACATCATTAGACTTTCTAAAATTATCCAATAATATCTCTAAAACTAAAATAAAAAGTAAAGGGGAAAGAGGACAACCCTGTCTCGTTTCCCTTTGAATTTCAATCTTTGGTGATAATAGTCCGTTTACAATCAAATTAGCTGTTTGTTGTGTATATAAACCTTTTATAGCAGTTTTAAAACTCTCACCAAAATCCATAAACTCCAATACCTTAATCATAAACTGCCAATTAACATTATCAAAAGCTTTTTCAGCATCCAAAAATATCAAGGCTATTGGTGTTGTGTCTTGTTCCGCATATTCTAAAAGATCTATTACCACCCTTACATTCTGACTAATCAACCTCCTGGGTAAAAATCCAGCCTGATCATCATATATTAATTGATTCAATACTCTTTTTAACCTATTAGCTAAAATTGCTACATATAATTTATAATCAATGTTTAATAATGAAATCGGTCTATAATTTTTAACTTCCAAAATATCAGAGTTATCCTTTGGTATATTCATCACTTCCAGAAGATAAGGAATTAATTGCTCTTTAAATGTTTTATAATAATATGCTGTAAAGCCATCTGGTCCAGGGGACTTATTGAGTTTACTTTTACTTATTGCTTGTTCCAGTTCCTCCGTAGATATTGGAGAATCTAAGAATTATTTATTTTCAATTGTTATTTTCCCCCAGACCGATTTAGTAAGATAGGCTTCCATCTCTATCTCTGAAACTAAATTTTTTTTGTATAAATCTGTATAAAATTTCACAAACGTATCAACTATCTCCTCTTTAATTCTTGTTATCTTACCATTCCTTCTAATCTGGGTTATTGGAGTTTTTTTCCCTTTTTGTTTAAGTTGCCAAGCTAACATTTTACCCGGTTTATTCGCGTGTTCAAAAAATCTTTGTTTGTTATATATAACTTTTCTTTCAATCTCTTCAGCAATTAAAAATTCATATTGTTGTTGCCAATATCTAATCTTATTTTGTTGTTCCTGTTTAGCCCCTTTATCCTGCATTCTAGATAAATATTGTTCCGCCTGTTTTATTTCATCTAATATACATTTTTTCCTTTTCTCCCTTTCCCTATAATATCTTGTATTTTGTTGAATCAAATGTCCCCTAATTACTGCCTTACTGGCATCCCAAACTATATCTTCACTGGTACCTTTATTTATATTTTCTTTAAAATAATTGGATATTTCCACCTTCAATTTGTTAACTATTTTATTATTTTTTAAAAGAAAATCATTAATTCTCCAGGGCTTGTAACCTCTATTTTCCATTTTAATTTTAACTAAAACCGCATTATGATCTGATAACACCCTAGGCAAAATCTCTAATTTCTCTACCAGACCCTTTGACATCCATATCATATCTATCCTGGAATACAGATGTCTCTGTGAAAAAAAGGTATATCCCTTCTTGTTACCATGTGTCAACCTCCAGACATCAAACATATCCCACTGATCTATAAGGGCATCAAAATTCCCTGGTAATTTTCCTTCATTAACTGCTTTTTTCTTTTTCCCTGATCTGTCAGTCTTAGGTACCTTAACTCCATTAAAATCCCCCATCCAAATCATTTTTTCAGTAGCATGTTCAGCTAATAGTGATGCTAATTTTTCATAAAAAGACCTTTGATTTATATTAGGTGCATATATTCCCATGAGCAATATTCTTTGAAAACCATACATTACTTCCAGCATCAAAACTCTTCCCTCTATATCTTGATAAATAACTTTTGGTTGCAATGAAACAGGTATATACATAGCTATTCCATTGGTTTTCTTACTATCATTACATGCTGTGAATAGGGTACCCAACCTTGTTTGTTCCAACCTAAATGCATCCTTTGGGAGTATATGTGTTTCCTGTAAACAAATAATGTTAGCATTAGTTTTTTGTAGATGATGAAATATTTTCCTCCTTTTATTGGGAGAATTCAATCCATTCACATTCCAAGATAAAACCTGTAACATATCAAATTTCAATTAGATCCCATATATTTCCACAATCAATTTCAACATGCTTGCCACCTACTACTGCCACCCCCCTACCCCCCATATTTCTGTTCAGCCTTCTGTATCTTCAATTGAAGAGTCCTCTGATGTTGCTGGGATGTCTCCACCTCCAGAAGCCTCAGATGCCTTTTCTTCCTCTGTGGATTCTCTGGTTGGAACTTGTTTAGCTGATTTGGAAGGTTTAACCAGATCAGTGTCATATCTTCTCAAAAACTGGTCTGCCTTATCAACTTCTGTAAACTTGAACCTTTTAGCCTTGAAAATAAAAGACAGGCCCTGTGGGAATTCCCATCTAAATTGTATTCCACTGAGTCTTAAGCGTTGAGCAATCTCCATAAAATCCTTCCTTTTCCTCAGCAATCTTGCAGGTATTTCTTTCATCAGTCTCAAAGGCTCATCCCCAATCTTCAATGGTGTCTTGTAGTGAGTATTAAGTATTAGGTCTCTGTGACTTCTAGAAAACAATTGAAGCAGGCAATCCCTCGGTACTTTATTCCTTGTTGCATATGCTGAGTTTATTCTATACGCTGTCACTATCATCCCTGCAATAACTTCTTCAGATTCTTGTAAGAAATCCATCAAAAGAACTGTCAGGTATCCACGTAGGTCCCGATCCTCAATTTTCTCTCTCAAACCACGTATACGTAGGGAAGATTCCTTTATCTTAAGCTCAACCATCGCCAGTTGATCATTTTGCCCCTCCTCTCTGTCAACTACGGATGCTAATGACATCTCCAAGGTATCCACCTTCTTCTTGATTTCTTTAGTCTCCTGTGTATTTTTTTTGAGCTTGGTTTCAACCTTATCTTGTCTGACAGCCAGAGATGAAATTGTATCCTGCAAAGCAGCTATTGCAGCTGAATTCTGAGACGTGGTAACTGTATTCTGCGATAATTCCTGCTTCATTTCTGTAACGTCCTGGTGAGTCTTGGTTAACAGTTCAAACACAGAGTTCAAAGTCACTTCAGGTTTAACATCAGGTTTAGTTTTTAAGGGCATCTTGGTGCTAATAGATGTTGTTGCTGTTGGAGAAGTCGTCTGTTTGGATATTTGAGCTATTTGAGTTACAGAGGACCGTCTAAGAGGAGGCTGTACCACCAACTTTGTATCCTTAAGTATATCTTTAGTATGCTTCTCAGCCATTGATAGGCTAGGAAAAAAAAAACCAGCTAGCAATTGTAATCCAGAGGAGAGTGGGGGGGGCAGAGAGTTCTTTTTAGATCATTGTAAAACTCATTCAGATGGAAAAAATCAGTTAGGAGAAACAATCACTATGACCACTGAGATATTTTATGCCATGTCACTTGATTATTCTCCAACTTCTTTCCTTTGAGCCAAAGATCTTGTTTGCAAAAAAGTTTTTCTTTTAAGTGCGTCACTCAACTGGCAAAAAGCCAAAAGACAAAAAAACAGAGCGTAACTGAATTATAGATAGTTCAGAGTTGTCTCTTAGCAAAAAAAAAAAAAATACTGCCACACACCCCAAATTAGTGCTCCACAAATCAGTAATCTTTATTTAATCCAATTTAAAAGAAAGAAAAAAATCGGGTCCCACCTCGCTCTCTCCTGCCATCTCTTAAAGATGGCGCCGGCTCTTCAGTGAAGTCTGCCAGAGCAACCGCCGCCGATTTCTCGGCGGCTATCGCTCCCATGGCAGTTCCACCACCGGCGCCCGAGTCCACATCCCCTCTTCCACCAAGGGGTGCCACTTGCCGGTTCTTAACGGGGCTGTTTGTATGCCCCAAGGCAGCGAACGGCAGGAGCGCGGCTTCGCGCTTGCAACGGGGGGGGGGTCGCCCGACCCGGAAGTCTGGCAGGCATCTTCAGAGGAGTTACACTGAAGGACAGTGTCTCTCAGTGTCATTGTAAGTTTGTCCACTGAGTGAGGTCATCGAGAATGTGGGTAGCATCACAAATCCACTCACTGAATTGCTTATTCTTATTTTGAGTCTGAGAGCCGGGCTACAAGCTGTGTGATTCTGCCTCCTAGAATTTTATTTTAATGAAAAGGCCCAGAAGGATGTCATGGAGGAGAGTGGTGGGGCAGAAAGAAGGGCTCAGCTCTTTTCCTGCCTGGTGTTTGTATGCTTAAAATAGCTCATCCCATCTTTCTGTATGTGGTTGGAAAAGAGTCTTGAGGAACACAGGCAGGGAAAGAGTTAAGCACCACCACCCCTCCCTGGATTTTGTATCTTTCTCCCTGGGGATGGAAAAGCAGCTTGAAGAGATGCTTGTTGAACAAACACACCACTTCCTCTTCCCCATCCTTTAACTTCCTGCTCTCCATTACAACAACCCACTGCTCCTTTTTGGTCAAAATAATAGAAAGAACTGAGCCCCGTATGCCATTTAGTCCTCGTTGCTATTCGTTCCTATGCATTGCACTTAATGTTTTCTTTCTTCCATCACCTTTAAGAGGAAAGCAAACACTTTCTTTGATGTCTAATGGAAGTACAACACAAGTAATCTCTTCATCTGAAGTAATGATGCACCTGTCGATGACACTTTTGCTTGTGAATTGCTCCTGATTGTAATGTTTAGATGTCTTGCAAATCAAGCACCATTTCCCCCAGAAGGTTTCTCCAGTTAAGAAAACAAGGTTCTGCACGTCAGCGTTCAGCAGGCCTTGTGCCCAAAGCCAACTTCTTTTAAGGAAACTGCATGGGCCTTAACTGCTTACTCTGGATCAGTGGTTCCCAACCTTTTTTTGACCAGGGACCACTAGGACTTTTTTGTTCAGTTCAGGGACCGCAAGGTTCAAAATAAAAATTCCAAGAATTTGAAAATAAACTTTAATCATAACTGTTAGTTAAACATTAAACTTAGAATAATATTTGAATATATATATTTTGTAATAGAGAACTTTTAATTGAAAATATTAATTTATTATGGGTTTATAACTTTGTTTCGCAGGCCTTAATTTAGTTCTCGCGGACCCCTGGGGGTCCATGGACCCCTAGTTGGGAACCAGTGCTCTGGATGAAACTCTTCTTGATTGCCATGAAACTATGGTGATCCTTGTACACCATTTGCTGAAACTTTGTGTGTACATACAGTACTGATCCCTTCAAAAAAAGAGGCTTAATTTGATACACATTATTTGGAGAAGGTATTACTAAATCTCTCCCACAGATATTTCTGTATATCTATGTGCCTATAGATGGCACTAGATTCTCAGATTTGAGCATAATACGTGGAAGCCCTTACAGAACAAGTGGTAGTGTATGGCAGTCTCCCTTAAAACTGTGACTAGAAAGTGTAAGAGAGGAAAAAATAAATTGATATCTTCTGCTGATATAAAAAAATGACAAGGTGCAATCACCCCCTTTGTTGCAATTATATCTCAGAAGGCTGACCATTTTGCATTGGACTGAGGCCAAGCACAGCCAGAGGAATTTTTGCATGGAAAGAAAGAGAGTTGGGGGGCGGTGGGGGAGGAACAACTATTGGGGTATTTCAGTATGGATGATATTTTAACAAAAGTGCAAAGATGAATGAGTGGTTCATAATGTGGAAAAATGAATGAATGAGCAATGCGAAGTAACTTGAACTCTGTCTCTCTAAAGCAGTGTGAGATGACACCATTGCTGTGCCTCCTGCCCTGTTCTTCCACTAGGCCCTCTGACCACACTGCTTCCGCTGCTGGGTTTTAGGTTTGGCCTAGAGAGGGCCAGGAAGTCAGTGGGGAAAAGGGGATGGTAAAAGAAGAATAGGGTGGGAGGTTCTGCAGTGGCAGCTATTGTCATTGAATCCAAGTTTTTAAAGAGTAGATATGCTATCTGGCCCAGCAGGAGGTTTTTTTTCCCCCAGTCAAGTAACAGCTGACTTGTGGTGACCCCTGGTAGGGTTTTCAAGGCAAGAGACGTTCAGAGGTGGTTTGCTGTTGCCTGTCTCCGCGTCACACCCCTGGTATTCCTTGAAGGTCTCCCATCCAAATACTTGCCAGGGTCGAGGCTGAGAGTGTGTGACTGGCCCAAGGTCACCCAGCAAGTTTCCACAGCAGAGTGGGGATTTGAACCTGGGTTTCCCAGATCCTAGTCCAACACCATGCTGGCTCTCAGCAGGAGGATATGTAGATGCCTCCAAATGCCAGCTGTAGAAGGCCACCAAGCACAGAAAGCATAAGTACATAAGAACTTAAGAAAGGCTCTGCTGGATCAGACCAAGGCCCATCAAGTCCAGCAGTCTGTTCACGCAGTGGCCAACCAGGTGCCTCTAGGAAGCCCACAAACAAAATGAATGCAACAGCAGCATCCTGCCAGTGTTCCATAGCTCCTAATAGAATAGCCATGCCCCTCTGATACTAGAGAGAATAGATATGCATCATGACTAGTATTCATTTTGACTAGTAGCCATGGATAGCCCTCTCCTTTTGGAGCTCTTCACAGTCAGAATTTGTTTTAACCATGCTAAATAATTTTGTGTCATCTGCAAACTTGGCCACCTTACTGTTCACCCCCAAGATTTCATTGTCCCAAGCAAGGTACTCCCTTCCCCTTCTGGCCCTGTGCTATCATCAGCCAGGTACAAGCCAAGCCCCTGTGGGGATGCTTGAACTTGACATGAGCCTAGGTGGGAATGCCAGTGCCCTTCACCCTGTGCCACCTCAAGCATCACTTGGGTGGTTTAGCTGGAGTGGAGAACCAACCCTGGACATTCTTGATGAATTGATTTTTTGTCCAATTCTAATTGGAGGCTCTTGGAGTAAGATGGAGATTCTTGAGGGCAAAGGGAATTAAAATGCATACTTTTTGCCAAAACCGTAGTGCATAAATAAGACGGTAGCAAAACCAGATCATCTTCTGCATACAGACCACAAAAACACAGAACTGCTTGCAAAGACAGCAGGGCCCTTTTTTTTTTTTTTCAAAAGATGGAGAAAAACTTAACACATATGTTTAGATGTAAAAGAATGAATAAAACAACCTCTTTAGGTCAGCCGTGGTGGTGGGCCTGATGGCTCCCATGGCAATGTGCTGTGAAGCTCCAGCAATGTGAAGTTGGCACCTTGCATTTTCCAGAGGAAAAGGATGTTTTTGCTGAGTGTTGATATATTCACTGCATGTCAGTCAAAGATTCCTTTTGGCTTGTGTGGCCTCCTGTTCCTGCCTCTAGTAGAAGGGTGCCAGGTATCAGTTAGGACTGAGGAAAGGCAGAGGAAAAGGGCTAGCTAGTAAATGAGCCTAGAAACCTCCTATTCTGCCAGTATTCTTTCCCTCCTTTTGAGTTTAGGAATGATTCGAGGCCCTTTCAATGGAGGTACAAAGAAGGATGAAATGGAGATTATCTCCCCCCCCCCCGCCCCCGGAGTAAAATAAATGAGCCACAAAATGAAAATAGAGATCTAATTGATCTTCTTTGCAGTAGTTAAGGATGTTTCAAGATATATTTTCCACTGGCACCCAGGCTCACTGTTTATCCTGCACACTTCATAATATAGAATTTATACCCTCTCAGAAAGCCAAGCCACTTCCAGAAGATCTGGGAGCCTCATTAAAAGGAATTGCTTGCAAATTCCTTGACTTGAGTTCACACACAAGAGGTGCCAGGTGCCAAAGTAATTTATGCCAAGGGAATGAGTAGGCAGACAACTCCTTTGCCTCTTGCTTAACTGCTTGCAGAGTTGGTAGAATTAGCTGTAAGGCCTACATAATCTTATTCCACACAAATATCCAAGGAAACCACAGTGGTGCTGCCAACTGAGCAGCCACACACATTTTTTTTTCATATTGGAGACCATTTGCCAAAAAAGTACCAGGGTCAGGCCATATAGTTTCACCCTTTTTTGGGGGGTGGGATGTACACTTTGTTGGGAGACAACACAGTTCTGTGCCTCAAACCAACCCCAGATCACTAAGTATGCAAAAACAAACAAACAACATCAAACACTAGGTAGAGTTGCCAGTTCCAGGTTGGTAAATTCTTGGAGGTTTGGGGATAAAGCCTGAGAAGGGCAGAGTTTGGGGATGGGGGGACTTCAGTGGGGAATAATGCTGTCGAGTCTACCTTCTAAAGCAGCCATTTTCTCCTGGGGAACTGATCTCTGTCATCTGGAAATCAATTCTAATTCTATGGCACTCTATGGCACTGAAGTCCCTCCCCTCCCCAAACCCTGCCCTCCTCAGGCTCCACCCCCAAAACCTCCTGCCAGTGGCAAAGAGGGACCTGGCAACCCAAGTCCACACTCTGACTCACAGGTCTCCATTCCTCGAGGAATGCCAGATTTCAAGAGTTGCCACACCCAAACAGGATGGATCCTTGACCTTCTCTTTGCACTATTCAGTGGAAAGACAGTACAGAGGGAGTACAGGACCCATGCATGTTTCTAGTGGGGACACTGGAGGACTGGGTTCAGGAGTTAGTAAATACTTCCCTGAGGGGGGGTGTCGTTTCTGCCTCTTCCACTCCTAAAGAAACCTACCCTGGACCCAGGAGAGTTGAATAATTGCAGTCCAATCTCAAATGTACCATTCTTGAGCAAGGAGATTGAACTGGCCAACTTCAGAGATGGCTGGTGGCTGGCCAACTTCAGAGATTCCTGAATAAAGTGGATTGTTTGGATCCATTCCAGTCTGGTTTCATGCCTGGTAATGGGACTAGGGATGTGTACCAGGGTGGGGGGGATGTATTTTTTGGATCCAGATATTGGGGAGGACTTAATTATTGGTAATCCGAGTTATTCGGATCCTGAATACTGGTTTGATTTTTTGGGATTTCTAAATATTTCAGGTCCATTATTCCCTATGGGGAATCTCAAGCAACAGCACAGTTGTTTTCCAATTTAAGAACATCAGAACATAAGAAAAGTGATGGCTGTACTGTGGCTGTATTTATACTGTTTCTGGACTCAGTAAGGGTGAAGAGAGATCCTTTATCTCCTCTTTCTTATCCATTAAGAGGGATACCTTTTATTCCCTTTGTCTGATCGGATGTGCAGTGCAGAAATGGCTTACTAGCAGCTTACTAGATCACAGCTTATTGATAGATAAGGAAAGTGCTCTGCTTTGCCCCTTAAAGGACAAGGACTAGAGCGACTTTTTTAGGTAGCTCTTGATAGAGCTGACCTTGAGACTATTCCATCAGCCTGTCTGCATTACAGAGACTTTAATTATACATTACACAAACCTCTGCAGTGGCCCAGATTGCATGATGTGTACTAGCTCTATATGGAATTAATCCTGCTCATGTTCACAGAATACCATAGTTATGTCAGAGACCATGACAGGGTTAGGGTTAGGGTTAGGGTTAGGGTTAGGGTTAGGGTTAGGGTTAGGGTTAGGGTTAGGGTTAGGGTTAGCGTTAGGGTCAGGGTCAGGGTTTGGGGTTAGGGTTAGGGTTAGCGTCAGGTCAGGGTCAGGGTTGTTGCGGTTCGGGCCATTATGGGCCTACACTCTTAGAAAGGATCCCTTCCTGAGAAGGGATATGTTATCTTATTCAGCGAGACACCACTAGCCCAGAATTAATGCTTCCTAGAAACATGTTATGGTTCCTATAAAATGTCTTGAACACAACAATAAATTTATAGTACTGGACAAGAGTAGAAGTATAAAAAACACATTTATTTACACTATATAATATATGCTTTTTGGTTGCAGAGCCTTAAAATATCATATAAGGCTACACATCATTCGTCTTAAACTTGTTTATATAGCAAGTAATCGTTCACACTCTCTTTGCCTCCATAAAGGAGTATCTTAGTCCGAATATACTCATAAAGTATACTTAGTGCAATGCACTTTCATTCAGAATATAAGGTTACAGAAATCCTGTCAAAATATGGTTGATTCTTTGGGGAAAGATTTGGTTAGAAGCATCCTGACTTAAATCATCATAATATTTCAGTACCGAAGACACACTATACCTTGCTGTGTCATCTGTAGTCCTCTAAGAATTTAAGCTCTATGAGATCTTATGAAGTTATCCCAGAGTATCTGTATTTTCTAAGTTTTGAATCCTTTAAAGACTTCTATTAATATTCTTAACTGATCATCATTAAGATCAGGCATTGTCTATGTACATGCTAGGCATATTCTTTCTAGTTTTAGACTGCAATGCTGAATATGTAAATACTATGTGTTAGCTTAAAGCTGTTTAAAGTCTCTTTGGCTGTGCCAATCTGTGTATGCGCTGTACAATGTATCAGCATTGTGCACATCTCACAGAGTACAGAGAGTCTCCTTTCCCTTCAGGAACATCTCTGGTCTCTTGCTCTGAGGAGGTTCAGAAGTCCCTCTGTTAAGTAGAGGACCTTCTGACACTATCTCAGAGGTCTAGCTATTAGTCTGGGTTCAGGATGCTCTTTAGCATTGGTAAGCCAAATCGGTTTAGTTTGTAAGAATCCATAAATCCAATGGACTCTCAGTGTTCCAATATATGGAAAGATCACTGCACTCAGGTTCCCATTCAAAGAATAGGAATTCTAAGGGTCTCTATCCTCTTCTAGGAATAGAGCAGTCTCACAAGAAGACTGTGAGTAAGATATGTTGAAATATCCAGATCTTGATACTTCAAGATACCTCAGAGAACTGCTGTCTACGCAAGGATCAGAGTCTCAATGTTTTACATCTCAGGCCTCTGAGATGGAGAAATGTGACTTCAGACAGCTGCAGTCTGCCAGCAATAACAATCTGAAGTGATGGCTGTACTGTGGCTGTATTTATACTGTTTCTAGACCCAGTAAGGGTGAAGAGAGATCCTTTATCTCCTCTTTCTTATCCATTAAGAGGGATACCTTTTATTCCCTTTGTCTGATCAGATGTGCAGTGCAGAAATGGCTTACTAGCAGCTGCTGAGCTCTTTATGTCCATATATGGGCGTCCTTTCCTTTCAGTCCACTTTGCTTAAAGTATAAACACATTTCTGAGTTACATGATCACATTATATACATAATTTGCATACCATCCTCTTCGTTAGGACAATATGCATTAAATGAGACTACTGTGAGATCTGTAGCACAACATTTAACTATATAACTCATAAAACACAATTATAGCTTACATTATCACTTGCAAAGTGTCTTTGTTTACAGTAGTCAGTAGCATAGCCTTTTGCGAGATTACAGAAGAGCAAGAAAGCATATTACTGATATCTTTGAGAGAACTTTAATGCCTTTAAGCTATAATAAGTACAGTTTCAGATATTAATGTACTCTTAGTACATTAAGATATCTTAAGACCTTGAGAAGGACAAAAGTGTCCTGCTTTTGTGATTCTGACATCTGGCAGCTGAATCAGAAAGGTGATTTTGGTCACATCTTATTGATAGATAAGGAAAGGTGCTCTGCTTTGCCCCTTCAAGGACTAGAGCGACTTTCTTAGGTAGCTCTTGATAGAGCTGACATTGAGACTATTCCATCAGCTTGTCAGCATTACCGAGACTTTCATTATACATTACACAAACCTCTGCAGTGGGCCAGTTTGCATGATGTGTACTAGCTCTATATGGAATTAATCCTGCTCATGTTCACAGAATACCATAGTTAGTCAGAGACCATGACAGGGTAAGGGTTAGGGGTGAGGATTTGGGTTATTGTAAGAGTTATGGTTAGGGTTGGGTTAGGGTTAGGGTTAGGGTTAGGGTCAGGGTTTGGGGTTAGGGGTAGGGGTTAGGTTAGCATCAGGGTCAGGGTCAGGGTTGTCGCGGTTTGGGCCATTAAGGGCCTACACTCTTAGAAAGGATCCCTTCCTGAGAAGGGATATGTTATCTTATTCAGCGAGACACCACTAGCCCAGAATCAATGGTGCTCTGCTTTGCCCCTTCAAGGACGAGGACTAGAGCGACTTTCTTAGGTAGCTCTTGATAGAGCTGACCTTGAGAGTATTCCATCAGTTTGTCAGCATTACACAGACTTTCATTATACATTACACAAACCTCTGCAGTGGCCCAGTTTGCATGATGTGTACTAGCTCTATATGGAATTAATCCTGCTCATGTTCACAGAATACCATAATTAGTCAGAGACCATGACAGGGTTAGGGTTACGGTTAGGGGTGAGGGTTAGGGTTATTGTAAGAGTTATGGTTAGGGTTGGGTTAGGGTTAGGGTCAGGATCAGGGTCAGGGTTTGCAGTTAGGGTTAAGGGTTGGGGATTAGGGTTAGGGTCAGGGTCAGGGTCAGGTTCAGGGTTTGGGGTTAGGGTTAGCGTCAGGGTCAGGGTCAGGGTTGTCGCGGTTCGGGCCATTAAGGGCCTACACTCTTAGAAAGGATCCCTTCCTGAGAAGGGATATGTTATCTTATTCAGCGAGACACCACTAGCCCAGAATCAATGGTGCTCTGCTTTGCCCCTTCAAGGACGAGGACTAGAGCGACTTTCTTAGGTAGCTCTTGATAGAGCTGACCTTGAGAGTATTCCATCAGTTTGTCAGCATTACACAGACTTTCATTATACATTACACAAATCTCTGCAGTGGCCCAGTTTGCATGATGTGTACTAGCTCTATATGGAATTAATCCTGCTCATGTTCACATAATACCATAGTTAGTCAGATACCATGACAGGGTTAGGGTTACGGTTAGGGTTAGGGTTAGGGTTAGGGGTGAGGGTTAGGGTTATTGTAAGAGTTATGGTTAGGGTTGGGTTAGGGTTAGGGTTAGGGTTAGGGTTAGGGTCAGGATCAGGGTCAGGGTTTGCAGTTAGGGTTAAGGGTTGGGGATTAGGGTTAGGGTCAGGGTCAGGGTCAGGGTCAGGGTTGTGGCGGTTCATGCCGTTAAGGGCCTACACTCTTAGAAAGGATCCCTTCCTGAGAAGGGATATGTTATCTTATTCAGCGAGACATCTGGCAGTTGAGAAAGGTGATTTTGGTCACATCTTATTGATAGATAAGGAAAGGTGCTCTGCTTTGCCCCTTTTTTTGATATAATAATTTTTTATTTTTCCATACAATCAATATACATTTCATTACACATTATAAAAAAAACCTAATTCTTTGACTTCCCCTCCCCCCTCCTCTCATCTTTTAATTAACTTTTTTTTCTCTTTGTATTGTTTTTCTAATTCAATTATAACAAAACCATCAGTACTCAATACATCCATTCTGAATTAGATCAAAATACATTTGTTAATATCACATTTAAGTTCATCTCTGCAATAATTAATCCATGCCTCCCATTCTTTTGCAAATTCATTATCATGCTTTTGATTTACCGACGCAGTAAGTTTTGCCATTTCTACTAATTCCATCATTTTTTCAATCCACTCCGATTTGTTTGGTATATCTGTCATTTTCCATCTCCTAGCATATACCATTCTGGCGGCAATTGTAGCATACATCAAAAAAGGTCTCTGGTTCACTATAGTATCAGGTATTATACTCAACAGCATCATTTCTGTTGTTTTAGGAATATGTTGTTGTAATATCAGCCTTAATTCATTATAAATCATGTCCCAGTAATTCTTAGCCTTCTCACATAGCCACCAAACATGATGAAAAGAACCCACTTCTTTTTGACATTTCCAACAGTTCGGTGACATATTACCATACATTTTGGCTAATTTCTTTGGTGTTAAATACCATCTATACATCATTTTATAAATGTTCTCTCTCATAGATTGTGAATATATATATTTTATATCCTTTCCCACTTGTGCATATGTATATCATGACCCAAAGTTTGTGCCCAAGTTATCATTGTTGGTTTAACCAAGTCTTGTTCAGTTTACAGAGTCAATAACATCTTATATATCTTGGATATTAAATGTTCATTGTTATCTAACAGCATTCGTTGAAAAAGTGATTTGTCTTTTGTAAAACCCAGCGTCATATCTTGAATAAACACAGATTGTAATTGATGATATTGGAGCCAGGTAATCTGTTCCTTGATTTCACTATATTCCTTTAAGGCACATTTATTATCCTTCCATACCAATAAATCTTGGTAAGTAAGAAATTGTGCTGGTCTCAGTGGTTTCAATGTCAGCATCTCTTGTGTAGAGATCCATAGTGGTGTTGTAGGTTCCAAAAGATGTTTATATTTTAGCCAAGTTTTTATTAATGAAGATTTAACAACATGATGCTGAAAGATCTTGTGTATTTTTAATTTGTCATACCATAGATAACCATGCCATCCATATCTATTGTTAAATCCTTCTAGGTCCAACAATCTATTATTTTTCAGTTGTATCCAATCTTTTAGCCGAACTAATACTGCTGCTTCCACATATAGTTTGAAGTTTGGTAAAGCAAATCCTCCTCTTTCTTTGATATCAACCAGGTATTTGTAGGCAATTCTAGGCTTTTTTCCCTTGCCATATAAAGTTAAGCAAGTCTTTTCTCCAAACATCGAAGTATTTGGCATGCTCTACTATTGGCAAATTCTGAAGTAAAAAAAGTAGTCTTGGCAAAATATTCATTTGTATTACTGATATACGGCCCAGTAATGAAATATTTTTATTGGACCAAATTATATCTCTTTTAACAGAATCCCAAAGTTTCACATAATTATTCTCCAAGAGATCTTTATTTTTATTTGTAATCCATATACCCAGGTATTTCACTTTTTGTTTTTTCCCAGCCAGTCGTGACCAAAAAATTTGTTTGTTCTTCCCTAGAAAGGTTTTTAAATAAAACATGAGTCTTATCTTTATTAACCTTAAAGCCAGATATTTCCCCATAGTTCTTCAATAATTCCAATAAGTAAGGTGCGGATTGGATTGGATCCGACAATAGAATCAATAAGTCATCTGCAAAGGCCCTCAATTTAAACACTTGTTTATTAACTTTCAGTCCCTGAATTGCTTCTGTTTCCTGAATCTTACAACACAGGGTTTCCAAGGTCAAAATAAACAACAAAGGTGATAGTGGGCATCCTTGTCTGGTTCCTTTTTGTATTTCATTATCTGTCATTAATTCATTTACTAGTATTTTAGCTTTTTCTGTGGTATATATCGCGTCAATACCTGTACTGAACCTTATTCCAAAGTTCATTATTTCCAAAACTTTTTTCATATAATCCCAAGAAACCATATCAAAGGCTTTCTCTGCGTCCAGGAAAACAAAAGCGGCCCTATGTTGATTATTATGCTCATAGTATTCCACCGCATCTAATAATATCTTCAAATTATCTTTTATTTGTCAGCCTGGTACAAATCCTGCTTGGTCCTCATGTATCAAAAGCAATATGTATTTTTTCAAGCGATTAGCTAAAATTGAGGCATAAATTTTATAATCCACATTTAAAAGCGAAATTGGTCTATAATTGGTCACCTTTTCCACGTCTCTTCCAGTCTTATGTATCAATGATATATAAGCATGAGACCAGGTCTCAGGGACTATTCCTGTATCTAAAATTGAATTGCATACCTGTAAAAGAGAGTTTTTAACATTCTCTTTAAATGTCCTATAAAATAAAGCTGTAATTCCGTCTGGGCCAGGTGTTTTATCCATTTTTTGTTTCATTATTGCTTCTTCAATTTCTACCATTGTGATTGGGGCATCCAAAAACTGCTGTTGTTCCACAGAAAGTCTATTTACCTTTATACTTCTTAAGAAATTATCCATCTTTTTTGCTGCAATATTGTCTTTTTGATATAATTTTGTATAAAAAAATTCAAACTCTTTCAATATTGCTGTTGTTGTATAAACTGGTCCCTTTGAAGTTTGTATTTTGTTGATTACCTTTTTCTGCATGGAGTCTCTTATCTGAGTAGCCAGAAATTTCCCAGGTCGATTGGCATGTTCAAAATTTCTCTGTTTAGCAATTTTCATATTTTTATTCATTTCTTCCATAGCAAGTTTAACTGATGCTTGGTTAATTTAATTTTAGTCTCAATTTGCCTCCTCTGATCTTCCTGAGTTTCCAAGATTAATTTCTGTTCTAAGTTTTGTAATTCCCAAAGTATTTCATTAATTTGTTGTAGTTGTTTTTTCTTTTTTCTTCCATGCAGTATTCTTCTGGATCATGTAACCTCTTAACACCGCCTTTTTAAGCTGGTTTCTCCACATTTAAACCACATTTAAGCTGGTTTCTCCATTAAGGTTAATACGAAAGTAATCTTCAATAATGTCCTGTATTTCCTTCTTTGTTTTCTCATCTCTCAATAACCTGTCATTGAGTCTCCATCTGAATGCTTGTTTAGTAGACCACTCAAAGGTGACCGGGTTATGATCTGAAAAGGTTCTTGGAAGTATATGAACCTTCCTCAATTGAGTAAAGACAGACTTGCTGGCCCATATCATGTCAGTTCTGGAGTGTGAATTGTGTCTAGTGGAATAAAAAGTATATTCTTTTGCTGTTGTGTTTGTAGTTCTCCATATGTCTTGTATATGAAATTCCTCAGTAAGCTGGTAAAATATTTTAGGTAGACAACCTTTTCTTTCATCTTTAGCTGCTGATTTCTTATCCAATAGTGGGTTGATGATTCCATTGAAATCTCCCATTAATAATAATTGGTGATCTGCATATTGCAATAAAATTTCATACAATTGCATATAAAACTGAGCTTTCCCATCATTTGGAGCATATATCCCTACTATCAGTACCTTCTGTCCAGCTATTTTCACTCTTATCAACAATATTCTGCCCTCTTCATCTTTGTAAACCAATTCTGGAATAAGATTTGCTTGAGCATATATAACAAGTCCTTTAGTTTTAGTTTTAGCCGAGGAAATAAAAAATTGTTCCAAGGCTTTCCTCTCCAGATATTTTTTATCTATTTTTGAAATATGAGTCTCTTGTAAGCATATTAATGAATATTTTTGTTTTTGTAAAAATTTGAAAATCCGTCCTCTTTTCACCTTCTCATTTAGACCATTAACATTCCACGATATGACTTTAGCCATCAGAATTAGTTATACAGTCTTAAACTCCACCTACTGCTCCCTTATCTGCGTCCTCATCTTCCTCTTGGCTTGATTCTTCTTTCTGACCTGGTGTATAGCCAACCAGGTCTTTCTTGTATTTTCTCAGGAATTTTCCAACATCTTCTTTTGAGGTGATTGTATATTTGACATCTTTAAAGGTAAATACCAAACCTTGTGGTAGCAACCACCTATATTTAACTCCACTTTTTCTCAGCGATGTTGCAAAATCCTTAAACAAAGCTCTCTTTGCCATCAGGTGTCTGGGAATATCCTTCAAAAGAATCAGAGTATTGCCATCTATTACTTTAGGATCTTGATAGTGTTGTTGCATTATTTCATCTTTCATCCTCATATCATAAAAGGATATCATAACATCTCTGGCTTTTGCTCTTCTCAAATTAGGTGGTAGAGGGATCCTGTAAATCCTCCTGATGGCAAGGTTCAGGTCTCGTTCTGCAATATTAAACAATTCAGCCAAAGTTGTAATTAGAGATTCTCTGGGATTACCTCAATCATCCGATAAATTTCGTACGCGTAAATTAAGTTCTCTGGCTTTTAAGTCCATTAATGCAAATTGAACTTTCGCGGATTCTTCCTGCTGCTGTAACACTTCCAGCTGTTTTTCATGTATATCCACTTTCTTCTTAACTTCTTTATGATCTTCCGCTATCTTCTTGACCGAGGCATCCATAGTCTTCATATCAGCTTGTAGCGAGGTGACCTGTGTTTTAGTCTCTTTAACTTCTTTGACGATCTCAGCTAACATTTCAGTTAATTGCGTCATTTGTTTCCCCTGCTGTCTGGACACACGCTCCATTTGCTGTTTTGACATTAATTCCATCTGTTTAGTAAAAGTGTCAGTTTGTTTTGCCAAAAGTTCTTGCATTTTCTTTTCTTGCTTATCCGCCATGGACTCTGTAGATTTGGTAGTTGTCGGAGTATGGAATGAACTTGAACGTGGTCTAGAAGTGGACATAAATTCTGGCAAAAAACCTCAGTTTTTCAGCCGGCTCCCAGCAATTTATTTCTTGAGAGATTAGCTTGTAGTATACTGTCCCATCAAAATCGCAATGTTTAAACTTAAATTCTGCCCCTAGATTGTTTTAAAATGTGCTCTGCTTTGCCCCTTCAAGGACTAGAGCGACATTCTTAGGTAGCTTTTGATAGAGCTGACCTTGAGAGTATTCCATCAGCCTGTCAGCATTACACAGACTTTCATTATACATTACACAAACCTCTGCAGTGGCCCAGTTTCATGATGTGTACTAGCTCTATATGGAATTAATCCTGCTCATGTTCACAGAATACCATAGTTATGTCAGAGACCATGACAGGGTTAGTGTTAGGGTTAAGGTTAGGGTTAGTGGTTAGGGTTAGGGTTAGGGTTAGGGTTAGGGTCAGGGTCAGGGTCAGGGTTTGGGGTTAGGGTTAGGGTTAGGGGTTAGGGTTAGGGTTAGGGTTAGGGTTCGGGTTACGGTTACGGTTACAGTTACGGTTAGGGTTAGGGTCAGGGTCAGGGTTTGGGGTTAGGGTTAGGGTTAGCATCAGGGTGAGGGTCAGGGTTGTCACGGTTCGGGCCGTTAAGGGCCTACACTCTTAGAAAGGATCCCTTCCTGAGAACGGATATGTTATCTTATTCAGAGAGACACCACTACCCCGGAAACAATGGTTCCTAGAAACTTGTTATGGTTCCTAGAAAATCTCTTGAACACAATAAATTTATAATACTGGACAAGAGTAGAAGTATAAAAAACACATTTATTTACATTATATAATATATGCTTTTTGGTTGCAATGACTTAAAATATCATATAAGGCTAGACATCATTCGTCTTAAACATGTTTATATATCAAGTAATCAGTCACACTCTCTATGCCTCCATAAAGGAGTATCTTAGTCAGAATATACTCATAAAGTATCCTTAGTGCAATGCATTTTCATTCAGAATATAAGGTTACAGAAATCCTGTCAGAATATCGTTAATTCTTTGGAGAAAGATTTGCTGAGAAGCATCCTTGAGAAGGACAAAAGTGTCCTGCTTTTGTGATTCTGACATCTGGCAGCTGAGAAAGGTGATATTGGTCACAGCTTATTGATAGATAAGGAAAGGTGCTCTGCTTTGCCCCTTCACGGACGAGGACTAGAGCGACTTTCTTAGGTAGCTCTTGATAGACCTGACCTTGAGACTATTCCATCAGCCTGTCAGCATTACAGAGACTTTGATTATACATTACACAAACCTCTGCAGTGGCCCAGTTTGCATGATGGGTACTAGCTCTATATGGAATTAATCCTGCTCATGTTCACAGAATACCATAGTTAGTCAGAGACCATGACAGGGTTAGGGTTACGGTAAGGTTTAGGGCTAGGGGTGAGGGTTAGGGTTATTGTAAGAGTTATGGTTAGGGTTGGGTTAGGGTTAGGGTTATTGTCAGGATCAGGGTCAGGGTTTGGAGTTAGGGTTAAGGGTTAGGGGTTAGGGGTTAGGGTCAGGGTCAGGGTCAGGGTCAGGGTTTGGGGTTAGGGTTAGCATCAGGGTCAGGGTCAGGGTTGTGGCGGTTCATGCCGTTAAGGGCCTACACTCTTAGAAAGGATCCCTTCCTGAGAAGGGATATGTTATCTTATTCAGCGAGACATCTGGCAGCTGAGAAAGGTGATTTTGGTCAGATCTTATTGATAGATAAGGAAAGGAGCTCTGCTTTGCCCCTTTAAGGACTAGAGCGACTTTCTTAGGCAGCTCTTGATAGAGCTGACCTTGAGAGTATTCCATCAGCCTGTCAGCATTACAGAGACGTTCATTATACATTACACAAACCTCTGCAGTGGCCCAGTTTGCATGATGTGTACTAGCTCTATATGGAATTAATCCTGCTCATGTTCACAGAATACCATAGTTATGTCAGAGACCATGACAGGGTTAGGGTTAGGGTTAGCGGTTAGCGGTTAGTGTTAGGGTTAGGGTCAGGGTTTGGGGTTAGGGTTAGGGTTAAAGTTAGGGTCAGGGTTTGGGGTTAGGGTTAGCATCTGATCAGGGTCAGGGTTGTCACGGTTCGGTCCATTATGGGCCTACACTCTTAGAAAGGATCCCTTCCTGAGAAGCGATATGTTATCTTATTCAGCGAGACACCACTAGCCCAGAATCAACGCTTCCTAGAAAGTTGTTATGGTTCCTGGAAAATCTCTTGAACGCGCCAATAAATTTATAATACTGTACAAGAGTAGAAGTATAAAAAACACATTTATTTACACTATATAATATATACTTTTTGGTTGCAGAGCCTTAAAATGTCTAATAAGGCTACACATCATTCGTCTTAAACTTGTTTATATAGCAAGTAATCATTCATACTCTCTATGCCTCCATAAAGGAGTATCTTAATCAGAATATACTCATAAAGTATCCTTAGTGCAATGCACTTTCATTCAGAATATAAGGTTACAGAAATCCTGTCACAATATGGTTAATTCTTTGGAGAAAGATTTTGTTAGAAGCATTCTTGAGAAGGACAAAAGTGTCCTGCTTTTGTGATTCTGACATCTGGCAGTTGAGAAAGGTGATTTTTGTCACAGCGTATTGATAGATAAGGAAAGGTGCTCTGCTTTGCCCCTTCAAGGACGAGGACTAGAGCGACATTCTTAGGTAGCTCTTGATAGAGCAGACCATGAGAGTATTCCATCAGTTTGTCAGCATTACACAGACTTTCATTATACATTACACAAACCTCTGCAGTGGACAGGTTCGCATGATGTTTACTAGCTCTATATGGAATTAATCCTGCTCATGTTCACAGAATACCATAGTTATGTCAAAGACCATGACAGGGTTAGGGTTAGGGTTAGGGTTAGGGTTAGGGTTAGGGTTAGGGTTAGGGTTAGGGTCAGGGTCAGGGTCAGGGTCAGGGTCATGGTCTGGGTCTGGGTCAGGGTCAGGGTTTGGGGTTAGGGATAGGGTTAGTGATAGGGATAGGGATAGGGATAGGGTTACGGTTGGGGCTAGGATTAGGGTCAGGCTTAGGGTTAGGGTTGGGTTAGGGTTAGGGTCAGGGTCAGGATCAGGGATAGGGTTTGGGGTAGGGTTAGGGTTGGGTTAGGGTTAGGGTTAGGGTTAGGGTTAGGGTTAGGGTTAAGGTAAGGGTCAGGGTCAGGATTTGGGGTTACGGTTAGGGTTAGGGTTAGGGTTAGGGTTAGGGTTATGGTTAGGGTTAGGGTCAGGGTCAGGGTTATTGTTAGGGATAGGGTTAGAGTTATGGTTCGGTTAGGGTTATGGTTTGGGTTAGGGTTAGGGTCAGGGTCAGGGGTTGGGGTTGGGGTTAGGTATAGGGATAGGGTTAGGGTTAGGGTAAGGATCAGGGTCAGGGTTTGGTTTTAGGGTTAGGGTTAGGGTTAGGGTTAGGGTTAGGGTTAGGGTTAGGGTTAGGGACAGGGTCACGGTCAGGGTTAGGGTTAGGGTCAGGGTTTTGGGTTGGGGTTGGGGTTAGGGATAGGGTTAGGGTTAGGGTAAGGATCAGGGTTTGGGGTTAGGGTTAGGGTTAGGGTTAGGGTTAGGGTTAGGGACAGGGACAGGGACAGGGTCAGGGTCACGGTCAGGGTTAGGGTTAGGGTTAGGGCTTAGGGGCTAGGATTAGGGTCATGCTTAGGGTTAGGGTCGGGGTAGGGTTAGGGTCAGGGTCAGGGTCAGGTTTAGGGTTAGGGTTTGGGGTAGGGTTAGGGTTAGGGTTGGGTAAGGGTTAGGGTGAGGGTTAGGTTCAGGGTCAGGGTTAGGGTTAGGGTTTGGGTCAGGGTTAGGTTAGGGTTAAGGTTAGGGTTAGGGTTAGGGTTAGGGTTAGGGTTAGGTTTCGGTTTTGGTTAGGGTTAGGGTTATGGTTTGGGTTAGGGTCAGGGTCAGGGTCAGGGGTAGGGGTAGGGGTAGGGTTAGGGTTACCGTTAGGGTTTGGGTTAGGGTAAGGGTTAGGGTTAGGGTTAAATTAGGGTTGGGTTAGAGTTAGGGTTAGGGTTAGGGTTAGGGTTAGGGTTAGGGTTAGGGATAGGTTAGGGTTACGGTCAGGGTAAGGGTTTGGGGTTAGGGTTAGGGTTAGGGTTTGGGTTAGGGGTTAGGGGTTACGGGTTAGGGGTTAGGGGTTAGGTGTTAGGGGCTAGGGTTAGGGTTAGGGTCAGGGTCATGGTCAGGGTCAGGGTTAGGGTTAGGGTTAGGGTTAGGGTTAGGGTTAGAGTTAGGGATAGGGTTAGGGTTAGGGTAAGGTTCAGTGTCAGGGTTACGGTTAGGGTTACGGTTAGGGTTTGGGTTAGGGTTAGAGTTAGGGGTTAGGGGTTAGGGGTTAGGGGCTAGGGGTATGGATTAGGGTCAGGCTTAGCGTTCGGGTTGGGTTAGGGTTAGGGTTAGGGTTAGGGTTAGGGTTAGGGTCAGGGTCAGGTTTAGGGTTAGGGTTTGTGGTAGGGTAAGGGTTAGGGTTAGGGTTGGGTTAGGGTTAGGGTTAGGGTTAGGGTTAGGGTTAGGGTTAGGGTTAGGGTTAGGGTTAGGGTTAGGGGTAGGGGTAGGGGTAGGGTTAGGGTTACGGTTCGGGGTGGGTTAGGGTTAGGGTTAGGGTTAGGGTTAGGGTTAGGGTTAGGGTTAGAGTTAGAGTTAGGGTTAGAGTTGGGTTAGGGTTAGGGTTAGGGTTAGGGTTAGGGTTAGGGTTAGGGTTAGGGTTAGGGTTACGGTCCGGGTCAGGGTTAGGGTTAGGGTTAGGATTAGGGTTAGGCTTACGGTTAGGGTTAGGCTTAGGCTTAGGCTTAGGTTTAGGCTTAGGGTTAGGGTTAGGGTTAGGGTTAGGGTTAGGGTTAGGGTTCGGTTAGGGTTAGGGTTAGGGTTAGGGTTAGGGTTAGGTTCAGGTTCAGGGTCAGGGTCAGTGTCAGGGTCAGGGTCAGGGTCAGGGTTTGGGGTTAGGGTTAGGGTTAGCGTCAGGGTCAGGGTTGTCCCGGTTCATGCCGTTAAGGGCCTACACTCTTAGAAAGGATCCCTACCCTCTTAGAAAGGATTCAGAGAGACACCATAACCCCGGAATCAATGGTTCCTAGAAACTTGTTATGGTTCCTAGAAAATCTCTTGAACACAATAAATTTATAATACTGGACAAGAGTTGAAGTATAAAAAACGCATTTATTTACGTTATATAATATATGCTTTTTGGTTGCAAAGCCTTGAAATATCATATAAGGCTAGACATCATTTGTCTTAAACGAATATATATCAAGTAATTATTCATACTCTCTATGCCTCCATAAAGGAGTATCTTAGTCAGAATATACTCATAAAGTATCCTTAGTGCAATGCACTTTCATTCAGAATATAAGGTTACAGAAATCCTATCAAAATATCGTTAATTCTTATAAATAATAATAAATAAATATTTAAAAAAAAAAGCTGACGTACTATAATAATGATAAAAATACCGAAGAACTTGATGCTCCCTGGAATTCAACAATTTTAAGGATGGAGAAAGCATTCTAATGTGTAAATTGTAGCGAGGGTGTGATGTACTAATAACGCGGATTTTAGTTAAATAGACAAATAGAGTATTATTTGGTTTAGTTCTATGGGTATTTTAGTTATATTAGCGCTGTTTTAGTTTTCTTTGTTTTTTAAATAATTTGTATCACCAGTACTTGATTTTTTAAAGTAATGTTATATCGAGGCTTTTTTCCTTTTTCTTTTATTGTAAGACTAAATGTTTCTAATAAATTTATTTTAAAAAAAAATATATCGTTAATTCTTTGGAGAAAGATTTGCTGAGAAGCATCCTTGAGCAGGACAAAAGTGTCCTGCTTTTGTGATTCTGACATCTGGCAGCTGAGAAAGGTGATTTTGGTCACAGCTTATTGATAGATAAGGAAAGGTGCTCTGCTTTGCCCCTTCAAGGACAAGGACTAGAGCGACTTTCTTAGGAAGCTCTTGATAGAGCTGACCTTGAGACTATTCCATCAGCCTGTCAGCATTACAGAGACTTTCATTATACATTACACAAACCTTTGCAGTGGCCCAGTTTGCATGAGGTGTACTAGCTCTATATGGAATTAATCCTGCTCATTTTCACAGAATACCATAGTTATGTCAGAGACCATGACAGGGTTAGGGTTAGGGTTAGGGTTAGGGTTAGGTTAGGTTAGGGTTAGGGTTAGGGTAAGGGTAAGGGTAAGGGTTAGGGTCAGGGTCAGGGTCAGGGTCAGGGTCAGGGTCAGGGTTTGGGGTTAGGGTTAGGGTTAGGGTTAGCGTCAGGTCAGGGTCAGGGTTGTCGCGGTTTGGGCCATTATGGGCCTACACTCTTAGAAAGGATCCCTTCCTGAGAAGGTATATGTTATCTTATTCAGAGAGACACCACTACCTCGGAATCAACGGTTCGTAGAAACTTGTTATGGTTCCTAGAAAATCTCTGGAACACAACAGTAAATTTATAGTACTGGACAAGAGTAGAAGTATAAAAAACACATTTATTTACACTATATAATATATGCTTTTTGGTTGCAGAGCCTTAAAATGTCTTATAAGGCTACACATCATTCGTCTTAAACTTGTTTATATAGCAAGTAATCGTTCACACTCTCTATGCCTCCATAAAGGAGTATCTTAATCAGAATATACTCATAAAGTATCCTTAGTGCAATGCACTTTCATTCAGAATATAAGGTTACAGAAATCCTGTCAAAATATGGTTAAACCTTTGGAGAAAGATTTGATTAGAAGCATCCTTGAGAAGGACAAAAGTGTCCTGCTTTTGTGATTCTGACGTCTGGCAGCTGAGAAAGGTGATTTTGGTCACAGCGTATTGATAGATAAGGAAAGGTGCTCTGCTTTGCCCCTTCAAAGACGAGGACGAGAGCAACATTCTTAGGTAGCTCTAGATAGAGCTGACCTTGAGAGTATTCCATCACTTTGTCAGCATTACACAGACTTTCATTATACATTACACAAACCTCTGCAGTGGCCCAGTTTGCATGATGTTTACTAGCTCTATATGGAATAATTCCTGCTCATGTTCACAGAATACCATATTTAGTCCGTAACCATGACAGGATTAGGGTTACGGTTAGGGTTAGGGATGAGGGTTAGGGTTATTGTAAGAGTTATGGTTAGGGTTCAGTTAGGGTTAGGGTCAGGATCAGGGTCAGTTTTTGGCGTTAGGGTTAGGGTTACGGTCAGGGTCAGGGTTTGGGGTTAGGGTTAGGGTTAGGGTTAGGGTAGGGTTAGGGTTAGGATTAGGGTTAGGGTTAGGGTAAGGGTTAGGATTCCGGTTCGGTTAGGGTTAGGGTTAGGGTTAGGGTTAGGGTTAGGGTTAGCGTTAGCGTTAGGGTTAGGGTTAGGGTCAGAGTCAGGGTTTGGGATTAGGGTTAGGGTTAGGGTTAGGGTTAGGGTTAGGGTTAGGATTAGGGTTAGGGTTAGGGTAAGGGTTAGGGTTCCGGTTCGGTTAGGGTTAGGGTTAGGGTTAGGGTTAGGGTTAGGGTTAGGGTTAGGGTTAGGGTTAGGGTTAGCGTTAGGGTTAGGGTTAGGGTCAGGGTCAGGGTTTGGGATTAGAGTTAGGGTTAGGGTTAATGTAGAAGTATAAGAAACACATTTATTTACACTATATAATATATGCTTTTTGGTTGCAGAGCCTTAAAATATCATATAAGGCTACACATCATTCATCTTAAACTTGTTTATATAGCAAGTAATCGTTCACACTCTCTATGCCTCCATAAAGGAGTATCTTAGTCAGAATAGGCTCATAAAGTATCCTTAGTGCAATGCACTTTCATTCAGAATATAAGGTTACAGAAATCCTGTCAAAATATGGTGGATTCTTTGGAGAAAGATTTTGTTAGAAGCATCCTATCTTAAATCATCATAACATTTCAGTACAGCAGACACACTATACCCGTGTTGGCGAACCTATGGCACGGGTGCCACTTCCGGCACGCGTAGCCCTTTCTGCCGGCACGCACGGTTCCTCCAAGCCGCTGGCCTTTCCGGCTCTGCCCCACCCCGGATGGGGGAGGCTGTAGCCCAGGGGTGGGGAACCTCCGACATCATTGGCGGTGGCCCCCGGACTCTCCCACAGAAGCTGCCGCCATTGCCGCCGCTGGAGCGTGCGTGGCCAGCCAGGCGGTGGGAGAGCGGGGAACAGAAGCCGAGCGCTCACACTCGGCATGGCCGGCGGCTTCTCCGGCGCCCTCTGGGCCTGTGCGGGCGGAGGGGCATGGCTGGTCGGTGGGTGCGAAGGAGGCACCCTCTGCCCCACCCTGCTCGCCTCTCACAAGCCTGCCGCCGCGCCCCACCGAGTGGCAAATCCAAGGCAAAACCTCCCATGCATAAATGGCCTCTTTCTTTTTCTGTCTCCCTCTGTCCTTTTCTTTCTCTCCCTTGCTCCATTTCTTTCTCCCTTTCTCTCTCTTTTTCTTCCTTTCTCTCCCTCCCTTCCTTCCCTTTCCCCCTCCCTTCCCTTCTTTCCTTCCTTCTTATCCCTCCAGCGGCTTCTCCGGCACCCTCTGGGTCTGTGCGGGCGGAGGGGCGTGCAGTCCTATTCCACCTTTGAAGTGCCCACAAGCTATCCTCCAAACACCTTTCCATTTGTCTTGATATGTAGAGAGAAAACACTAAGGAACTAGTTGCCAATCTCCAGGTACTAGCTGGAGATCTGCTATTACAGGTGATCTCCAACCAATAGAGATCAGTTCCCCTGGAAAAAATTGCCACTTTGGCAATTGGACTCTATGGCACTGAAGTCCTTCCCCAAACCCCGCCCTTCTCAGGCGCCACCCCAAAAACCTCCCACTCATGGCGAAGAGGAACTTGGCAACCCTAGCCTCTCCCTCTGGGCCCCCTCTGGGGGTGGTATTCAGGTTAAATTGCCCCATTGGCACTCGACGATAAATAAGTGGGTTTTTGGTTGCAGTTTGGGCACTCGGTCTCTAAAAGGTTCGCCATCACTGCACTATACCTTGCTGTGTCATCTGTAGTCCTCTAAGAATCTAAGCTCTATGAGAACATATGACGTTATCCCAGAGTATCTGTATTTTCTAAGTCTTGAATCCTTTAAAGACCTCTTAATATTCTTTACTGATCAACATTAAGATCAGGCATTGCCTATATACATGCTATGCATATTCTTTCTAGTTTTAGACAGCAATGCTGAATATATAAATACTATGTGTTAGCTTAAAACTTTTTAAAATCTCTTTGTCTGTGCCAATCTTTGTATGCGCTGTACTATGTATCAGCATTGTGCATATCTCACAGAGTACAGAGAGTCTCCTTTCCCTTCAGGAACATCTCTGGCCTCTTGCTCTGAGGAGGTTCAGAAGTCCCTCTGTTAAGTAGAGGACCTTCTGACACTATCTCAGAGGTCTAGCTATTAGCCTGGGTTAAGGATGCTCTTTAGCATTGGTAAGCCAAATCGGTTTAGTTTGTAAGAATCCATAAATCCAATGGAATAGAGCTACTTTCTTAGGTAGCTCTTGATAGAGCTGACCTTGAGACTATTCCATCAGCCTGTCAGCATTACAGAGACTTTCATTATACATTACAAAACCTCTGCAGTGGCCCAGTTTGCATGATGAGTACTAGCTCTATATAGAATTTACCCAGCTCATGTTCACAGAATACCATAGTTATGTAAGAGACCATGACAGGGTTAGAGTGAGGGTTAGGGTTAGGGTTAGGGTTAGGGTTAGGGTTAGGGTTACGGTTAGGGTTAGGGTTAGGGTTAGGGTTAGGGTCAGGGTCATGGTCAGGGTCAGGGTCAGGTTTTAGGGTTGGGGTTGGGGTTGGAGTTGGGGTTAGGGTTAGGGTTAGGGTTAGGGTTAGGGTTAGGGTTAGGGTTAGGGATAGGGTTAGGGTTAGGGTTAGGGGTTAGGGGCTATTGTTAGGGTCAGGGTTATGGTTAGGGTTAGGGTTAGGGTTAGGGTTAGGTTTAGGGTTAGGGTTGGGTCAGGTCAGGGTCAGGGTCAGGGTCAGGGTCAGGGTTAGGGTAAGGGTCAGGGTCAGGGTCAGGGTCAGGGTTAGGGTTAGGGTTAGGGTTAGGGTTAGGGTCAGGGTCAGGGTCAGGGTCAGGGTCAGGGTTTGGGGTTAGGGTCAGGGTCAGGGTCAGGGTCAGGGTTGTGGCGGTTCATGCCGTTAAGGACCTACACTCTTAGAAAGGATCCCTTCCTGAGAAGGGATATGTTATCTCATTCAGCGAGACATCTGGCAGCTGAGAAAGGTGATTTTGGTCACATCTTATTGATAGATAACAAAAGGTGCTCTGCTTTGCCCCTTCAAGGACTAGAGCGACTTTCTTAGGTAGCTCTTGATAGAGCTGACCTTTAGAGTATTCCATCAGCCTGTCAGCATTACACAGACTTTCATTATACATTACACAAACCTCTGCAGTGGCCCAGCTTGCATGATGTGTCCCAGCTCTATATGGAATTAATCCTGCTCATGTTCACAGAATACCATAGTTATGTCAAAGACCATGACAGGGTAAGGGTTAGGGTTAGGGTTAGGGTTAAGGTTAGGGTTCGGGTTAGGGTTAGGGTTAGGGTTAGGGTTAGGGTTAGGGTTAGGGTTAGGGTTAGGGTTACGTTAGGTTAGGGTTAGGGTCAGGGTCAGGGTCAGGGTCTGGGTCTGGGTCTGGGTCTGGGTCTGGGTCTGGGTCAGGGTTCGGGTTTGGGGTTAGGGATAGGGATAGGGATAGGGATAGGGATAGGGATAGGGTTAGGGGCTAGGATTAGGGTCAGGCTTAGGGTTAGGGTTGGGTTAGGGATAGGGTAAGGGTCAGGGTCAGGGTCAGGATTAGGATTAGGGTTAGGGTTTGTGGTAGGGTTAGTGTTGGGTTAGGGTTAGGGTTAGGGTTAGGGTTAGGGTTACGGTAAGGGTCAGGGTCAGGGTCAGGGTCAGGGTTTGGTGTTACAGTTAGGGTTAGGGTTAGGGTTAGGGTTAGGGTTAGAGTTAGGTTTAGGGTTAGGGTTAGGGTTAGGGTTAGGGTTAGGGTTAGGGTTAGGGTCAGGATCAGGGTCAGGGTCAGGGTTAGGGTTAGGGTCATGCTTAGGGTTAGGGTTGGGTTAGGGTTAGGGTCAGGGTCAGGGTCAGGGTCAGGGTCAGGGTCAGGGTAAGGGTCAGGGTCAGGGTCAGGGTTAGGGTTAGGGTTAGGGTTACGGTTAGGGTTGGGTCAGGGTCAGGGTCAGGGTCAGGGTTAGGGTCAGGATCAGGGTTAGGGTTAGGGTAAGGGTTAGGGTTAGGGTTCGGGTTAGGGTTAGGGTTAGGGTTATGGTTATGGTTATTTTTGGGTTAGGGTTAGGGTTAGGGTTACGGTCCGGGTCCGGGTCAGGGTCAGGGTTTTGGGTTAGGGTTAGGGTTAGGGTTAGGGTTAGGGTTAGGGTTAGGGTTAGGGTTAGGGTTAGGGTTAGGGTTAGGGTTAGGGTTAGGGTTAGGGTTGGGTCAGGGTCAGGGTCAGGGTCAGGGTCAGGGTTAAGGTCAGGGTCAGGGTTAGGGTTAGGGTTAGGGTTAGGGTTAGGGTTAGGGTTAGGGTTAGGGTTAGGGTTAGGGTCAGGGTCATGGTCAGGGTCAGGGTCAGGTTTTAGGGGTGGGGTTGGGGTTGGAGTTGGGGTTAGGGTTAGGGTTAGGGTTAGGGTTAGGGTTAGGGTTAGGGTTAGGGATAGGGATAGGGATAGGGATAGGGTTAGGGTTAGGGTTAGGGTTAGGGGTTAGGGGCTATTGTTAGGGTCAGGGTTAGGGTTAGGGTTAGGGTTAGGGTTAGGTTTAGGTTTAGGGTTAGGGTTGGGTCAGGTCAGGGTCAGGGTAAGGGTCAGGGTCAGGGTCAGGGTCAGGGTTAGGGTTAGGGTCTGGGTCAGGGTTAGGGTTAGGGTTAGGGTTAGGGATAGGGTTAGGGTTAGGGTTAGGGTTAGGGTTAGGGTTAGGGTTAGGGTTAGGGTTAGGGTTACGTTAGGTTAGGGTTAGGGTCAGGGTCAGGGTCAGGGTCTGGGTCTGGGTCTGGGTCTGGGTCTGGGTCTGGGTCTGGGTCAGGGTTCGGGTTTGGGGTTAGGGATAGGGATAGGGATAGGGATAGGGATAGGGATAGGGTTAGGGGCTAGGATTAGGGTCAGGCTTAGGGTTAGGGTTGGGTTAGGGATAGGGTAAGGGTCAGGGTCAGGGTCAGGATTAGGATTAGGGTTAGGGTTTGTGGTAGGGTTAGTGTTGGGTTAGGGTTAGGGTTAGGGTTAGGGTTAGGGTTACGGTAAGGGTCAGGGTCAGGGTCAGGGTCAGGGTTTGGTGTTACAGTTAGGGTTAGGGTTAGGGTTAGGGTTAGAGTTAGGTTTAGGGTTAGGGTTAGGGTTAGGGTTAGGGTTAGGGTTAGGGTCAGGGTCAGGGTCAGGGTCAGGGTCAGGGTTAGGGTTAGGGTCATGCTTAGGGTTAGGGTTGGGTTAGGGTTAGGGTCAGGGTCAGGGTCAGGGTCAGGTTCAGGGTCAGGGTAAGGGTCAGGGTCAGGGTCAGGGTTAGGGTTAGGGTTAGGGTTAGGGTTACGGTTAGGGTTGGGTCAGGGTCAGGGTCAGGGTCAGGGTTAGGGTCAGGGTCAGGGTTAGGATTAGGGTAAGGGTTAGGGTTAGGGTTCGGGTTAGGGTTAGGGTTAGGGTTATGGTTATGGTTATTTTTGGGTTAGGGTTAGGGTTAGGGTTACGGTCCGGGTCCGGGTCAGGGTCAGGGTTTTGGGTTAGGGTTAGGGTTAGGGTTAGGGTTAGGGTTAGGGTTAGGGTTAGGGTTAGGGTTAGGGTTAGGGTTAGGGTTAGGGTTAGGGTTAGGGTTGGGTCAGGGTCAGGGTCAGGGTCAGGGTCAGGGTTAAGGTCAGGGTCAGGGTTAGGGTTAGGGTTAGGGTTAGGGTTAGGGTTAGGGTTAGGGTTAGGGTTAGGGTTAGGGTTAGGGTCAGGGTCATGGTCAGGGTCAGGGTCAGGTTTTAGGGGTGGGGTTGGGGTTGGAGTTGGGGTTAGGGTTAGGGTTAGGGTTAGGGTTAGGGTTAGGGTTAGGGATAGGGATAGGGATAGGGTTAGGGTTAGGGTTAGGGTTAGGGGTTAGGGGCTATTGTTAGGGTCAGGGTTAGGGTTAGGGTTAGGGTTAGGGTTAGGTTTAGGTTTAGGGTTAGGGTTGGGTCAGGTCAGGGTCAGGGTCAGGGTCAGGGTCAGGGTCAGGGTCAGGGTCAGGGTTAGGGTTAGGGTCTGGGTCAGGGTTAGGGTTAGGGTTAGGGTTAGGGATAGGGTTAGGGTTAGGGTTAGGGTTAGGGTTAGGGTTAGGGTTAGGGTTACGTTAGGTTAGGGTTAGGGTCAGGGTCAGGGTCAGGGTCAGGGTCAGGGTCTGGGTCTGGGTCTGGGTCTGGGTCTGGGTCTGGGTCAGGGTTCGGGTTTGGGGTTAGGGATAGGGATAGGGATAGGGATAGGGATAGGGTTAGGGGCTAGGATTAGGGTCAGGCTTAGGGTTAGGGTTGGGTTAGGGATAGGGTAAGGGTCAGGGTCAGGGTCAGGGTCAGGATTAGGATTAGGGTTAGGGTTTGTGGTAGGGTTAGTGTTCGGTTAGGGTTAGGGTTAGGGTTAGGGTTAGGGTTACGGTAAGGGTCAGGGTTAGGGTCAGGGTCAGGGTTTGGTGTTACAGTTAGGGTTAGGGTTAGGGTTAGAGTTAGGTTTAGGGTTAGGGTTAGGGTTAGGGTTAGGGTCAGGGTAAGGGATAGGGTCAGGGTCAGGGTCAGGGTTAGGGTTAGGGTCATGCTTAGGGTTAGGGTTGGGTTAGGGTTAGGGTCAGGGTCAGGGTCAGGGTTTTGGGTTGGGGTTGGGGTTAGGGATAGGGTTAGGGTTAGGGTTAGGGTTAGGGTTAGGGTTAGGGTAAGGATCAGGGTTTGGGGTTAGGGTTAGGGTTAGGGTTAGGGTTAGGGTTAGGGTTAGGGTTAGGGTTAGGGACAGGGACAGGGTCAGGGTCAGGGTCAGGGTTAGGGTTAGGGTTGGAGTAGGGTTAGGGTCAGGGTCAGGGTCAGGGTCAGGTTTAGGGTTAGGGTTTGGGGTAGGGTTAGGGTTAGGGTTGGGTAAGGGTTAGGGTGAGGGTTAGGGTCAGGGTCAGGGTCAGGGTTAGGGTTTGGGTCAGGGTTAGGTTAGGGTTAAGGTTAGGGTTAGGGTTAGGTTTAGGGTTAGGGATAGGGTTAGGGTTAGGGTTAGGGTTAGGGTTAGGGTTAGGGTTACGGTTAGGGTTAGGGTTAGGGTTAGGGTTAGGGTTAGGGTTAGGGTTAGGTTTCGGTTTCGGTTAGGGTTAGGGTTAGGGTTAGGGTTAGGGTTATGGTTTGGGTTAGGGTCAGGGTCAGGGTCAGGGGTAGGGGTAGGGGTAGGGGTAGGGTTACCGTTAGGGTTTGGGTTAGGGTAAGGGTTAGGGTTAGGGTTAAATTAGGGTTGGGTTAGAGTTAGGGTTAGGGTTAGGGTTAGGGTTAGGGTTAGGGATAGGGTTAGGGTTACGGTCAGGGTAAGGGGTTTGGGGTTAGGGTTAGGGTTTGGTTAGGGGTTAGGGGTTAGGGGTTAGGGGTTAGGGGTTAGGGGTTAGGGGTTAGGGGTTTGGGGTTAGGGGTTAGTTTTTAGGGTTTAGGGGTTAGGGGTTAGGGGTTAGGTGTTAGGGGCTAGGGTTAGGGTTAGGGTTAGGGTCAGGGTCATGGTCAGGGTCAGGGTTAGGGTTAGGGTTAGGGTTAGGGTTAGGGTTAGGGTTAGGGTTAGAGTTAGGGTTAGGGTTAGGGTTAGGGTTAGGGTAAGGTTCAGTGTCAGGGTTACGGTTAGGGTACGGTTAGGGTTTGGGTTAGGGTTAGGGTTAGGGTTAGGGGTTAGGGGTTAGGGGCTAGGGGTATGGATTAGGGTCAGGCTTAGGGTTCGGGTTGGGTTAGGGTTAGGGTTAGGGTTAGGGTTAGGGTCAGGGTCAGGTTTAGGGTTAGGGTTTGTGGTAGGGTAAGGGTTAGGGTTAGAGTTGGGTTAGGGTTAGGGTTAGGGTTAGGGTTAGGGTTAGGGTTAGGGTTAGGGTTAGGGTTAGCGTTCGGGGTGGGTTAGGGTTAAGGTTAGGGTTAGGGTTAGGGTTAGGGTTAGGGTTAGGGTTAGGGTTAGGGTTAGGGTTAGGGTTAGGGTTAGGGTTAGAGTTAGGGTTAGAGTTGGGTTAGGGTTAGGGTTAGGGTTACGGTCCGGGTCCGGGTCAGGGTTAGGGTTAGGGTTAGGGTTAGGGTTAGGCTTACGGTTAGGGTTAGGGTTAGGCTTAGGGTTAGGGTTAGGGTTAGGGTTAGGGTTAGGGTTAGGGTTAGGGTTAGGGTTAGGGTTCAGTTAGGGTTAGGGTTAGGGTTAGGGTTAGGGTTAGGGTTACGGTCAGGGTCAGGGTCAGGGTTTGGCGTTAGGGTTAGGGTTAGGGTTAGGATTAGGGTTAGGGTTAGGTTCAGGGTCAGGGTCAGGGTCAGGGTCAGGGTCAGTGTCAGGGTTTGGGGTTAGGGTTAGGGTTAGCGTCAGGGTCAGGGTTGTCCCGGTTCATGCCGTTAAGGGCCTACACTCTTAGAAAGGATCCCTACCCTCTTAGAAAGGATTCAGAGAGACACCATAACCCCGGAATCAATGGTTCCTAGAAACTTGTTATGGTTCCTAGAAAATCTCTTGAACACAATAAATTTATAATACTGGACAAGAGTTGAAGTATAAAAAACGCATTGATTTACGTTATATAATATATGCTTTTTGGTTGCAAAGCCTTGAAATATCATATAAGGCTAGACATCATTTGTCTTAAACGAATATATATCAAGTAATTATTCATACTCTCTATGCCTCCATAAAGGAGTATCTTAGTCAGAATATACTCATAAAGTATCCTTAGTGCAATGCACTTTCATTCAGAATATAAGGTTACAGAAATCCTATCAAAATATCGTTAATTCTTATAAATAATAATAAATAAATATTAAAAAAAAAAAAGCTGACGTACTATAATAATGATAAAAATACCGAAGAACTTGATGCTCCCTGGAATTCAACAATTTTAAGGATGGAGAAAGCATTCTAATGTGTAAATTGTAGCGAGGGTGTGATGTACTAATAACGCGGATTTTAGTTAAATAGACAAATAGAGTATTATTTGGTTTAGTTCTATGGGTATTTTAGTTATATTAGCGCTGTTTTAGTTTTCTTTGTTTTTTAAATAATTTGTATCACCAGTACTTGATTTTTTAAAGTAATGTTATATCGAGGCTTTTTTCCTTTTTCTTTTATTGTAAGACTAAATGTTTCTAATAAATTTATTTAAAAAAAATATATATCGTTAATTCTTTGGAGAAAGATTTGCTTAGAAGGATCCTTGAGAAGGACAAAAGTGTCCTGCTTTTGTGATTCTGACATCTGGCAGCTGAGAAAGGTGATTTTGGTCACAGCTTATTGATAGACAAGGAAAGGTGCTCTGCTTTGCCCCTTCAAGGACAAGGACTAGAGTGACTTTCTTAGGAAGCTCTTGATAGAGCTGACCTTGAGACTATTCCATCAGCCTGTCAGCATTACAGAGACTTTCATTATACATTACACAAACCTTTGCAGTGGCCCAGTTTGCATGAGGTGTACTAGCTCTATATGGAATTAATCCTGCTCATTTTCACAGAATACCATAGTTATGTCAGAGACCATGACAGGGTTAGGGTTAGGGTTAGGGTTAGGGTTAGGTTAGGTTAGGGTTAGGGTAAGGGTAAGGGTAAGGGTAAGGGTAAGGGTAAGGGTTAGGGTCAGGGTCAGGGTCAGGGTCAGGGTCAGGGTTTGGGGTTAGGGTTAGGGTTAGGGTTAGCGTCAGGTCAGGGTCAGGGTTGTCACGGTTCAGGCCATTATGGGCCTACACTCTTAGAAAGGATCCCTTCCTGAGAAGGTATATGTTATCTTATTCAGAGAGACACCACTACCTCGGAATCAACGGTTCGTAGAAACTTGTTATGGTTCCTAGAAAATCTCTGGAACACAACAGTAAATTTATAGTACTGGACAAGAGTAGAAGTATAAAAAACACATTTATTTACACTATATAATATATGCTTTTTGGTTGCAGAGCCTTAAAATGTCTTATAAGGCTACACATCATTCGTCTTAAACTTGTTTATATAGCAAGTAATCGTTCACACTCTCTATGCCTCCATAAAGGAGTATCTTAATCAGAATATACTCATAAAGTATCCTTAGTGCAATGCACTTTCATTCAGAATATAAGGTTACAGAAATCCTGTCAAAATATGGTTAAACCTTTGGAGAAAGATTTGATTAGAAGCATCCTTGAGAAGGACAAAAGTGTCCTGCTTTTGTGATTCTGACGTCTGGCAGCTGAGAAAGGTGATTTTGGTCACAGCGTATTGATAGATAAGGAAAGGTGCTCTGCTTTGCCCCTTCAAAGACGAGGACGAGAGCGACATTCTTAGGTAGCTCTAGATAGAGCTGACCTTGAGAGTATTCCATCACTTTGTCAGCATTACACAGACTTTCATTATACATTACACAAACCTCTGCAGTGGCCCAGTTTGCATGATGTTTACTAGCTCTATATGGAATAATTCCTGCTCATGTTCACAGAATACCATATTTAGTCCGTAACCATGACAGGATTAGGGTTACGGTTAGGGTTAGGGATGAGGGTTAGGTTTATTGTAAGAGTTATGGTTAGGGTTCAGTTAGGGTTAGGGTCAGGATCAGGGTCAGTTTTTGGCGTTAGGGTTAGGGTTACGGTCAGGGTCAGGGTTTGGGGTTAGGGTTAGGGTTAGGGTAGGGTTAGGGTTAGGATTAGGGTTAGGGTTAGGGTTAGGGTTAGGGTTAGGGTTAGGGTTAGGGTTAGGGTTAGGGTTAGGGTTAGGGTTAGGGTTAGGGATAGGGTTAGGGTTAGGGTTAGGGGTTAGGGGTTAGGGGCTATTGTTAGGGTCAGGGTTAGGGTTAGGGTTAGGTTTAGGGTTAGGGTTAGGGTTGGGTCAGGTCAGGGTCAGGGTCAGGGTCAGGGTCAGGGTCAGGGTTAGGGTAAGGGTCAGGGTCAGGGTCAGGGTTAGGGTTA